>NW_026057577.1:114799160-115169524 GCF_023721935.1 Panthera uncia
CCCCCTGATTTTGTCTGCTTCTTGAAGTTTTATAGGTTTGCTTTTTTGCAACTGTTTAGGTAGATATTTATGTATATATATATATATATATAAATTATATATATATATATATATATATATATATATGCGCCACCCGCAACTGAATGAAGTCTAATCAAGTCTGTACCACTGAATAGTTATGTGTGATTGGGCAAGTCAGTTAAACACTCTGTGCCTCAGTTTCTTCGTCTGAAAAATGTGAATTAAGGTAATAACAGTCTTTACCTCATAGCTTTGTTATGAATGTTGAAAGAGTTAATACTTACAGCATTATCAGGACTTCTGAGCACTCTGTCAGTACTTACCATATTAGTATGGGTTACTCCTGTCTATCACTTTTATGGCTTTGTACCTACAATTCTATTTTTGACATCAATACCACCTATTATCTTTATATATAATTGGGCATGGATGCCTATATTCAAAATCATTTTTCTTCTGAAATTTGCATGCATTTCTCCACTATCTTGAAGTAGCCAATGATGCTGAGAGAAGTTTGAAGCTAATGCAATCCTCCTTACGCTACAAATAATTTAGTTTATTCTCTGGAGAAACTTTTAGTTTTGGGTTGTTTTTTTTTTTTTAATTTCTAATATTTATTTTTGAGAGAGAGACAGAGCACAAGTAGAGGAGGGGAAGAGAGAGAGGGAGACACAGAATCCGAAGCATGTTCCAGGCTCTGAGCTGTCAGCACAGAGCCCGACATGGGACTCAAACTCACGAACTGTGAGATTGTGACCTGAGCTGAAGTCGGACGCTTAACTGACTGAGCCACCCAGGTGCCCCTAGTTTTTGTTTTTATCATGATGCCTAGAAATTTCATTATGGAGCGTCTAGGTGTGTACGTTTTGTAAACTTCTGCCCCTCATTTTTAGATGGTTTCCATTACATTAACCTTCTGATATCACTCTCGTGATTGTTTTCAGATAAAAGAGATTTTGCAGCTGTAACTAAGGTTACTAATCAGTTGATCTAAGATAGAGAGATTATTTGGGCAGGTGGAGAGTCTCAGCTGGTACCAGAAGTGGAAGTTGAAGATTTGAAGCATGAGAGGGATTGACAGATTTCTGCTGCTGAGGTAGAGGTGACTATGGGGCAAGGCCTTGAGAGTGGCCTCTAGGTGTATGAACAGTCTACAACCAAGAGTGGACCTCAATCCTACAGCCACAATCAAACTGAATTCTACCACCAACTTGCATGAGCTTGGAAGCAGATTTTTCTCAGCCTATGGATAAGAGCCGAGCTATTCTGCAGTTTGATTTTGATACTGTAACACCCTAAGCAGAGAATCCATCCAAGCTCAACTGGACTTCTCATCTATAAAACTGTGAGTTAATAAATGGGTATAATTTAAATTAATCACATTTATAGCATTTTTTACACAGCAACAGAAAAAATATTAATTACACAATGCATCCACTTGGTGGATATATTGGATATTTCTTGCACTCTATTCTCTCAGTCTATGCTTAGTTCCCTCATTGCTGTGGCAATTAGCTTTGCATAGCTTCCCCTTGTCTTAAATGAGCCTTGCATCTCTCATTTTCAGAATCAGTCCCCCACTGAGGCTGTGGTGTGGTATGGCCATGGGAATGGATGTGGTAGGTACTCATGTGCACCTTGGAGATAAAAATGACTTATAGAGCACCTTTGACCATTGGGGCAGGAGGTAGAAGCAAAATATCTTCCATCCTCTATTCTGTGGTGAATAAATTCATGACATATTCTATATGGATTTTTAAGGGTTCTCAGAAGGTCAAGTTGCCCACACTTGGCACAACTCAAGAATTTACACTTTTCTTGATTATCAGTCCCCAGCCCTAGTCTGTGCGATCATCCACCAATATAAACAACCTTGAGGAACCCTCTAGTTTTAGGCTCTGAGTTCAACTGAGGCAGCAGAGGATGGGCAACCCCTCTCTTCTATATATGTTTCAGGCTCTAGTTTCCTTCTTCTGGAACTTAAGAATTTATTTTGTTATTTTCACTAATATTATGGAACTACAATTATTTTATGTTTTTCAATTATTTCTTAGAATTTGAGGTGGGAAGATAAGACTGCCAAATATCTGCCAACACAGATTACTCCTGTCCACATGACCTAACCAATGTGAATCATATCACAACTTCCTGATAGTTTTCCTTTTAACTCTTTTAGTACACTAAATATTCCTGAATAGATACCTTTGTTTATTTCAATGAATCCTCTTTCTGTTGCACCCATGTACATGTGTGAGTGTAGACAAGTCCGTGTTCTTAACTGCTGTCTGATCAAACTGAGTTAGAGGACTTTACATGGTATATTTTTAAATATGGTCTTTTATATTCTTTCTTAATATGTCTTTACACAATTATCTAAAGAGTAAGAGGAAAATACTACTTATATTTACCATTGTAACCTCTCTATTTTCATCATCCCAACTGGCCAATACCCGGGAAGCCTAAGATGGTTTAGCTGTATTTGAGATACCCAAATTTATGGCAGATACTGGGAGTTACCTACAAAGCTGATGTATTCCTGGGCCTCTTCTCCCCAGGGAGAATTCTCTCTAGTTCAAATTAATCATGGCATGTTCATTCCCCTTTCCAGGTATAGAATTTGGTATTTGACCCAAATGTTACAAATTAGAATTAAGGGGACATTTGTTGTGGGGCTTCTAGAAAAATTCTCCTTCCCTCAACACATGAACAGAAGTAAGAGATTCCCTTCTAATTTTTATTCAAGTAATGTTCTTTTTAACAAGTAGGCTTGATTTTTTAGAGTAGTTTTAGGTTTATAGAAAAATTGAGTGGACCATACAGAAAATTCCTGTATACCCCCTCCTCCTCTCCCCTACTACATGATTTACATTAAAGTTCAGTCTTTGTGTTATATATTCTATGCATTTTGACAAATGTATGGAGTATACCTACCGATATCACATCATACAGAACAGCTTCATTGCCTTAAAAATCTTGTACTCTACCTATTCATCTCTCTTTTCCCCATTCCCCCAAGAACCTGGAAACTATAGATCTTTTTTACTGTCTCCATAGTTTTTCTCTGTCCAGGATGTCATATAGCTGGAAAAATACATTGTGTAGCCTTTTCAGACTTAGCAATATGAATTTAAAGTTCCTCCATGTCTTTGTGGCTTGATGACTCATTTCTTTTTAACATTGAAAATATTCTATTGTCCATGTTTACTACAGTTTATTTGTCCACTCACTTAGTAAAGGACATCTTGGTAGCTTTTGAGTTTGGGCCATTATGAACAAAGTTAGTATAAATATCTGTGTGCAGGTATTCGTATGAACATTGTTTTCGATCCATTTGGGTAGATACCAAGGAGTGTGATTGCTGGATCATATGATCAAGGTATATTTAGTTTTGTTAAGAAACCTCCAATTGTCTTCCAAAGAATCTGAACCATTTTGCATTCCCATCAGCAATGATTGGAAAGTTCCTGTTCCTTCACATGCTCACCAGCATTTGGTGTCAATGTTTCGGATTTTAGCCATTCCAATAGGTATAGTGGTTTCTCATTGTTGTTTAATATACTGTTAAGTACTGACATCTGTTGTTGAATATCTTTTTGTATGCTTATTTGGTATCTATATATCTTTTTTGGTTAAGTGTATGTTCAGATTTTTTACACAATTTTTAAAAATTTTTTAATGTTTATATTTGAGAGACAGAGAGAGAGAGAGAGAGTGCACGAGCATGAGTGGGGAAGGGGCAGAGAGAGACAGAGACAGAATCTGAAGTAGGCTCCAGGCTCTGTTCAGGCTCAGAGCTGTCAGCACAGAGCTTGATACAGGGCTCAAACTCAAGAGCCATAGTCAGACGCTTAACCCTGTGAGCTACCCAGGCACCCTTCCCAATTTTTAATCAAGTTGTTTGTTTTCTCATTGTTGAGTTATATATTTTGGATACCAATCCTTTATCAAATTTATCAGATTTTTACCCCAATCTGTAACTTGTCTCCTCTTTTATTCAACAGTCTATTGCAGAGTATAAGTTTTTAATTTTGATGAAGTCCAACTAATCAAAAGTCCAGATTTTTCATTCACAGATCATGCTTTTTTATGTTGTGTTAAACACTAATTGCAAAACCCAAGGTTACTTAAGTGTTCTATGTTCTCTTCCAGGAGTTTTGTAGATTTGCATTTCACACTTAGGTCTATATACATTTTGTGCTAATTTTTGTGAAAGGTGTAAGGTCTGTGTCTAGATTCTTTTTTTTTTTTTTTTTTTGCATGTGGATGTCCAGTTGTTTCCATTATTTGTTGAAAAAACTACCCTTTTAGTTGAATTGCTTTTGTTCATTTTTCAAAATATAGTTGCCTATATTTGTTTGAGTCTATGTGTGGACCCTCTATTTTCATTAACCTTATCTATCTATTCATTTACCAATACCACTCTGTCTTAATTACTATAGATTTACAGGAAACCTTGAAGTTGGGTAGAGTCAGTCATCCGACTTTGTTCCTCTTTCTCAATTCTGTGTCAGCTATTCTGGGTCTTTTGTCTTTCCATACATACTTTACAATCAGTTTGTGGATAACTACAAACTAAGTTGCTAGAATTTTGATTGAGATTATTGTTGAATCCATAGATCAAATTCAGAAGAACCAATATCTTAACAATATTGAGTCTTCCTATTCATGAATATGGAATATCTCTCCATTTATTTAGACCATTGCTTTAAAATATTATTTTAATGTTTATTTATTTTTGAAGGTGAGGATGCAGACTGTGAGCAGGGGAGGGGTAGAGAGAGAGGGAGACACAGAGTCCGAAGCAGGCTCAAGGTTCTCAGCTGTCAGCACAGAGCCCGACATGGGGCTCGAACCCACTAGCTGTGTGATCATGACCTGAGCTGAAGTTGGACTCTTAACTGACTGAACCACCAAGGCGCCCCTAGATCATTGCTTTGAAAGTAGGTCTTCTGATACTCTTGCAGCCCTTACTTTGTGGGCAATGGAAAATTTGTGTGAATTGCAAGAATATGTTGCTTCTGGGTCACTGACTTGGATTACACACTGAAATCTTATTTTGATTTAGCTCTTACATGTACTAGTGATATTACAGGGTCAGATCTGATTGTACCAACACTTTCTACTGTACCCTCTGGATCCAAAACCTTACTGCCTCTGCATTCTTCACTGAACTGCCTTTTGTGATTCATTAGGTTTGCTCTTGTTAAAATTCTTCACATTCATAGTTTTCCTTACAGTCTTATGGGTTCACTCACTCCTCACGTTAGCAGGCTATGCTAACGTGAATACAAGGAGGGAAGTGAGAGTGTGAAAGGGAAAGCTAGAGGGTGAAAGATCTCCAACACCTGTGTGTGGGTTATTATTTACACTCTGAACCTGCTTCAGCAAGCTTAGTAATGTTCACTGTCCTACAGTTTGCCATAAAGTTAGCCACTGAGGCAGTGTTTTGTGGATATCCTAGTCTAGAGATTCAAAGACTTAAGGAGAATAAAAATCCTATTAGATAACAATAGCAATAATCCCTAAGTAAGTAAAATAAAACAAAAGTTATATGAAGGTTGAGAATCACTTCACTCTTATAGAAGTATAAACTTTCTAGCTCAAATCAATGATATATAACCAAAAAAAAAAAAACAATCCCCATAGTATTTTTGTGAGTTGGATAAGAATTCTATTTTATGTCAGCTCTGTCTGTGAATGGTGTCATTTATTGCAAAACATTTCCAAGACATTATTACATTGACAAAGAAAATGGGTCATGTATAAATTGTTTACCTTAATATCAGTAACCATGTTTGAAATGCATTAAAAATTGTCCCAGCTTGAGATTTTATTTAGGATTGCTTTTTTTCCCCCCCATGAACCAAATGAGATTATAAATCTTCTAGAAAACAATCCATATGTATCCAAATAAACAGCTAGATTTTCTGCCTTTGCTCCACGTGCTGCAGAAAAATAAGAACTCTGACAAACTCTAGAAAGACAGATATCAATGTTGACATCCAGCTTCATTTTCCTACTGAACCAAATTATCCTGGTCACCAACTAAGAACAAGGTCACCACAGCAGAATTTTGCTTAATAATCCTTGCCTGAAACCACCCTAAGACTTAATCTTCCACAACAAAACTTTCTAAAACCTGAATGCTCGAGGTACCAGAACATTCTACATGAATAAATTCATTTGTTCAGTGGCAAATTTCTAATGAATTCAATTTGGTGTTTAATCCCAACAGATTTTCATGATCTTTGAGGGGAATTTGATGTTAATTATAAATATGCATTATGTGTTTTTTAACACTACTATAATTTTTATGCAACTTTATAGTTTTTAAGAGTCTTAGAGATATTTCCTCTTCAATGTATATTGTATCTTTTTATATTTTTTTGCTACAGATGTTGTTAATTGGTGCATTCATTAATCAATTCCCCTACTTTATTCTCAGCCCAATATCGTGTTTTTAATTGATACTTTATAATATAGTTTGATAACTGTTAACTGTTCTTTGTATTGAAAGATTGCTTCATCAATTTTTCCCTTTTATTTTTTTCACAGCTTGTTGCATTATAAGCAAAATTTCCGTTGTGATTTTCATATAGGTTGTACTAAAAATTTCGTGAAAATAGTTCGGTAGTGGTGAATTGTCCCATCAAGAAACCACATTATTTTTTATGTATTCAATTCTGTTTATACATTTAGAGATAGGCATAAGAGGAAGAAAGCTCTCAGTATCATTTCTTTTGGGGCACCCGAGTGGCCTAACTGATTAAGTGACAGACTCTTGAAGCCAGACCAGGTCATGATCCCAGGGTCATGGGAATAGAGCCCCTCGTGAGGCTCCGCACTGAGCGTGGAGCCTGCTTAACATTCTCTCTCTCTACCCCTCCACTCTGGTCGCACACACACACTCTCTCTCTCTCTCTCTTTCTCTCTCTCCCATTCTTAAAAATAAAAATTAAAAAAAAAAAATTGACTCTTTCAGGATTGAGTAAAGAAAAGGGAATCAAGAAAAAAAATAAACAAAGACTATACAATGTGTTTTTTTCTAAATAAACAAGCATATCTATTTGTTGAGTTCATTTGTGTAAGTTATATATATTATTGGATATATGTATAGACAGAGGGTGTGAATTTTACCAATATGTTAATTATAATTGGGGGGGGATAGTAGAATTAATAAGAAGGATGTTTTTATTTTCTAACTCATGTTTTAAATTTCTGAAATGTCTATAGAATATTTTGTATAATGAAGAAATATAAAGCTATTTTATACTATACTATACTATACTAATATAATATACTATAATGTGCTATAAATTATGGCTATAAATTAACCATTTGCTTTATTCTATTTTTATTATTTTTACAAGTATATATTAAAATAAGTATTTTACTTTTTCTAATTACATTTCAACATCTAGTAAAATAATAATGTATTTTATATCATTTAATTTTTAATATTAGAAATCATTGATACATTTTTTTTTTTTTTAAATTTTTTTTTTTTTCAACGTTTTTTATTTTATTTTTGGGACAGAGAGAGACAGAGCATGAACGGGGGAGGGGCAGAGAGAGAGGGAGACAGAGAATCGGAAACAGGCTCCAGGCTCCGAGCCATCAGCCCAGAGCCTGACGCGGGGCTCGAACTCACGGACCGCGAGATCGTGACCTGGCTGAAGTCGGACGCTTAACCGACTGCGCCACCCAGGCGCCCCCATTGATACATTTTTAATATTGAACCATTCCTGTATTCCTGAGATAAACTGCATTTGGTTATTATATTTTATTATTTTATACAATGATAAATATTAGTTGTTAATACTTGATTTGTAAAATTTGCATTGATATTCATAACTTGCATTACTTTAAAAATATTATACTTACCTTTTTGAATTGGTAGCCAGTCAAAAAGTCAAAACACATTTCCATCTTTTTTTCTAGGATGGGGAATACTTTAATAATAAAGACATAATCCCCTTCCTCAAAGTTAGCTAAAGCTCACTGCAAAACATTCATGTCCTGGTGCCCTTTTAAGAGGTATATTCTTGACTGCTATACATTTTTTTCACGGGGAATTTTGACTTCTTAATTTTTCAGAAAAGAGGTGGCTAATCTAGGTAGATGATTCTCAACTTGGACATCCCTTGGAGGATGTTGGAAATATGTGGGGGCATTATTGACTTTTACCATCACTATGTGGGAACAATAGATAGTGATGAATTACTGACATAGTGAACACCATCCAATATATAGGAGTGTGTTACACACACACAACCCAAAAGCAATTATCAAACTCAAAATTACACTCTTTGAGAGACCTAGCCTTACATATGCAAATTAATTGATGTAATGTTATACTTGGTATTCTTTTATACATTTAAACATACAGAGTTCATTTCAGTTGTGTCCATATGTATAGTTTTTAGGGCTTTTCTTTTGCCTGTTTAAAATCTCTATCAGACCTGCAAAAGGTTTGTACTATAAGCTGCAGTTGTATTTTACAAAATCATCTTTTGTTTGAATTCTGTATTTCTGCTCTTCACTCTGTCAACAATTTTTATTTTGAGATAACACAAAATATCAATATCAAAGCCAGAACACTGACATTGGTTATCATTCCTTAGCTTTATTCATATGTTACCAATTTTATATGCAATCATTTGTGTGTGTGTGTGTGTGTGTGTGTGTGTGTGTGTGTGTGTGTATGTGTGTATGCATGTTTAGTTTTATACATTTTTATCACATATGTACATTCAGGTGACCACCACTACAGTGAAGATGTAGAACAGTTCCATCATGAGTAGCTACAGTCACCCCCATCCCTCCATTAATCCCAAGCTAGCCGCTGGCAACCATTAAGCTATTATCCATCTCTACTCTTTTGTCATTTCAATTCAACATTGGCATATAAATAAAGTTATTTTTATGATTTATTTGGTATTCACTTTGGTGTATCATTTTGGGGTCATTGCCTTTTTTTTCCTTTGAGCATAATTCCCTTGAATTCTATCCAAGTTCTTCTATGTATGAGTGGTACATCTTTCATATTGCTAAGTAGTATTCCATGGTATGAATGTATAAAATTTTGTTTAACCATTCACAGATTGGTGGTATTGGTTGTTTAAAGTTTGACTTTTTTGAATAAAGCTGCTATGAAAATTCATGTTGGGTTTTTTTGTGTTTTCTTCTCTTTGGGACAAGTGTTCAAGTTTATAATTGCTGGATCATATAAGGAAGTGTTTTGATTATAAGAATCTACAACACTCTTTTCCAAAGTGATTGTAACATTTTATATTCTCAACGGTAATGTTTAAGTGATGCAGTTTTTCTGCATTCTTGATAGTACTGTTGTTGTCATTATTTGTTTCTTTGTTTTAATAGACTTTATTTTTTAGAACAGTTTTAAGTTTATAGCAGTTCAGTAGAATTTACAGGGATTTTTCGTATACACACTGCCCCACACATGCCTAATCTCTTTCATTATCAACATTTTCCATGACAGTGATACATTTGTTTAAATGATGAACCTACATTAATGCATCATTATCACCCATAGTTCATAATTTACAGTAGGGTTCAGTTTCAACTGCTTTGGATAAATACCAAGGAGTGCAATTTATGCATTATATGTTAAAAGTATGTTTAGTTTTATAAGAAATTACCAAACCATCTTTCAAAATGATTGCACCATTTCATATTTTCTTTTAAAAAATTTTTTTAACTTTATTACTTTGAGAGAGACAGAGACAGCATGAGTGGGGGAAGGGCAGCTAGAGAGGGATCGATGTAGGGCTCAATCCCACAAAGCTGTGAGATCATGACCTGAACTGAAATCAAGAGTCGGACACTAAACCAACTGAGCCACCCAGGCGCCCCATTTCATATTTTCACTAGCAATAAACGTAAGCCCTTGTTGCTTCATATCCTGGCTAGCATTTGGTAATGTCAGTGTTCTGGATTTTGGCCATTCTGATAGTTGTGTAGTGGTATCCCGTTGTTGTCTTAATTTTAACTTCTCTGGTAACATATGATGTGGAACATCTTTTTATATGTTTATTTGCCATTTATGTATCTTCTTTGGAGATGGCTGTTAAGACCTTTGGACCATGTTTTAGTTGAATTGTTTATATTCTTACTGTTAAATTTTAAAGGTTTTTTGGTATATTTTAGATTTTGGTCTTTTATAAGATATATTTTTGCAAAGATTTTCTCCCAGCATGTGGCTAGTCTTTATTCTCATGACAGTATTTTTCACAAAGTAGAAAATTTTAATTTAATGAAGTTCACCATATCAGTTTTATTTTTTGAGATTATGTTTTTGGTGTCGCATCTAAAAAGTCATTGCCAAACTCAGGCATCTATATTTTCTTCTATATAGTCTGCTGAGAGATTTATAGTTTTCCATTTTCCATTTACATCTTTTATACATTTTTTGCAAAGGGTGTATGATGTCTGTCTAAGATAATTTTTTAAATTAAATTAAATTTTTCAAAGTTTATTTTTGAGAGAGAGAATGAGAGAGAGAGAGAGAGAGAGAGAGAGAGAGATCATGAGCAAAGGAGGGGCAGAGAGAAAAGGGGACAGAAGATCTGAAGCAGGGTCTGCACTGAAAGAGAGAGCCTGATGTGGGGCCAGAACTAATGAATGTGCGATCATGACCTGAGCTGAAGTCAGACACTTAACCACCTGAGCCTCCCAGGTGCCTCTAGGTTCATTCTTTTAACCTGTGGATGTACGGTTGTTCCAGCACCATTCATTGAAAAGCTTATCTTTTCTCCAGTGTGTTGCCTTTGTGCCATTATCAATGGTCAGTTGACTCTATGTGAGTCTATTTCTGGGCTCTACTCTGTTTCATCGATCTGTTTGTGATTTCACTAATACTGTGTTGTTTTGATTATTGTAGCTTTATAGTATGTCTGAAAGTTGGATAGTGTCAGCCCTCCAACTTTAATCTTCTCCTTCAATATTGTGTTGGATATACTGGGTCTTTTTTCTCTATACATAAACTTCAGAATCAGTTTGTCAATATCTATGAAATAACTTGCTTGAGATTTTGATTGAAATTGTATTGGAATATACAGATCAAGCTGAAAACACTTGACGTTTTGCCAATATTGTGGCTATCTTCGAATGGAATATCTTTCCATTTATTTAACTCTTCTTTAACTTCTTTCATCAGTGTTTTGTAATGTCCCTCATATAGATTTTTTTTTTGCAATACACATTTACAGCTAATATAAGTCCACTTTCAAATAACATTATACTGCTTTACAAGTAATGCAAGTACTTTTTAATAATAAAATTACTCTAATTCTTCTATCTTGTCCCTTGTATCACTACTGTCATTTATTCATAATACCATATATATGAATATATATGTATACAGAGATAAATTTGAATATATTGCTGCTATTATTATTTTGAGCACTGTCACTTGTTAGATCAACTAAAAATAAGAAAAAATACAAGTTTTTATTTTACCTTCACTATTTCTTTTCTGATGTTTTTTTTTCTCTTTATGTGGATCCACATTTCTGACTTGTATTATTATCCTTCTCTCTAAAGAACTTCTTTAGAGAATCTTACAAGGTGGACCCACTGGCAACAGATTTCTCAGTTTTTGTTTTTTGTTTGTCTGAGGAAGTCTTTATTTCTCTTTCAGTTTAAAAAAAATTTTTTTTAACATTTATTTATTTTTGAGAGACAGAGCATGAATGGGGGAGGAGCAGAGAGAGAGGGAGACACAGACCCGAAGCAGGCTGCAGGCTCTGAGCTGTCAGCACAGAGCCCGATGCGGGGCTCAAACCCACGAATGGTGAGATCATGACCTGAGCCAAAGTCGGATGCTTAACTGACTGATTCACCCAGGCACCCCTCTCCTTCGATTTTTAAACATAAATTTTCAGGGGACCCTGGCTCAGTTGGTTAAGCATCTGGCTTCAGCTCAGGTCATGATCTCGCAGTTTGTGGGTTCAAACCTCACATCAGGCTCTGTGCTAACAGCTCAGAGCCTGGAGCCTGCTTCGGATTCTGTGTCTCCCTCTCTCTCTGCCCCTCTCCCACTCACCTCTGTCTCTCTCTCTCTCTCTCTCTCTCTCTCTCTCTCTCTCTCTCTCAAAAATAAATAAACATGAAAAATTTAAAAAAACATAATTTTTCAGGGTACAGAATTGTAGGTTGGTGAGTTTTTCTATTAACATTTTAAATATTTTACTCCACTTTCTTCTTGTTTGTATGTTCTCTGAGAAGTCAGATATAATTTTTACCTTGTTCCAGAGAATATTTATTTACCTCTGACTCCGTTAAGAATTTTTTTCTGTATTTTTGGTTTTCTGAAGTTTGAATATGATGTGCCTAAATTTTTTTCTTTTGTGTTTGCATTTATCCTTATTGATGTTCTTTAGCTTCCTGGATCTGTGGTTGGTATCTGATGTTAAGTCAGGCAAATTCTCCATCATTATTGTTTCAAATGTTTTTTTTTTCCTGTACTTTTCTCTCTTTTTCCTGATTCTGATATCTGTATTGCAATTTTGTAGCTTTTGTAGCTTAGATATATGGTTCTTATTTCAGTTTTGTTTTTGCTTTTCAGTTAGAGATTTCTATTATGTCCTCAAACTCAGATATTCTTTCCTCAGTCATGTCCAATCTACTAAAAAGTCTATGAAAGGTATTGTTCATTCCCATTTCGTTGTTTTTTTATATCTAGCATTTCTTTTTTGGTTCTGTCTTAGAAATTCCATCCCTCTGCTTACATGGCCCATGTGTTCTTGCAGCCTGTCTATTTTATACATTAAAGACCTTTGTATTTGATCAAAAGTATTTTAAATTCTCTGTCTGATAATTCCAACATCCCTGCCACATCTGGTTCTGGTTCTGATGCTTACTCTGTCTCCTCAAGGCGAAGTTTTTGCCTTTTAGTATGCCTTGTAATTTTTTCTTATAACTAAGCCTGATGTACCTGATAAAAGGAATCATCGTAAATAGGCCATTACTAATGTGGTGGTAAGGAGCTGGGTGACTGTATATGTGATACTTTAAAACATTTTTTTTTGAAACCTATCAGGTATAATTAGATTGGTTGGTTGCTTCTAACATCACTGGACAAAGTGGGAAAAAAACAAACAAAAAAAGATGAGCTCAAGGATTTGAATTGCAAGCCCAAGCAAGCAAGCAAGCAAGCAAGATAGATAGATAGAACCACTTCAGGTTTCCTGTGATAAATATTTGCTATTTATTTCTATTCATTCTTTTAATTATAGTGTGTTTCTTTCTCCCATCCCCAATCCCACCTTTTTTTTTTTGCATGATCTTCACACATATAAGACTCCTTGTAATCTGTCTCAACATTTGTTTTTACCTTTAAAGTATTTTCTAAAGACTGTATTTGTTGTCTTAATTTCTTATCCAGGTGGACAATCTCTAAACACTGAGGTGTTTAGATCAAGAGTTGGCAAACTTTGGTCCGTGGGCCAAAGCTAGCCCACTGATTGTTTTATTGGAATACAGCCACAGTCATTTGTTTATATACTGTCAATGGCTGCTTTCAACTACAACATTATGCTTGAATAGTTGTGTACAACAGTATGCTTGAATGTTTGGGGTACAGATGGTTGCTCACTGGGATGATAAAATTAGGTTCTGGTGCCTAGTATATGCTCTAAATCAGTATCCAGTATATGGTGCTATTTCTCTCAAAGCCAGAATTCATTAGTCTAGAAGTCAAAAAGTAGAAATGGAAGTAGCACCATTCACCATTATTCCTAGTTATCCACTAGAAAAAGTTTTGCTTACTGTTCTCGTGATCTTATGATCTGCTTGTCTATAGACCTTGATCCCAGAGAGAGTGATGCTTCCAACAGGAGACACCATAATGATTTCATTGAACTGGAAGTTAGGACTATCATCCAGCCACTCTAGCCTCCTCATGTTGTGAATAAATTTGCAAAGGAGGGAGTTACTGTACTGACTAGGATGATTAATCTTGATTACCAAGGAGAAACTGGACTGCTAAAATGGAGGTAAGGAAGAGTGTGTCTAGTATACAGGAGATTTTTTAAGGTGTCTTTCAGTACTATGATGCCCTGTGACTAAAGTTATTAGGAGACTACAATAACCCATTCAAGCCAAGACTTCTAATGTCCCAGAACTTTCACAATGAATTTTTGAGTCACCCTACCAGGTAGAGACCCATGACCAGCTTAGGTACTTACTGAGGACAAAAGAAATAAAAAATGGGTATTTCAAGAAGGTAGTGTTGGGGCACCTGGGTGGCTCAGTTGGTTAAGTGTCTGACTCGATTTCAGCTCATGGTTTGTAGGTTCAAGCTCCACATCAAACTCTGCACTGACAGTGTGGAACCTGCTTGGGATTCAATCTCTCCTGCTCCCTCTGCCCCTCCTCTGTTAGCTCTCTCTCTCTCTCTTTAAAAAATAAATTAAAAAAAACGTTAAAAATTGAAAAAAATAAGGTAGTTTCAAACATTAGCTACAACTATGTAACCAGAAACAAGGACTACAGCTGTTATGAGTATTTTTGTTTGTGTGTGTATGTGTGTACTGTAAATAACTGTTTTTCTTCTCTCTTTTATCAGTTTATCATGTAACATAAAATGTATAATGTTACATTGTAGTACTTTAATTATTGTTAACTTTACATCACAGTATGAAAGTACAAGATATTAAGGAGAAAAGTGAACATCACCCAAGAGCTTCGCCTTCTTTTCTGGGGAAAGTTTACTGCATCTTCAGGGGTATTCAGGATAGTTGTATCATGTGAGATGGAAGTGTGACTTTATTATCATCTTTGTTGGGATATGAAGTATGGTTTCAGAGGACTTATATGGTCACCGATTTGACGAGGGGTGGACTGTGATGGTTAAATTCATGTGTCAATTTGGCTAGACTATGGTACCTAATAGTGTCAGACACTAGTCTAGATATTGCTGTGATGGTATTTTAAAAGTGTGATTAACATTTAAATCAGTAGACTTTAAGTCATCAGGCTTGTATCTGCCTGGTTCCTTCTTATCCTGCTA
The DNA here is from genome assembly GCF_023721935.1 of Panthera uncia. Lineage (NCBI taxonomy): Eukaryota > Metazoa > Chordata > Mammalia > Carnivora > Felidae > Panthera > Panthera uncia. The sequence goes on from NW_026057577.1 coordinate 114,814,216, forward strand.
ACTCAGGCTATTTCTTTATGCCTCCTACCTTCCAAAAAATCTCTGACAGAAGCAAGATTCTGTTCACTTTTGCACCCAAATTAGCAAGATCTGTGAAAGCTTCCTAAGGATTCTGTCAACACATCTGAATGGAATGAAACCATCTGATGGGATTGTAGATTCAGCAACTCAAAAAACACCCAGCTAGGAAACAAGAATCCAGTCTCTCATTATTGTAGCCAGACAGCTTCTTTGCAGGATTTGTGGTGGATCTCTCTCTTTCTTGACTTAGTGGTAGTGAAAGCCTCATATACAAGGCATGCCCACAAGGCCTATTGCTCTCAGCTCTCTTCTATTTTGGTGTTTGTATTAAATGTAAACTTGAGAGTAAATGTTTGCGTGGTAGCTGATAGCACTGAGTCTGAGTTCTTTTGCCTCTCAGTAAACCATAGCTGGGAAAAAAAATTTTTTTCAGCTATAACTACATTTGTAATGTGGAAAACAGTGCCTCCTACTTTCAGCTTTAAGGTTTATCCTAATTCAAGGACAAAGAGAACAGTCTCATTCAACATCCCTGTACACCCTGTAGAGTATGTTGTAAATTATTGATATGGGATGATTTGAAAGTCTTCAGAAGCTTCTCTAAGCATGTTCTTTCATTCGTTTTCTGTTTACTTTAGTTTTTATTATAGCTTTATGAAGCCCGGCTTCCAGCTGGAACTAACTACTTGCTATTGTCATAATCACTCCATGATTCTGTTTTTACATACAGTTCCCTTAGCCTAAAATGTATGTTCCCAACCATCTTATTTCCCTTTCATGCATTTCTCAGCCTCTAATGCTGTAGCACCTTGAACACCTACAATGTATCCGAAGAAAGTGTCTACATTTGACCCTTGAACAACATGGGTTTGAACTATACAGGTCCATTTACACATGAATTTCTTTTACAAATATATGGTACAGCACTGTAAATGTATTTTCTTCTCCTTTTGATTTTCTTACTAACAGTTTCTTTTCTCTACCTTTCTTTATCATGGGAATACAGCATATAACATACAAAATACAGGTCAATCAACTGTTATTTGTTAGGCTTACAGTCAACAGTAAGCTATTAGTAGCTAAGTTTTGGGGGGAGTCAAAAGTTATATATAGATTTTTTGATTACTCAGGGGTGGGCACCCCTGATTCTTGCATTATCCAGGGGTCAACTATACTGTCAGAGTATATGGCAGCAGACATTCATTTGATCTAAATTCGATGTCATCTCAGTATATAAAACTCTAAGTTAAATCATAGAGATAAAAATCAGTATATATTTTCTGAATTCTGGGAGACATTTTGACAAAATTCAGTTTTCCAAAGGGTTAGTTTGAAACTATGTCCATACAATTCAGGTGTTATCTCCAGTAAAAAGGTTTTTCCTCCTGCAGAGATGGAACACAATTGAACTTGATTTATTTTAAAATATCTTATTGTTTACATGTGTCTCTACCTGTATGCATATAGATACATGCATGGACTTTGAAGAAAAATTAGAAGTGATAAATGAGCGAGTTAAGATGAAATGAACCATAGTTGCATTACTCTACTGTTACACACTGTTAATGGCGATAAATGTGAAAGGTGATATAAATATTTACATACTTTATTCAAAAGTATGTACTTTATTTACATACTTTGCATTAAATCCTTTTTATTTTATATTCAATAATGTATTTGGGATGTAATATTAATTCAATTAGTTGACTCCTAGGATATTGTATTTTTAATAGCTGAACCGTATTTCAGTTGCCTGGAAGTAGCAAAGTATACACATTTCATTTAAAACTGTTTTTGAGCAATTTGGTTACTATTTCCAATATATTAGAAATATAATAGAAAGCCTAATTATATCCACATTTTAAACTATATCTTTACTTATAGTAATGCAATAATTTCACAAAAATAGAATTGTACAGGCAAATGTATTCAGTTTTAATGCTTTTGATTCAAATTAGTAATTATCATTAACTTTGTTTTAAATATATTGCAATTAGCATGGCCCACAGATCAGTAAGAATATAAGCTGAAGCTCCCAAAACAAAGATCTGATACACATCAGAAACAGATTCTTAACTGAAGAGAACAAACTGATGGTTACCAGAGGGGAAGTGGGTGCAGGGATGGGTTTAATGGGTGATGGGGATTAAGGAAGGCACTTTGTGATGAGCATAAGGTGTTGTATGCAACTAACTGTTGAATCACTAAATTATACACCTGAAACTAAGATTACGCTGTGTTAACAAACTGGAATTTAAATAAAACTTGAGGAAAAAAAATAAAAGTGAATAGAAAAATTAAAAAAAAAAGATACACATCAGAGGCCACATGAGAGTTGATATGATAACACTGGATTAGATGTCTAAGGAGCTGAGGGAAGAGGGGGAGGACAAGGAGGATAGACAGACAAACTTCGCGGATCAGCCAAAGGAAAAGGAAACTGATAGAGGATCTCAGAAAATAAGAATGTGTCCTTTTATGTAAAGTAGAGTTTCAAGAAGGATGTGAGCAATAGTTTGAATGGTGTGTGATCTATACATTCATTCACTGAGTTCTTTTGTAATTCAGTAAGTATTTATTGAAAGCCAAAATATGTATTAGGTACTATGAGCATGGACATAAATAAATTAGACACATCTTCTATCAAGAAGCTTGCAGTTTACAATTCATATTAAAATACAAATGTAATCAACTCTACTAGTAGATAAGAAGGTAAATGTAGCAAAACAGTTACATTAGTACATAATCAACGAGTTCAGAAATTATTTAGATAAGGGAAAAATATGATCAATTACTTTGAATAAATGTTTGATATAGGATTAAGTGGAATTTTTCACTTAACCAATTATGGGTGGATTAACTGATTAAATGCTGCTTTATAATTTTATATTTCTCCAATGACAAGCTATCCAAAATACTACTAACTGACTAATGTATTAAATTATCAATAAATATAAAAATAAGGCACTATTGGACAGCCTTAAGTATTGTTGAATTGTAAGACTCCTTTAGTTTATATAGAAGAAATTTGAATTTTTTGGCAAATGAGTCATAAAGAAGAGAAAAGTAGCAGAAAAAAAGTCTAATAAACAAATTAATAATATAGATTAAGAAAAGAATTAGCTGGATTGTTTGATCTTTTGTTGCAGTTACTGGATGATTCCCAAACAGATTCTATATTCTTCATTGGTAGAAACCACGCATGCCTTAAACTTAGTTGTTCTTTCTCAACGATCTTTTTAGAGAACTATAAACACAATTGTTCAACAAACCAATGAACAATTGAAGATAAATGAAGATAAATGAAAAAGAAAATGTACTAGTACTAGAAATTTCACTATTATTGTTGCTTGGGCCAATAAAACTCCCTCATCTGTCTGAAGGCATTTGAAAAGATATCCCCATATCCATGAATTTACTTTCACTTTGTTCTGCCCACATCATTTTAATTAATTTTTTTTATTTTTAAGTTTTTAGTTAAATATCATTTAGTTAACATACAGTATAATATTATTTTCATAGTGTACAATGTAGTGACATGTTAATTTTTTTCAGTAAAAATAGTTTTAAAAATGATATTTATTTTTTTAATTATATAAAATCAGGCAAGTAGATACTTATATTGTCACTTTTCCTAAGCTATCTATATTTCCAATATTATCCCACAAGTCAAAGCATTAAAAATGACATTTTGAGGGTAACTTATGCTAATTTTAAGAATCAAGTATTTTAAAATGACTCCCACTAATATGGTTATCCACCTTAAATTTTACCAGTGAAGTGACTGATCAAGATCCTGTGTCACTATAAAGGGAGGTGAGAACAGAAGGAAGCTTTGAAGTGACATGCTTTAGAGTTTAGCTGTAAAGTTTGATGAGACTCAGCATTTAGCCTGTCAGCCTGTTGGTCTGGAAGTACATTACTTATAAAATTAACAACAAAAGAACAAAATGCTAACATTCTTAGGATGAGGGAAATGGGATTCTTTCAAACATTTGTTTTCTTTTCCATATCTGCAAAAGGGTTTTGAACTCAGATCTGTATACATAATTTTGTAGTTCTTTGTTCTGTAATGCAGGCATTTGTTATAGCGAGGAAAAAGTAATGTTTATAGCATGAGTATGAATTTTGAAGGTGATGGAAATTCTATAAAGACCAAGGTAAAGATATTTTAATGGAAAGTCTGTTTCTACAACAAAACCCTTACTAATTATAGACAATGTGTTAGTAAATTCCCTTGCCCACTGACTTTTCTCATGCTTTTTGGTTAATGTGGTAAGGAAAAAAATTAACACAATAATTCCTGGAACCTGTACTTCTGGATTCTCATACAAGGTCCATGGAGAGGCGAGGAAAGATTCCATTCCCAAAAGGAATTATGGCATTCCGAAGACAATATTTAACTTTCCATTGTCTCAGTAATAAAGAAATTAATATCTATAAATACTTTGGAGTCAATGTCTTTGGTGTCCTGCACATATACATGTCCAATGATGACTAAGACAATGAAAGCGAAGGCCATACACCCCAGCCAGGATTTCTCAACAGAAGCACGCACTAATGCAGTTTTGGTCTGGATACTTCTTTGTTGTGGTTAAATGCCCTGTTAGATATTTAGCAGCCTTTTAGCCTCTTACCACTAGATTCCAGGAGCCCCTGTTCCTTAATTATGATGATCAAAATGTGTCCAGATGTTGCCAAATTCCTCCTGTGGTCAAAAATCATCCCCTGTTGTGAACTCCCAATTGAGCTAGTATCTCTTTAAGTCAAAATAGCAGGAGCTGAGGAAAGTACCATTCCCAAAGGGAACGTGCATGTTTAAAATTCTTATGTTGACCATTCTAAGAGTCTTTATCTATTGATCTGGAACCATAAGTCTTACTATTTTTGTAATGGAAACAAATTTTATGTTAGTCATGTGATTTGTATAGTATGAGGCACATAAAAGTTGAGAGATTTACCTCCATTTGCCCAAATTATTCTAAAATCAAACCAGAATTAGAACAGTCTCATCAACTCCAGTTCAAGTTTTTCACTAGATGAAATTTATAGTAAACTATAAATTCTGTTTCATTTCAAAGAGTATGCTGATTCAGAGCAAACAAATTGAACTCATTCATTGCACATCAAAAACACACAAAGACCTACACATGCGCGTGCGCGCGCACACACACACACACACACACACACACACACACACACACACATGGGTGGAGGGGAGGGTATTTGCATACCCATTCATAAAAATTTATCCCATTTTTTTTTTTGCTTTAAGATGTACATTGTTTTGTGCCAGTTGGATAAAGGAATAAAAACAAAGTGAATCCATAAATTAAAGTTCTAAGTGGCTGTACTATTAACTCTAATCAGTTTATAAAACTTTTTTTACAGATTGCATTTGTAGGTAGCTATAATTTAATCAAAAGTCACAGTCCAATTCAAATGAGATTGAGATTTCAAAGTGAGATTTTAAAAAAATGTCCTCAGGTCAAATGTTTTAGTATACTACTGATAAAATAATATAGTCACAATTATAATAATCATAGTGATAATAACATTTCTTCAATCACATTCCTTTAAATGATCTAATTATTTATTGAATCTGCACAACAATCTTAAGAAATAAATGACAATTTCTCCCATTTTACAAATAAGAAAACTGGGGTTTGGGGAGAACATGAGGGCAGGGAGTTTAAGTAATTTCCCTGGAATTGCACAGTTAGGAAGCATGGGGGCCAGAGGTTGACCAGTGTCCCACACAACCCCCACTAAAAATCTTTTTAGTTAATTCGTTTGCTCTCACTCATTCATAAACCATTTTTTAAGGATTTGAAAATATAACTTGACCTTGTCGCTAAGGCTAACCATATGCTTGAAAGTGAAGTTTTTATTTTTGCAGTCTTAGTGAAAGGAGGGAAAATGTCTGAGTGAAGGACTCTTCTATTGCATGTTGGACAGCTAACTGTTACTTCGATATCTCTAATAGAGGTGTAAGTGTCACAAAGCTCATTCCCTGATGTTTAAATATGCACTTTCAATACTCTCCTTTTGATAGATCCTTATCCCTTATAACCCAGATTTTATTTATGCTGTATATGTATTTTTTTTCCACTTATGCCAATCTAATAGTGAGAGAGCTATCTTAAACCTTCAGGGTCAAAATACAATTCAGAACACATACATCTAAGATACCCAAGAAGCATGACATTTTATGCCAGATACCTATGAAAATAAAAATGTAATATAATATGCTTAACAGCAAGACACACATTTGAAAATAAATGACCCACATACAATCTTTTGCAACTGAAAAAAAAAGTGAAATAAAATAGACATTTTGGTGTAACATTCCAAGATCCGAATAAATTATCTTTTAATGTTTCAGTGAGATAAATGTTTTCATATCCTGACATTTTGATTCTACAAAAGATTATTACTGTGATTTTTCTATAAACATTGCATTTCAAATTTTTGTGGACTACAGTCCTTCTGCCAATCAATAATGTGTTGATTATTATGCCAGTGTTATGATGTTACAAACAGAAACATGTCCTTACTTGTGACACTGTGTTATATAACTTGTGTTATAAAATTAACACTATTATGCGTAAAGCCTGATTGCAATAAAGCGCATATTTACCCACTTTTGATTATTTTAAATTCCAAAATCTAATTTTTGCCCAAATCAATAAAGTTATTTTACAAATGTGTAATTCCTACAGAAAAATCTGTCCTTTGAGGAACACATTTTAAACATCCATGTTAACGATTAGAAGCATGCATGCGTATTGAATTCATATGGCTTCTAGCAGAGAAAATACTATCAGCAAAATAGATTCCTTACAATGCTGATTTATGCTATCTAAATACACATGGGGGAATTAGCACAATATATTTTTCTGCTTATAAATAGAAATTTAAGTAATTAAGTAATGGCTCACAGAATAGGACACTCGTATTCTGGAAATATTTTGGAGAAAGCGTCTGACATGCTGGAGTTAGATATATAAACTATATCGCCGCTCAGGAATATTTAGAATATTTCAGATACTAGAAATGACATAGCCTTTGTGTATGGTATGCCTTTAGTACAATTTAGAGCACCATTTGTCCTCAAGTAGGTCTATTTAAAGTATAATTGACTGCCCTGGCAATTATTGTGAATGGCAGCTGTCTGCTGGTAAAAAGGCATATATATAATGAGGGAGAAAGGATCAAATACATGCAATAGAAAAGAAAAGCATAAAGAAAATATCTATATGAGGTACTTTAGGCCAGATTTTATACTTGAAAGGGACAAGGCCTATTAGCCATTTCCAATTAGGGACTATAAAAAAAAAAATGAATGAAAGTACTCATCTATTTATGAAAAGCAGCTGGGACTCCCCAAACCCAAAACTAGCGAAAGTTTATTTGTTCTAAAATTGTTACAGCTTACAGCATTTCATTTATTTTCATTAACTACATTAGGTTTTGTGAAAACTTTCTTGTATCATGTACCTTTGGCAACACACAAAACACCTTGCTTTGTTTTTCTCCTAAATAGCTACATAATTAGATGGATTATTTCATGTGTCTGTGCCTATGTTTGCTGAAGAGAACAAGCCAGATAAATTAGCACTTAGCAGAACTCACAATAGCACATAATATGCCCTTGTGTTTCGTATAAAGCTTTATTTGTCATTCACGGCTGGTTGGCAAAACTGACTTTGCTTTTGAAAATGACAGGTGGTACTCTGGTGAGCTCTGTATGGAAAAAGAAACAACCTTCACCAAGACAGTTTCTGTCAATAGCTTCCATGATTTAGTATTCAATCTGGGCTTGTGTTTCTTCTAAAGTTCTGATTCATTTGCATCTCTTAGGTCTGGCATCATCAAGGCTCTGTAATAATTGGGATTCTATACCACAAGTCTAGAAAGGCAGGCTTCCTCTCATCTCTGCAGGCCTGATTAAAAGACAGGTGAAGTTCAGTATATTTCAATAAGCCTCAACATTCCATGTCAGGAATCAATAGCCCTCCTTCTTTTTTTAGGGGTTATTAAATTGCAGCTGTAACATTAGCCTTCTTTATCTAATTGATTGTCTTTTCACAGGGCTAAGAAAATCAATAGCAGTCAATGGGACTGCCCTGTTTTTACCTAATAGATGTTTTCTCCTAATTGGCTGCCTGGGTGGCTTCACCGAGCTCAGTATGTTTTCAGAAGTCCACAGTATGTTGCAACCCTTGTAAACTATTTTACCCTGTACAACAGTTATTGATTTTATAATGAAATCTAGAAAAATCAATAGCAATCAGGAATATAGATCAGGATTCCTAGGTACGTTATGACAAAGGGCAAACTCACTTTGCTACCACTTCAAACTGTGATCCAATTAAATGTGTCCTTAAAACATTACATTTTCCAAAGACTTTGATCAAAGTCACTTGATTTGTTGCCCAAGACCTGGCTTAAAATCTAAGACTCGCAATATGTCAATAAAAAATGTAATTCAAAAATAATAGTTTTTAATTGACCATTTCTTTATAAAATGAAGTAAAGAAAAATCATTAAGGGTAAATGATGAATTTGCTAGGAAAACAACGTGACCTATCAAAAGTCAATGTATAGTACAATGTATAGTCAACTGGAGGATTCATAGTAAAACGTATACTTTTAAGTGCAAAAATATATTCGGTTGACTTGCCTAAATCTTTACATTTATATCATCCTAGTAAGCAAACTGCCCCAAGTGGGAGACAAAAGTATCTTCCAACTGGTCGTGCATTGCTGAATCTGCGTTCAAATTCCATCTCTGAATGGTATTATATTTTTGTCTCCGAATCTATTTTGAATACTTACCTGTATAAATAAGGCAATATTATAAATCAGTTTGTGCTATAAGTGGGCTATGAAGTTCCCAGGAACAACTGTGTCCTCTTTTTCAAAAGTCACAATTTAAAAGATGTGGCTATTAAGTATGGCTTTTATATTTTATTCTTTTAATATTGTTTTATTTATTTATTTTTGAGAGAGAGAGAGAGAGCACAAGTAGGGGAGGTGCAGAGAGAGAAGGAGGCACAGAATCTAAAGTAGGCTCCAGGCTCTTAGCTGTCAGCACAGCGCCTGACACGGGGCTTGAAATCACGAACCACGAGATCATGACCTGAGCTGAAGCTGGACGCTTAACTGACTGAACCACCCAGGCACCCCATAAGTATGGCTTTTAAAATTTTATTTCCTGGGGCACCTGGATGGCTCAGTTGGTTAGGCAACCAACTTCGGCTCAGGTCATGATCTCACAGGTCTTGTGGGTTCGAGCCCTGTGTCAGGCTCTGTGCTGACAGCTCAGAGCCCGGAGCTTGCTTTGGATTCTGTGTCTCCCCCTCTCTCTACTCCTCCCCTGCTCACGCTGTGTGTCTCTCTGTCTCTCAATAATAAATAAACATTTAAAAATTTTTTTTTACATTTTAAAAAATTATTTCCTGAGAGAAATAAATGGTCTTTATTTCTAAAGGACAAAGAGAATAAAAGTCTCATATACATAGGAAATGTACATACATACATTTTTTCTACATTTGCCTTGCTCTTGCTGACTTCTATTGTTTACTACTAATTTTTATAGAACTTAATTTTGGAATCTTGTCATTTTTCTTGATATCTTGAATTCTAGATGAATATGTCTCTCAGATACAGTCTGAATGCCTTTTTTTTTTTTTTTTTTCCGCTCTGGGTGAGATTTGCATGTCTGTATTCTTAAATTCCACTTGTTTTGGTTCCCACCTAATAATACACCAAAGAGCAAAAAGTCAGAAATCTCCACCTAGGGCTTGCCATTTTATGAACAATGCTCCCTTTTTCCTTGTTATGACAACAAACTGGACATTGTCATTTCTCAACCTGGAATCATAGGCTCCAAAGCAGTTTCCTAACACTTTCCAGATTAGCATGCATGTAGCTTACTTCATCACTCTTCACTGAATTGACATGCCCTGCTAAAGTGTCGTGCCACTTAATATGCCTAAGCATGATGGGGATGACAGTTCCATAGTCAATGACAGTCAAGCCATGTCTGTGAAGCTGTCTCCAGCTCTAAAATCACATATCTTATGTATATGTTGATTTGACCTCAGCTCCACCAGCTCTTCCTCTATTATCTGGCAAATGAATAAATAAATAAATTACACCATAAACCTAACGCCACTTACAGGAATGGGACTTTCACTTGCATGGCACTATTCTTAAGGAATCCAGAGTCAAGAAAATTTCAAGTAAAGATTCTTTTATTTCACCAAGCTTTGTGGAATGGGGTAGGGACCGAGGGTGGGGAAAAGCAAGGAAGATAATGATAACTTCTCAAGCTGAACAGAGACAAATGTCAGAGAAAGACACTAAAATGTCAACCAGACACTGTCAATAATGTCCACGTGCCTCAGTACATAATGCTGGTTTGTCTAGTTTAAAGAGTAAATCAGTGTCCTTTCTTGCTTTGCAACAGGGACTAAATAACAGTGAAATAAACAAAGTTCATTTTCTGTGCCCATGCCCCTCCCCTCTGGTGGCCTTCTCTCAGTTCTCAGGCACTCAGGACTATGAAGTACTTTTGCTCTCCTATCTCCTATTTATAGATCCTCAGGACAGACCATGATGAACTGTTTCATCCTGAGTATGAATGACTGATAAAGTTAAACATATCATCTCTCCTAAGCACAGCAACTTTTAATATGGGTCAAAATTTAATGCCAAGAGTATGGATCATTAGTATTGAAACTTTAGGTCACAGATATGGGGGTTGGCATTTTTTGAGACTCATTTTATACAAAGTATTAAGTTCTCATAGCATTTTTGAAGTAAGAACATGGTAAGAAGGTTACAGTCGAACATAATATAAAATGCATAAGAATAAGAAAACTAACATATGTACAATTTGTGAGTTATGTATTGCGAAAGATGTTGTTTTATTGATACAGGTATCTCAGCTGCTTACAAATATGTGAAGTGCTTTTTGCCTAGAAAAAAAATCTGATTGGGTTATTGTGCTAGCTAGGGCCTTATGTGTCGTCAAATGCATTAAAATTTATGAGCCAGTAAATTAACTTCAATTACCCCAATATTCATCCTCATTTTGATAAGTAATCAACAATGTGAATTCTTGAAGCAAGAAAATTTTGCATGACCGAAGTATCGATGTTTGCCATCAGAAGGTTTTGGCTGCGACGTTGGTATTTCTTTGATTTGTGCATGAGATAGTATCCAATGGTTCAATCTTATTTCCCTTTTATTCCCAAGGAGATCTTAGCCTTTTTGAAGACAAAAGCACTACTATGTTCAAGCCTAAGTCTAAAAGGATTAAATATGTATATATGTAGGCATATATGTATATATGTACACGTACATAATGAACCTATATGCATAAATGTATTCCTAACACACATGCGTAGATATACGTAAATATATGCACATGCGTAGACATCTCTCCACACAGTAGTGCTGTGCCTCTTCAACCAAACAAATTTCAAAGACAAGATTGTTCTTTCTACATTTCCACTGAAGAGATAATTAAAAAATGACATTATCAAGTTATAAAATAATGTTCACAATGCAGCTTCTGCTTCTCAATCTCCCCCTCCTCCTCCTTCATTAACATCACCACTGTCATAATTATTATTATAAAACAGAATGCAGTTATAGTTCTAATGCTAAGGATAGTGATTTTGTGGCTTTGTTCATTTGAAGGGCTGTAGTTATCTTTTTATACACTTTTCTCACATCTCAATTAACTCAACTCAAGAGATCCCTTTAGATCCCAAAACATAAAATATTTCTATCAGAGAGCGGGGCAAATGAAGGGAAACACTCATCTTTTTCTTTCTTGTCTGAGTGCCATTTTCAGGTTTGGGAACAAGTACACTCCATTTGAATCCCAATAATCTAAACACTTTTTTGATTCTTTTTAACCTCCCGACATCTGAAAATGGGCCATTGCTCTTAAACTTTTCAGGGCATTCTGTTTTTAAATTAGAGAAAAGGAATGCAGTTTTAAGCAAAGAAGTTTAGCTATAAGTTTAATTTACAATCTTAAATTTAAATCCTCATATGACAGATCAAAAATAATAATCATTCAATCATTTTATTTGTATTTCTAAAACAGCATATTTATTATGCTTTTGTCAGAAGCATATGAATTGATGATTGGGTGCCTGTTTGATCACAGTATAGGAGAGGAGCAGTTCTCAGAGTAACCTGCCTGGATAAGGTCATATGAAATGGCCAGCAAAGGACAGGTACACAGCCAGGAAATGAATGAAATATTTTAAATGAAAGACCTCCTGCTTCCTCAATCGAAGTTAAGTTAAAAGTAGTGTATTCCATTTGGATTGCCTTTTCCCTTCCCTTTATAGACTGTGCTAGATGAAAGTCATAAGTAATATGAAGAATGTAATCACTAGACAATCATGTTTATTACACTGAGAACTGAGAACTCCTCAAGAATGAGCAAGAACAAGGGGTTTATCTGTGATCTTTGCAAAAAAAAGGCCAGATGATTTAGGAACTGAGACAAAATGATGATAGCATAGTGGCTAAATCCTAACCTCTGCAGGCTGGTTGTCACAGGTTATTGAAAAGCCTGTTGGCAACAACACAGTCTGTCTTGAGTTGGAAATAGTTACTGAATACAGGTCCGTCTCTGACAGCATAATGAGCCATAATTGTTACAACACTTGGACTTCACATGAAAATGAGAGTAACCTTATGCAGTATCCATCCTGAAGTGGGTGTTCATGACTTTTAAATATTGCTTAGATTTTTGCATCTGAAAGATTATAGATGATCTATCTAGCTGGTTTACCAAGTGAGAACATGTTTGATCATGGCCCTTATCATGAAAATCGGAGGCATAGTAAAAATCATGAAAATAATTTCTTCCAACACACTTATTTATGTTCTGCTTATGTCACAAAAGGAACATGATTTCAAAAGAAATTAATAGCTCCACTGGGATACCAGCTGTGACAAAGACACTCTTTGACACTGTGGTGATGCTGTGTATGTGTTCAAAATTGAACAGATGCCTCGTGGAAAACTGACGTTGAGAGACGTAATAGAGTAATTGCAGATTAAAAAACCCTCCCGCATTCTATGAAAAATTGCTTAATTTTTTTAGAGATTTATTTCTATGTACACTAAAAGGCTAGTCTGACGTGTAAAGCCAAAATTTCTCACAAAATAGGGAGTGAAAGTGAATGTTCTATAGAAATGGAAAAGAAAAGAAAACCCAGCTCTGCTTCCACCTAGGGAAGTGGTTTCTATCTAGCCTTAAATCCTTACTAGACCCAGTCTTCCTTGGTCTTCTGGGAATTAGGAGAAAGGAGGGAAGTGGAGAGTTCAGGCAGAGTAAGAGGGGTCACAGTTGGATGGTATGATACTGGGGTACAATGAAATTCCTTCTATGCTCTTATTTGTTGAGGGCTATCATTCTGCCTTAACTCTGCAACCCATGTTCTCCAGTATATGCTACATCATTTATTATTGTTTTCATATAATTATGCTGTTTAATATGTGTGGTGTTTTGGTGACGGAATTCACTTGAGTTGAGGCACTCCTTCATTTAATATATATTCAGAGCATGCCTCTATTCCTGATATTCTTCTGGTACTGGGTGAAGAAGACAAAATCTCTGCCCTCATGCATCTGACATGGTAGAAGGTTATTATGAAAAAAGAAGATGTTTTCTATTAACCTAAACTCACTGTTTAATGATGGTGAGCAATTCGGTAATCCGTTAGTCTCAGTTTTAGATTCTAATTCTAGGATATGAAAGCTTTTTTCTGATTCCAGCAAAGATTATTTAAATAAATATTTATTAATATATGCAAATAGAATCCTATACACTGATATAATTATATGTGTTAATATAATTAATTCCCAGTCTGGTAGCCAATAGTCACAAACCATCCACCCTGCCTTAAATTCAGATGACTTTTTTCAGATGTCATTATGATATTACTATTCTTCGAGTAATCATATTTGCAAATCTGAATTCTTTTACATTATTCTCCATCTTCAATGTTCAGAAGTTAATCAGTCATCAAGAGCTGCTATTTTTTTCTGTGAATTTGCTTTTACATTCTTTTACCTAATTTTCTAGGAAACATGCTTTTCAAACTTAATAAATTACTCCAATAAACTCCAAGCAAAACCTGAATTATAGTCTTCAGAAATTTCAAATGATTTTCCAAGCATATCTCCCTTCATATTGCAATGCACAATCTACTGAGTAGTTGAAATTGTCTTCACTCTATACTTAGCTAAATTTAAAAAAATATATTATTTTAAAATATATTAATATATCCTGTCAATGTATCAATAAGTTATTGTTATCTAATAATAACTCATATACATATTTTATGGAGAAAATTGAAAAAAATCCCCTAAGAAGGTGGCAAAATAAAAAAAAATAATAATCCACAATACCACCATAAGTTATAATGTTAATTTTTAAAATTTATTTATTTATTTTAAGAGAGAAAGAGGGAGTGAAGGGAGGGGCAGAGAGGGAGAGAGAAAGAATCCCAAGCCGTCTCCAAGCTGTCACCAAAGAGACTGATATGGGGCCCAATCCCATGAACTGTGAGATTGTGATCTGAGCTGAAATCAAGAGTCAGACAGAAGCTTAACTGAATGAGTCGCCCAGGCACCCTTAATCTCTTAATGTTTTAATAAATGAATTCAGTTTATTTTACACTTACAAAAACAGGTATTGTGATATGCCTACTAAAAAAATAATAATAATGGGGTGCCTGAGTTAGTTAAGCATTCAATTCTTTTTTTTTAATGTTTATTTATTTTGGGGAGAGATAGAGACAGAGCATGTGTGGGGGAGAAGGGAGAGAAGGAGACACAGAAACCGAAGCAGGCTTCAGGCTCTGAGCTGTCAGCACAGAGCCCCACGTGGGGTTCAAACTCACCGGCTGTGAGATCATGACCTGAGCCAAGGTCGGAAGCTTAACCAATTGAGCCACTCAGGCACCCTAAGCATTCAACTCTTGATTTTTGCTCAGGCCATAATCTCCTGGTTTGTGGGATGGAGCCCCATGTTGGGCTCTGTGCTGAGACAGCAGAGCCTGCTTAGTTAGGATTCTCTTTCTCCCTCTTTCTCTGCCCTTCCCCTGCTCTCTCTCTCTCTCTCTCTCTCTCTCTCTCTCTTTCTCTCTCTCTCTCAAAACAGATAAACGATAAAAAAATAAAAAAATAAAAATGAAATAAATTAAGATGTCATTTACACAAAAGGAAATGCACCCATATTAAGTAAGCAGGTTAAGAATTCTGCAGCATTTACAACATGTGTTTGGGGAGGAGAATTCCACACACCACCAAGCAATGCTCTGTGACACCAACTGGGTGTTCTACAATTTAAGTCAATTCTGATACAATCTACCCTAAGATAGTGCCAGACCCCACAGAATAAAGACTCCATTCCTGCAAACTGCCCATAACATAAACTTCAGATGCCAGTCGCAAGTCCACATTGTCATCTGTGCTTCTGACGAACTAAAGATCAGAGGCTCCAGGGACACCTGTGTGGCTTAGTTAAGTGACTGAGTCTTTGATTTCAGCTCAGGTCATGATCTCATGGTCATGAGATCGAGCCCTGCATCGATTTCTGAGCTATGTGTGGGGCCTGCTTAAGATTCTCTCTCTCTCTTGCTCTTCTCTCTCTCTTCTTTCCCTCCGCCCCTCTTCCCTGCTCAAACTCACTCTCTCTCTCAAATAAAAATGTGTTTTTTTAAAGTTACCAGAGGGGAGCCTGGGTGGCTCAGTTGGTTAAGCATCCGACTTCAGCTCAGGTCACGATCTCACGCTCCGTGAGTTCGAGCCCCGCGTCGGGCTCTGTGCTGACTGCTCAGAGCCTGGAGCCTGTTTCAGATTCTGTGTCTCCCTCTCTCTCTGCCCCTCCCCCGTTCATGCTCTGTCTGTCTCTGTCTCAAAAATAAATAAATGTTAAAAAAATTAAAAAAATTAAAAAATAAAGTTACCAGAAAAGATCAGAGGCTCCAACAACCCCTTTCTTGTGTTTGATTAATTTGTCAAAGCAGCTAGCCGAACTCAGAGACATTTTATTTAGTAGACTACCAGTTTATTATGAAGGGATAACTCAGGAACAGCCAGTGGAAGAGATGAGCAGGGAAAGGTATTAATAGAAAGATCTCAGAGCCCTGAAGATCTTGCTGGGATTGGAGTTTAGATTTTTCGAGAAGTGGTATATTAGGCCTTGCTTTAGGCCATGGTCCACACTGTCAATTCATAGCCTCTGCAGTTTCCAAGCTGTATATTCAGATTTGTCATTGTGGAATATGTTAACCATATCTCCACTCTGCATGTGTCTGACCTATGGTCTGCCAGCATTATTTATTTATTTATTTTTAATTTTTTTTTTTTTTTTTAATGTTTACTTATTTTTGAGAGAGAGACAGAGACACAGCATAACCAGGATGGGGCAGAGAGAGAGGGGGACACAAAATCTGAAGCAGGCTCCAGGCTCTGAGCTGTCAGCACAGAGCCCAATGCGGGGCTCGAACTCACGGACCTCGAGATCATGAGCTGAGCCGAAGTCCAATGCTTAACTGACTGAGTCACCCAGGCACCCCTCCCAGCATTTCCTACCTCTGTGCTGTTCTGTTCTCAAACCCATAATGGCCACTTTCTGTTCAGCCTTATGTAGTGTTGCCCTGCTCTTGGCCTCAGACTTGAAGAAAAGCCTCACACAACTTCCTGATGACTCTCTCCACAGATCTCTACTATCTAGAGGCCTGTCCAGGCTTCAGCTACTCTTAAATTTGTAGGATTCTCCTTGGACCCAGTATTTTGTGCCATGGTTAGGACATTGTTTCCTGCAGAGGTCTGGATAATCCATAAGATCAAATCATAAGTTCCTCTTTATTTGGGCATCATGGTGTTGCCCTTCTGTTGTCCATTATCTGAAAACACACACCAATTATATTTTTCATCACTTAGTTTTCAATGGGAGAGCTAGTCCGGTACTGGCTACTGTCATAGCTCCAAACAAAAGTTCATATTTACTGTTTGAATATTTTTTCACTTGCCAACAAATAATAGACATTTTTTTCATGCTAACATGATTTTTAAAACTGTACATAATATTCTATTACAAAAGTTAAATGGTTTCTATAACATATCTTCTGTTAAATCTATACCATAGATCAGGCCAAATGTTTTACAGAAACAAATTCACTTAATCCTCACAACATACATATTAAGTAAAGTTACAACACTTAATTTTTCAGATGAAAAAACAAAAGCATGGAAAATAAAAATAACTTACTGAAAATCATCATAGAAGTAAATAATGTTTAAGCTTAACTATAATATATAGTTTAAACCCTATGTGTTTAACTCAAAATCGAAAGTATCTTAAAAAAATTTTTTTTTTTTAACATTTATTTATTTTTGGGAGATAAAGGCAGAGCACAAGCAGGAGAGGGGCAGAGAGAGAGGGAGACAGAATCTGAAGCAGGCTCCAGGCTCAGGGCTGTCAGCACAGAGCCTGACGCTGGGCTGAGATCATGACCTGGGCCTAAGTAGGACGTTTAACCGACTAAGCCACCCCGGCGCCCCCTATTTTTTTTTAATTTAAGCTTTTGATTACAGTTAGTTAACATATAGTATTATATTAGTTTCAGGTGTACAATATAGTACTTTAACACTTCCATACAACACCCGGAGCTCATCACAAAGTGCACTTTTTAATCCTATCACATTTACCTCTTCACCCTGCCTCCCCTTTGGTAACCATCAAGTTGTTTTTATAATTAAGAGGCTATTTCTTGCTTTCTCTCTCTCTCTCTCTCTCTCTCTCCCTCTCTCTCTTCCTCCCTCTCTTATTGTTTTTCCCTTTGCTTATTTGTTCCTTAAGTTCCACATGTGGGTGAAATCATATATTTGTCTTTCTCTGACTCACTTATTTAGCATTATACTCTCTAATTTCACCTATGCTGTTGTTGCAAATGCCAAGATTTCATTGGTTTTTTATGGCTGAGTAATATTCCATTATGTATATATGTATATATATAATATTCCACTGTATATATATTATTCCTTGTATCACAGTGTATGTGTATATATATATATATGTGTGTATATATATATATATATATATATATATATCTCACATCTTCTTTTTCCATGCATATATGGATGGACACTTGGGCTGCTTCCATATATTGACTATTATAAATAATGTTGCTATAAACATAGGGGTGCATGTATCCCTCTGAATTATGTTTTCATATTCTTTGGGTAAAAACCCAGTAGTGGTGCGATTATTAAAAACCCAGCTGGCTTATAACATAGTTCTGTTTTTAACTCAAAAGTATCTTTGATAAATGAAAAATAGTATCGTACTTGAGTTAAGAATTTATTAATACAAAAGTTTAAACTTTTATAGTTTAACTGAACGTAAATGATTCAAATTTTGTGACTTACTGGTTTATCTTATTTGATCAATTTTCCCTGGGATGTTCAAATTTTATCTCTAAGAACTTTTTACATATAAAATATTAACCTACCAATCATTTATTGTATGCTTGTATGCTACCTCCGCTTTTTAAAAATAATGTCAATCATATTACAAAATTATATGTGTTCACCTTTATGTTTTAGGGTATTTTTATTTTGTTTGTCTCATTTAAATTTTAACCATTAATTTCTTTCCGTTCTTCAGTTCCTATTACCAAGAATTTATTAAACATTATATTATTGATTTAAGCTATAACAACTTTATGTATAAAATATTTAAATATTTGTAACTATGTTTCTGGGCTTTCTATTTCACTTATTGTTCTGATTGACTATTTTGTCATTATTTTAGTGTATAGTAGTGTATTTATTTAATTGTTTTAGCTCTATGATATATAGCTATATGATGTATATGATGTATGGGGAAAGTGGATTTCCCTTTTCAGTAACTTTTTTTATCAAATAATCAAATATTTGGAATTATCTTTGCCTTTCTACATTCCAAACTTTGAACCTGAGAATAAGTTTGTCAAAGTACCTGTGTATATGTGTGTGTATTTTTATCCATAGGCATGTTTTATATCATATTTTACATATACCCTTATTGATAAAGTCTTAGAATTTTAACTTCTAAGATGAGAAAACATACTTTTCTTCATATTTTTATTATTAAAATATTTTTATTTTATTAAATTATTTATTTTTTATATTTTATATATTAAACATATAAATATTTTATATATTAAACACATTATTTATTTATAATTATTAAAATTAAAATATTATTCAATATTTTAAAATTTTATCACACACATCTACACATTTTTAGAGTTATTGCCTAAAGTATTTTTTTATTGCCATTGTGAATGTAATATTATTCATTTTAATTTTCTATAGGTTATCAATAGCATATTGAAAAATGATTTCACTTTGGATATTAATCTTATAGCCAGTCACCTTACTGCAGGTTCTTAATATTCCCTTTAAATTTTAAGTAGGCTGTGTTGGGAGTAACAAAATAGTTACTATCCTGAAATAAGACAAATTATATTTAGAAATGTAATTGTTTGATAGATACTTTATTTTTCTCACATATCTGCAATGTCTAAAATTTTAAGAAAAGTATTTAATTATAGTTGTGGTAAAGGGCATGCTTCTCTAATACTTAATTCTAGTAAGTGTTTCTAAAGTTTCAACTATAAAAGTAATGTTGGCTGTAGTTTAAAGTAAACTATTAATCATTTTAAATTATATTCTATTTACTTTTATCATTAAAACATATGAAATTTAATCACATGTATTTAACATCAATTTGGATGATCTTCTCCTTACATTTTATGGTGCAGTGACTCTTATAAAAACATTTCCTTTACATTGTCAATGTAAATTCTAAAAGTTAAAAAACCAAAATTTTAAACCAAAATAAAATGATTTGTTTTTATTAAACCAATGAACACAGTATAATCAAATATTATGTTATATTCAACTAAATTATCCTTAAAGCAAATTTAATTGTTTTAATATTTTAATATATTCCCTTACTTTTTATGTTTCTTGATTACATTATTTTGTTTTTTACAATGTTTGCCTTTTGCTAAAAATTATATCAACAATTCATTTGTCAATTCTATAATATTGTCCTTAATTTGCTTTTTAGTTTATAAATCTTTTTCTTCTGCTTTGCTTAGGTTTATTTTGGTGTTTCCTTTCTACATTACTCAGATGAATGTTTAAATCCTTTATTTCCATTTATTATTTCTTGACAAAAAGTTATATTTGTGCCTAACAATATGTATCCGCTACATAGATTTTCTAAAGCAGTCCAACCACCTAAGTCAAAACTAATCTTGTTATCTGAGCAACATATTGATGTGTACAGAGCAGGAGACACATTAGTGTTTTCCATTTTCTGTAGAACGATTTTCTGCACCACCATGGATGAATATATGTTAAATCATTAATTTTGTTGAGGACTCACAAATCGGAAGTTGTTCATTTTGGAGGAAAAAAGAAGGTATCTTTGGAAGTCGGATATACTATTCCCAAAAAGAAAGGTTTTGTTAGAATATATTAAAACAGTTTAAATAGCAAATTGTGCCCCCTAGGTGACAGAAGGCTGTTTTAATGGTCAAAAAAAATTTGTTAAATGTATGTTAAAACTATAGTAGGTCACGGTAGGCCCTATGTAGGCCCAATGGCACAGTGAGAAATCAGCCTTGGAAGAATCTAGGAATGATACAAAAAGTTACTTTACATGATAGTAGGAACACCCTTGAAGGCTAATGTACCTTCCCCAACCTAATGGTACAAAAGACAAAGTGTCTTTTAATTCTTACCTTTCTGATCAGAGTTCTTGACTCTATGCAGGCTGCGCTGACCACTTTAACTTCAGGCTTTGCTTCATAAAGAACAAAGGAAGTATCAGAAAACCTCATTTGCTCCTTTGCATTTATGTCTGGTATACACATACTGCAGTGATTTGGGATAATTTGATAACAAACCAAAGGTAGAAAATCTTTGACAGCTAAAAGTTGTCAATCTTGGGGCTCCTGGGTGGCTCAGTTGGTTGAGTGTCCAACTTCAGCTCAGATCATGATCTCACGGTTCATGAGCCCCATGTGGGGCTCTGTGCTAACAGCTCAGAGACTGGAGCCTGCTTCAAATTCTGTGTCTCCCTGTCTCTCTGCCTTCTGCTGCTCAAGCTCTTTCTTTCTCTCTCCCTCTCTCTCTCTGTCTCTCTCTCTCTCTCAAAAATAAACATTAAAAAATAAAACAAAAGTTGTCAATATTGACAATATTCAAAGTAGAGCCAGCCCTTTATTGTCAGTTCTAGATCAGAACATTAAAATTTTGATTTTGAATAAATTTATATTTAAAATGCTTACACATTTGTGACATATACGAAACTACGTAATAGGACTGCTTACTATTCATTTTATTTCTGCTATCAGGACATATGAGTTATTGGTACATTTTGTATCATCACAACTGTCACTTCAAATATTATAGGGAAGCCATTTATAAACCCTGTCCTAAGGATCCCATTGAAGGTTGATTGTTTGATGTCTATGGCAAGTTTTATACATTTTGAGTAATACAGTTTTTTAAGGGAGGATTTTTAAATACTTATTGGCATACTAACAGTTAATATATATTTTTCTACTATCTTCAAATTACATTTTTATCTTCACCAAATAGCTGAACTTCAAAGGTTAAGCACAATATGTACCCTGAGGTTGACATACTAATGCCCCTTTTCCCCCAAGATAATCACAACCTAGTTCCAAACCCCAGGAATCTGTGACTGTTCCCTTAGATGGCAAAAAAGATACTGCTAATTAATTAAAGACCTGAGTCAGGGAGATTATCATGGATTATCTGGCCCAATATAATCAATTTAAGTCCTTTAAAAGGGAGAATCTGGGATACCTGGGTGGCTCAGTCAGTTAAGCGGTTGACTCTTGATTTTGGCTCAAGTCATGATGTCTCAGTTCATGGGTTGAAGCTCCGTGTCATGTCAGGCTCTGTCCTGAGAGTGCAAACCCTGCTTGGGATTCTCTCTCACTCCTTCTCTCTCTGACCCTTCTTCTCTTGCTCACGTGTGCGTGCACCTGCACGCAGTTTCTCTCAAAATAAATAAATAAATAAATAAATTAATTAATTAATGGGAGAACCTTTCCCAGCTGTGGTCAGAGGCAAATGAAGCTATAGGACCGTCAGATGGAGTGTTGCTGGCTTTGAAGATGGAGGCAGGAGGCTATGAGCCAAGGAACATGGGGGAAATTGTACAGGTTTGAAATACTAACGAAATGGATTTTCCCTGAAACCTCCAGAAAGGAATGCAGCCCTATTTTAGCCTAGTAAGACTAATTTTGGACCTCAGACCCAGAGCTATAAAATAATTTTATGTTGTCTAATGGCACTAAGTTTGTGATAATATGTTATGGCAGCAATATACCATCAATCGAAGTGTACTAAAATTATTTAGCAATTGCTCCATATATATCCTTAATATTAACAGCATAGAATTAAATATTTTAATACTGTTATATTAATTTCTTTTGAATGTGGGCTTTTCATTACAAACCTTTATTATACTCCTGACTAGTGCCCACTACCTTCAAGTAACTGTTTGTATATAAATATGTTTGTACACTTAGATGTGCATATGTGTATTTATAGGTTTTGCTTTTTGATTAGACTTCATTTAAAATGTAAATTGTAGGGGCACTTATAAAAAAAAAAAAAACTCTTCTGAGAAGCCTACACAATAGTGGGACATGTGGAATATTGCTATATGTGGCTACCCAGTATCTTTAAATATGTTTCTCTTGTTTTTATAATTTTCCACATTCCCAATGCAGAACCCAGAAAACTTTAATCTTCAGATTCCCTTAAGGCTAGAGGGTTGGCACCTGAACCAGTTTCTATTAATCAAGGCATCTATGCAAATCTTGGCTTTAGAAGCAAGCAATGTTTGGTGGGAGCCCTTTATCAGGAAATGTCCTTCAGGGTGGTACAGACTTGATTAGTTAGGAATGTCAGAGTGATAGTTTCTAGCATGTAGTCCTAAAAGTCGTGGATGCTAAGCCAGGACGGCAATGATGTGCTGTCTAGAGAAGAAAAGCCTCTGTAGTTGCCATTGACATTGTTCTTGACTGTATACCTTCTGTATCTGGTCTCTGGACCTTCTATTAATATCCTTTAGGATTTTTTTTTTTTTTTCTGCTAAAACTAGCCATAGTGGATCCTTATGCTTGTAACTGAGAATCCTGATTGATTTTAACCATTCAATTGTTAAATACCTGTTGCAGGCAAATGGCGGGTCAAGGTACACAGGCAGCTCCACGGAGGAAAATTATTTTCTGGTTGTAATTAGAAATTACTCTTCCAAGCCGAAAGAGTTTCAAGTATTTGTTAATTTTTAATTTTGTATTACATTTGTAAATTTAAATTTATTAATTTTCTATGTGAAGATAAAAGAGATGCCCTATAGAAACACACCCAGTTTGCCTCAGAGATGAATCAGGTGAAAAACCAGGGCCACTCAGGAGAGTGTTGTTTTGGTTAACAAGTACTGTAGTTTAAATGTGGCCAGTCAGTTAAAAACTGAGAACAAACTGAGGGTAGATGGGGGGTGGGAGGGAGGGGAGGGTGGGTGATGGGTATTGAGGAGGGCACCTTTTGGGATGAGCACTTGGTGTTGTATGGAAACCAATTTGACAAGAAATTTCATATATTAAAAAAAAAAAAGAAAAGAAAAAAAAATCCCACATATAAATAAATAAATAAATAAATACATAAATAAAAATAAATGTGGCCAGTCATATTGGTAGACAAGACTCCCCGAATACTGCAGTAATAAATACCAGTTGTGAAGGGAACTTTGAGTACCTGATAAGTAAGGCCTGAGAATAATGGCTTGAAACATGCTGAACATGTTACTACAAACTACTACCTGGCATAGGACAAGTCAGTTAAAAAAAAAAAGTGTCTATAAAAAATAAACCATTCATGCTTGAATCTAGGTGCCACTTCTGCAGGAAAGCCTCCCCTGAGCTCTCCAGCTAGATCAGAAAACCCCTGTTACATATTTCCAAATCACTTGGTGCCTGTTATTCATATTATGCAAGACTTCTCATTATTTACCTGCAAAGGCAAAGACAGCATCTGCCTTTCTTACTCTCATATCCTCTGCATCCACATAGGATATTGGTGTTAGAATGCACTATTAAAACATTTTTGTCTGAATAATAAGGTTGAGTCAAAAGTCTGGCTCTCTACCCTGGCTGTATCACCAAGTACGTATATGAACTTGAAAAATTAAAGTGGTTTTCTGAGCCATTTTCCTGAGCTGTAAAATTATGAAAATTTAAAAAATTGAACACATTAATTCTCAGTTTCATTTACTATTTTGATATATTTATTTATAAATTTATATATTTATTTATATATAAATGTATATAATAATAAATTATTAATATATAAATATATATACATTTATTATATATATTTATAATTTTATAATTTATAAATTTATAATTTATAAATATAATAATATTTATAATTATATAATATATATAATATAATATATTATATAATATAATAATAAATATATAAATTTATAATTTATAACTTTATAAATTTGATATATTTATTTATAAATTTTATGTATTATATATAGATGTTATATATGTAATTTAACATATAATCACTAAACTTATCTCAGAAAGCCAATGGAATAAAAATAAATATGCTGAGAACTCAGAAATTTTGTGGCTCGATGTTATAATTTCCACTTTTTTCTAAATATAAAGGTAATGTCAGCTTTTTTATTAAAAAATGTAAGAAATGGGAAAATATTCCTCATGCCTTCTCCTTAATTCCTAGAGATAAATACCATTAATGGTAATGTCTGTTATAACCTTTGTAAGCCACGACTTCAAATGAAATATTCAGACAAAAATGTTACAATGAAAATTGAGACAATTTTCTTTTCTAGCAATTTTGGATTTTTGAAAAAGCTACAGATCATTTAGCTCAAAGATTTATAATTTCTTATGTTTTGGAAAAGTTCTATGGTACATTTTTGGTAAGATTTCTGTCTCCTTCCACGAACTTTCTTTACTCATAAATGTATAGAGTATAGAAATATTTAACATTTTCCAGCAACATGGATGGAACTGGAGGGTATTATGCTAAATGAAATAACTCAGAGAAAGACTGATACCATATGCTTTCACTCATATGTGGATCTTGAGAAAATGAACAGACGACCGTGGGGGAAAGGAAGGGGAAAAAAAAAACACAAAAAACCACAAAGTTACAAACAGAGTGGGAGGGAGGCAAACCATAAGAGATTCTTAAATACAGAGAACAAACTGAGGGTTGATAGGGAGTGAGGGAGAGGGGAAAGTGGGTGATGGGCATTGAGGAGGGCACTTGTTTGGATGAGCACTGAGTGTTGTATGGAAGCCAACTTGACAATAAATTATATTAAAGAAAACAAAATATTAAACATTTAAAGAAAGTTTCTAAATTTTCTGAATTACTCATATGCTAGTAAGTTTTTGCCTTTTGTTTAATTTAATTTAAACTTAAAAAAATCACTTATCAACAAGGCTTTTATGATACTTCATTTAAACTTTCCATTTTGGGGTTGTAATAGATTTTGTTTTCTTTTTTGCTGCTGTTTTAAAATGTTTATCAAATCTGGTGCTTGCTAATGTCAGAGGTCTTACTTATTTAAAAACTCAGCTATATAGACAATCAGTAATTGACTATATGAGGTCATGATTTAAATACAGAAAGGATTTATCTCCAATAATAAAATATGTCTTCCAAAACACCATAATCTTATCCATAATACCTTTTGTTTGATCACTTGGTCATATTGCTGGTGCTCATAGACATAATCTAAATGACATTATTCAACAAATATATAGAGTTTTTTTCCAATACCTAAAAAAAATCATGTAAAGAAAAAACAAAACATATCAGAATCATTTCTAGGCAAGCAACCCTCCTTCAGTTACCATAAAAAACTATAGAATAAATCTTATATAATATATATATTAACTATATAATATATATAATAAATCTTATAGGAAAATAAATTACTTCATGTAGATTATGGAAATTTGCACATAGTAATAGCTCAATAAATGATGTTAAGCAAATAGTATCAATATTATTAAGATTTTTATTGATATCCAGAGTGGAGGATTTTATCTTGTGTCACATACTCCATAATTCTAATCTAGTTTGTCAAAAATTTTACAAAGATGAATATATGATTTCAGTTATTCAGGGTTATGCTTCTAACTCATATTAAATTAGATAGGGAAGCAAAGAGAAAAATAATCTTTTAATATTTCTAATATGTTGACTTGTGAATAAATGGGTTATATTTTTCCATTTGTATTAGGGTTCAATCTAAGGAGTAATCTAACAGAACTAAAAGCACAAATGGCTTAAACATAGAACAAATAGGCATGCAGCTTCTGATGACAAATGAGTATGTGACTCCAATAAATACCTGTAGGAAATATAGAAGACTCAAGAACTTAAAAATTGTAGCTGTTCCCCTATGTCAATTAGTGTCCTCTGTGAAACAGAGCCTAAGACGAGATTGGAAAAATACAAGTGATGCCTGAAGGCAAGGGCAGGGAAGATGAGGAGGGAGGGGCAGGAGTAGGTGGGGAAGCCTAGGGAACGCAGAGACAGTCTGGAGCTGTTGAGGAGAGAAATGGACTAAAGGAAGAATGAGGTAGGGAAAGCCTGAGACCACAGCGCAGTTCTGAGAAAGGGTGGACCAGGCAGATGAGAACTGCTAGGCAAAAGTTGATATTATGAGTTTGTAGAATTGATCTTTACTACGTGGAGCAAACGTTCTGGATAGTGAGTCATGGTTCAACTACAGGCCACAAGAGGAACTGAACTAGAGAAGTTTATTACTCACAGGCTCTGGAGGAAGTACAGTAAAACCTTGCATTGTGAGTAACTTGTTCTGTGAGTGTTCTGCAAGACGAGTAGACGTTTCTAATAAATTTTAACTTGATAAATGAGCGATGTCTTGCAATCTGAGTAGTATGTGATGCCGAAGATCACATGATCACAACTGAGCCAATGGTTCTTGAAATTCACTTTGATATACGAGTGTTTTGGATTACAAGCATGTTTCTGGAATGAATTATGCTCCCAAACCAAGGTTTTACTGTACTTGGCATGGCTCAGAGTAGGATGTAGACAGAGAAGCAGGACCTTGGTGCAAGCCTTTTTTAGGGTGGTTCCATGGGTAGAGTGCTTTTGGGATTAGTCAATTCAAACCAAAAGAGCCAGGTGTTGATAAATTACAGAAGCCTCTTATCTAAGGGATATATATAAAGGGAAAGTGCTGAGAGTCAGGGAAGACTTGATCACAGTGGCCATTGCAGAGGCCTTATCAGGACTTACATCATCTTTTTTCCCCCATTTTTTTAATGTTTATTTATTTTTGAGAGAGGGAGAGAGAGAGCATGACTGGGAGAGGGGCAGAGAGAGGAGACACAGAATCTGAAGCAGGCTCCAGGCTCTGAGATGTCAGCAGAACCCAACGCAGGCTGGAACCCTCGAGCCATGAGATCATGACCTGAACTGAAGTCAGACACTTAACCGACTGAGCCACCCAGGCACCCCAGGACTTACATCTTCTTATGACTCTGCCAGCTGCTGTCTAGGGCCTGTGCTTGACTGAGAGGGCTAGTGTCAGTATAATGTCCCCGCCGGCCCTTTGGCCAAACAGAATGAGTGCTAGCTAAGGCAGCAATAGCTTAGCTACATTCTAGACCCTTGCCTGTAACAGGAATCCCAGATCAAGTGCGAAGGCCCTGCTATAGTACTTCTAGTGCTCATTCTGTGGCAGCGTGGAGCACAGGGAAAGCGTGGCCTTGGTTGACCACTTTGATTCATTAAAAGAGAGTGGCTGTTTAAGGCTGTCAGTTAACTACCCTTCCTGCAGAAGACTTATTTGAAGGGGGTTCTGAGTAGGAAATCTTCATGACCACCTCACCCCAAGAATATCTTTTCAGAAACATACTGACTGACCAGCATCATCTAAATGAAGAATGCAAACATACTTTCTATTAATATGTAAGTTGTGAATAGTTAATCTGAAATTCTATTTCAATTATTATAATCATAGGAAACCAGAATAAAGGCATGACATAAATGTGGCAAGGAATATTTTAATCTTGCCAGTATCTTCAAACTGACTTCAATTCAGAGACTTTTTTTTTCTCTCAAAGCAACTACTTTGTTCTTCTATAAGTAGTATTCTAAGTTCACTTTTTCCTCAAATTATTCTCAAACAACTCTGTCTACCTTGAAAACATGCTTTCACAGCCTTTCCATCGTTGACATGACCCCCAACTTTGCATCGCCTCTACTCTGAATCAGGTCCTCTTATACAAAAAGAAGATACAAATGAAAATGAAAGTCAAAATTCTAATAAAATTCACATAAAAAACAATGTAATAACTGATGATGTTTTGCTGAAGCCAAAACAGTCTGTGGCGAATATTGTCATTGCAGTTTCCTTTCCTTTTGGTGTCTTATTTTTTCAGTGTGTCACGGGCTGCTTTGATTTCCCCATTTACTTTTCTCTGTTTGATTTCTTGTAAAACTGTCATCTGCACATTGTGTTGAATAGTTGTTTGGCCCTCTGTCATGTATACAATTCATCTCAAGTCTTCACTCAAGATCTTGTGACGAATGGGGCATCTGGGTGGCTCAGTCAGTTGAATACCCAACTCTTGATTTCAGCTGAGGTCATGATCCCAGCATTGTAGGCTTGAGCCCTGAGTCAGGCCCCATGCTGAATATGGAGGCTGTTTGAGAAGCACTCTCTCTGTCTCTGTCTCTGTCTCTCTCTTTTCCCCCACCCTCTTCCACTCTCCTCCACTCATCTCTCTCTATCTCTCTCTCTAACATAAAAATTGTTTAAAAAATTAAAAAGAGATCTTGTGACAATTAAATCAGCACTAATAAATCCCAATTTGATTCAAGTCAAAATATTAACACAAACACTGTCATCTATTCTGTGGCCATTAACCAAAGAATATAGAAAGGTTATATATTTTACATTACCATTAAAATTAAATAGATAAAATAATTATACATATATAAATAAAGAGCTACATGCATCTATTGATCTAATCCTAAAGGTATAGTGACTATACCTACTTTCCTCATATTTTGCCCCTATTCACTCAGCTGAAGGAGTACCATTTTCTATTTGATTTTAGGATTTGTTGTCTGCATTAGGTAAGGCAACTTGTGTCTGGTACCTTCTTTCTGAAGTATTACCAAGACCTATAGATTCAAATGTTCCAGCAGCCTAGAGGTCAGAAAACCCTAAGCCTTATCCTGACCCTACCACAAATTTGGATTACATTATTATTTTATATTTGAAATATTTAAAAATTATACCATTCAGAGTTAAAAGAGATCCTTAAAATTCTATTTCTGTCATCTTGTTTTACAATGATTTGCCATTGGTGGGTCACACAGTAACTGTTAGCAAAGGAGAAGGCAATGTCTCTGTCTCCTTGCCCCTATCTTCTATGCCTCTTTTATAATACACATGAACCACATGTGCAATTAAAAAATTCAAAGGAACTAACAAGCTTTTTTACATGACTTAAGATTTTTTAAGTCTTTATAAAGACCCCTTGTCAAACATGTGATGTCATTCGAATTAAGCTGTGGCTATTTTCCTAGTACTTACATTGTGAGAACTTCTAAGACAATGTAGATCAGATCATTCAGCTGTACTTTATATGGGATATAAGGTCACAATTACTACATCCAGAAGGATTGGCATGCATAAAATAATTTTTTCTCTTGGTTTTGGCTTCTTTGGTAGATGTGGGAGGAAAACTACTTGATTGAGATATTTGAAATCTAGAATAAGAATACATAAGTGATTGAAAAAATAAATAAGTAATGAAGATACCTAAGAATGTACTTGTTTGGATGCCAAATTCCAAGTATTTGCTTTTATTTAAAATAAATACAACACTAAACAAGTTATTTTTTAACTGATAATATTAGCGGACTATTTTTTAATATCATAAGGAAGCAGATATCTGAAAGAACTGCACAGCAAATAAATGATGAAAAGTTGTATGTTATCCACACCTAGCATGTAAGTCAAATGTCCAGAAAATGTTTTTGTATAGATCGTATTTGTTGTGTAATATGAAGCAAGAATATCCATTTTCCCCCTCATTTCTCTGTTTTTCCTATTACAAGGTCAACTGCAGAAGAACAGTGTGTTGCTAGTGTGCCTGCCAAGTTTTAATTGAAATGTTGTGATAAATTTCACTGCCAGGTCAGATGTTATTTTCTGGTTAAGGAAGGTCAAGCTGGTCTCTTAAAGAACCACTTTTGATTTTTATAGTGTCCAGTGATTTGTTCCTGGAAGTTGATTTACCGCAGATCTGACCTCTGTCCTCTCAGTTGACCTCTGCCAACATTTTGTCCCCAGTTCACCTATGGCCACTGGTAGAAAAAAAGTATTTTATTAAACTGGGCTTCTCATTTTATTAGTGTGAAAATAGGCCTTCCCTAATCGATAGAACAGGAAGCATTCACTTTATTGCTTTAGACTAGAGACTAAAGGTCATTTAACACAAATAGAATGATGCACACAACAAAAACAGCAGTAAATATTTGTTGGCTCAGCATAAAAAATTGGTTAGCATACTCAAAAAAGTCTGTTCTCTGGAGTGTATGCATTAGGCTAATAAAAATATTAAAATTGTTGAAATTTAGTACAATTATATTTTGTATAGTAATCCCTACAAATGGTCAAGTTTAGATTACAGATTTGGTTTGATTTTTGAAAATATCTGTCCAAAAGTTCTTAATAGGATTGGTATAATATCAATATTTATAAAGAATACAGCTTTATTCCACAAGTTCAGAGTGGCATTTTAAATTTTAATTCCAGTATAATTAACATACAGTGTTAGTTTGAGGTGCACAATATAGTGATTCAACAATTCTATACATTACCCAGTGGCCATTGTGATGAGTGTACTCTTAATCCCCTTCACCGATTTTACCCATCCCTCCACCCACCTCCAAGCAAGCTCAGCACCTAGATATCAGCATATCTGATAATAAATAACAATATTTATTATTATGAATATTGCAAAACTTCCTGTAGAGACAATGAATTTTGGAGAATGATAGTAAATTGCACAGCAAGAGAAACAAAAAAGTGGCAATAACTTTTTCATTTCATTGATGACAATGTTGTGGAGGTGACATGAGGAATCAAGGACTGTATTACCCCTTACCTTTATCTTGTTGACTTACTATTTCTCAAGTTGACTTACTATTTCTCAAGTTGGTTGGTGTGCTGACTATAATCGCTCAGAATCATTGGCCTGGCTTTGCAAGACCTACAAGATTCCATGGTTTTGTTTCAAATATACATCTTTTTTTTTTTTTTAAGTTTTTAGGTAAATTCAAGTTAATTATCGTACCATGTAATATTAGTTTCAGGTGTACAATTTAGTGGTTCAACATTTCCATACAACACCTGGTGCTCATCACAGCAAGTGACTTCCCTAATCCCCATCACCTATTTAACCCATCCCCCACCCACCTCTCTCCTTACCATCAGTTTGTTCTCTGTAGTTAAGGTCTGTTTCTTGGTTTGCCTGTCTTTTTTTTCCCCCTTTGCTCATTTGTTTTGTTTCTTAAATTCCACATAAGCATCACTTCACCTTAGTAATATTTTCAGTCTCTCATTAACACTTGAATATTCTCTTACATTACTTGAACGACATCTTTCATTTTATCATTTCAAGACCACTTATTTAGGTCATTTGTATGATAGACAAATGTATACAAATGCTAATATAATGATCATTTTCTGTCTACGTTTCTAATGTCTTATCAACTTTGTTTGATGTGTTATTGAAATACCATGTATATACACACACTATAGCAAAAATTTTCTACAATGACGGTGTTAATTAACATGGCAAAAATAAAAGGATGGTTGAGTCTACCTATAACAGGCCTTTCTTTGAATAGTGGACAGGGGTTTCTGGTAAGAACTTGAGACATTTTAAACAATCTGCTTAAAGCTCATGATTGTTCTTGAGCAAATGACTGAGATAATTTCACAGAACATATAATTTAGAATTCACAGTTAAAGAATTATTACTTTTTAAAAATATATATATATTTATTTATTTATTTATTTTTGAGAGAGAAAGATTAGGGGAGGGGCAGAGAGAGAGGGAGGCAGAGAACCCCAAGCAGGCTCTGTTCCACCAGTGCAGAGCCCAACACGGGGCTTGAACCCATGAACCCTGAGACCATGACCTGAGCCGAAACTGAGAGTCAGATGCTCAACCGACTGAGCCCCCCAGGTGTCCCAAGAATTAAGACTTTTGAATTTAGTTTTAATTGAGCTAATATACACAAAAGTATAAACACAACATGTGTTATTATTTTTTCATTTCTTTGTGGATTTTATTGAGAATGCTTACTAAGCTAAATGTCATGCTTGCTTTCATTACTGTACAATGGCAGTGTGTGCATTTCGATGCTCTAGTTATTTATATCAAATATTGGCAGTCATAAAAAACTCAGAAAAATTTACTATACACAAGTACAGTAGTGAATAGAGTGCTGTGCAAGTCCAATTGTTTTATCATGGAAAGCAAGCAAGAAATTTGTCTTTATAACAAAGGATTAAGACATTACAATCAGTGGTCTAAGGTCATTCAGAAATGATCAGTCTCAGAGGTTTCAAGTGTGCAAATTCAGTTTGATTACCTTCTGTAAGATTAAGGAAATAGATTCTGTGGATCTACCTGAGGGGACACATAATTTGCAGAAATGAATTTTTTCATGTTCCACCCGTTATTTAAGCATGATGTTATTATAGTTCTGGATGTGTGAGAAGAGAGACCATGGCAACGAAAAGGATGCCTTTGGGTGTGATTTCCTTCAGATCACTGGAGATTGGAGGCCTAGGGAAGTAGGCATTAGGAGCTAATTTCATAAGCCTTGGGGCGCAAGGAGTATCCTGGGCCCAGCTGAAAAAGAGTAGCAGAGAGTTACAGAGGTATCTCTCCTCTCTGTGTCTGCTGGGAACCTAATACAAGAAGGAGAAGCTTAGCAACTTTGAATGACTGACTATTGGAATACTGTAATAGCAGTGGCAATAGACAGTTCCTGTTTTAAGTACTTTTGCTATACCTTGTACGAAATAGGGTGAACCAAAGAAGGAAGGAAAATGCACAGAGAGTGTCACGTGGTAATTGTAGTGGTCATACTGGTGACTACCTTGTAAGCAAATATGAAGGTAAATGTTACAGTCGTTTAGAAAAACGTGGGGAGCATTTGGGGCATGATGGTGGTGTCCATGTGCATGTGGTGATTCTTAAAAATAATACCTAATATTACATGTTAGGAAGACCTCAACTGGAAAGGGCCTCAAAAGTCCTTAAGCAGCAGGTAACAAGAGCCAATCACAACACAGGCACTATTCTAAGGGCTGTGTAGAAAATGACTCATTTAATTCTAACAACACTATAAAGTATTGCGATTATTATCTCCATTTTGCAGATGAGAATACTGAATTGGAGATATAAGAGAACAAGTAAATAGTAGAGCTGTGCTTCAAACACAGGTAGTTCATGTTCTCAAGTGGTTAGCCCTCGTATATCTCTTTTTTTAGGTGAGAACATAAATTAAAAAGTTGGTTTCCAAGCACACAGGACTAGTGAGCTCAAAGCTTGGATTTGAACTTAGGTCATTCTGCCTTCAAACTCAACGCTTTTAATTATCCCATTACCTTGTAAAGTATGTGAGGAATGTCTGAAGTGGTAAAGATTTCAAGATTCAGAGTTTTTCTGTTCTCTTACCTTAGCTGATAGGGGTTCTACCAGTGGAGAATGTTAAGAATTGCCTGTACATGCTCACCAAATCAGCTGTGATTTGGCCCACTCTGTTTCTTAATGTCTTAAGTAGCCAGTTGCCTCAAAAGAAAGTAATTTATTCCAAGTCACCTATTAGAACCAATATTTACTTAGAGCCTATGACATATTGGGCATTATGCTAAGCTTTGCATAGACTGTCAGTTTTTACAACAATGCTGACAAAAATGCGTTATTACCTTATTAACTTTATTTTACAAATAAAAAACAAATTTGAGAAGTCTCACCTAAGAGTAACCAGCTGACAAGGAACAAACCAGGTCTCTCTGACGATACTACTAATCCTATATGACCTTCTCTAGTACACTCGAACCCACTCAACTCTATGTTCTGCAGTTATATGGACATAGACCATCTATGGTACAATCTTGTCTGAGCTTGACTTTATCATGTCTGCCATCCCACTCTATTTACCTGTGTTTTGTTTGACTTTAGTGGATAATCAATGACAATAGGAATGAAAAAGAAGAAAACAAAGCAAAATAATAATACATAAGTATGCATACACATATATACATAGTATGCATATATGTAAATTTTATATACATGTATATCATATACATATATATATTCTTGTTAAAATACTTGTATGCTAGTATATCCCAAGGTAGTTCACAAAGGCCAATGATTATTTTGTGAAATGGATCTCATGTTTTATTTAATTCATATTTACTTATTAAGGGACTATAAACTTCAGTGTGCTTCCATATTTCTCACCTGCCTTCATGTACTTTGTCCTTTGTGCTTATAAATTAATGAACTACTATTTGAAAGCATTTGAAAGCATGTCCTTTTGTTTTGTTTTGTTTTTTCAATTGATGTTTAGTAGATGCCACCTGTCTCAGTGGACAGGTTGTTTGTTGTTATCAGGGCAGCATACAAAGTACAGCGTGTATAAACACAGTGGTTGGAGTCTAATTACTTGAGCTCTTTATGGAGGTGGATCATCTCACAGCACAATGCTCAACAGGACAAAGTAAGGCCAATTGTCTTTTACAGCATCAGCTGCTGCCCAGAGTTTGGTGTTTTGCCACCGACACCAAGTCTTCTTTGTTTATCAGGTAATTAACTGTAATGATGTCTTGCTGCTTAGCTTTGTTGCCGAACCAAGGCTCCTTCTTTGTGGATTTGGGAGAACTCCTAGTCTTAAGGCCGGTGGCTTGACTGTCGTAAGCAACAGCAGGCAATTCTGGGCTTAATTACCTCCCCGTTTTGTTCTTTACATTGGGCAATAAACATCCAGTCTAAAGGCAATTTGTGGGAGTAAGGGGAGAGAAAAAGGAGGGGTGCCTCCTCATGGCAATGCATCCATCAAATAAACTAACTTAAAAATGTTTTGACCTTGAGTTTTTAAACATTATTGTAATTCCCCATCTTATAAAGAAAAGCATTTTAAAGAAAGTTATTCAAATAAAACACAACCCTACAGATAGGCAGTCTGTTTATGAAATATGAGGGAATTCAATTACCCATGAATGGATGAATGGCTTTTTTTTCGTCGCTTTGTCTGGTCATCATTGTTACTGTGGATTTCTTTAACAAAACATATCAAAATAAACAGAAATGTCTTCAATGAACTGTGAGCCTGTATTTAAGTGGCATATCTATAGGAGTGTGCCTCTCTGGAGTGTATTTAGTATGGCTATGATTTTTTTAATGGTACATTATTGAATTTTTAGCAAAGTCACACTAAAAAAAAAATTACTGCATAAGAATAAGCAATGCTCTAGAAAAGCACCACATGTGGATTTTATTTTTTTTCTTGCAAAAAGCAGAAATATGTATTTCATTAAGAAGTCTTAAAGTTGAAGACAGCTTGGTTAAATTCTATTGATTATAGATAAATGTATATGGAAACTATACATATGTGCTTGAGTAGTTGTAATTTTTTAATCTCAGTGACCAAATGACTATTAATTCTTAGGGTTTTTGGTATGAAATCCATACTTTATTTATTTATTTTTTAAAAATTTAATGTTTATTTTTGAGGGAGAGAGAGAGAGAGAGAGGAGGATGAGCAGGGGAGGGGCAGAAAGAGAGAGGGAGACACAGAATCTGAAGCAGGCTCCAGGCTTCTAGCTGTCAGCACAGAGCCCCATGTGGGGCTCAAACTCGCGAACCATCCTGAGCTGAACAAAGTCGGACGCTTAACTGGCTGAGCCACCCAGGCACCCCTGAAAATCATATTTTAAAAGAAACTTCACTATGCAATATTTGCTAGTAATTTTCAGTTCTCATTAGTGATATTTGAAACACTTTAAAATCCTCAGAAGTAGAGATGATTTTATTAATTATAAGCTGTAGTATTACCCATACTATTTTTGCTAGATAGCTTTTGTGAATAAATGACCAACCATTTAAAATAAAGTTTGCCTGTTCCATATTAAGCATTTAATTATTCTACAAGGTAGTCCATATTTTGGCCCCTTTTCATTTAATAGAGTATCTGGGTTAAATGATAGAATCTGCATATAACAAATCAAGAGGTTCAGTATATATTTCAAATAGTGAAACAATTTTCCATCACATTTCACAAATTTAAACCCTGTGTGGAAGGTTTCATATAGAAAGGGAGGAGGGCATTTGTTTATAAATGTGATTTGTATGTCTTCTAAAGAAATGTTGCACCAGATATCTTTAGTCTGGTGAAATTCCTTCCGTATCATTAGAAATATCCCTACTTCTTACTAACGTTCCCCAGATTTTCATAGATGGGATGTTTTCTAAAGATGGTGCATAACCCTCTCCCCAATATGAAAACAAAGAAACACTGGTTTCCAAGTAATCTTTTCCATTTTTAACTACATTTGGAAAAATAAGGTTTACATGTCCATTCGATTTTATCCCATTTTTATATGTGAATAGACAAGTGAATATTTTAACCAGTATCCAGGTTATCAAATGCAAAATATCAAAAATATTGTCAGATTTTCATTGCATCTATAATTTATCATAAGGCTATAATAAGGCCATTGGGAACATTTACATTTTAAAAAAGGATTTGAATTATTTTTCCGCTGAATTTACTCATTATTGAGTTACCATGTTTAAAATTTATTCTACAAGTGGGATAGTGTACAGAGGCATATGGCTTATACTAAAGTAATTTTGAAACGCTATCAAGGTGACATGATATTAATAACCTATCAGAGTTTATTTGCAGAGCCCTTGAAATGTAACAGTTCTTTCTCTTTTAATTTCAATATTTTCTCTAGGCTCGAGGTTCATAAAGGAACCCGGAAGTCCTTCATACCATTGTTTTATATTTCCCTCATACATGCAATAAGCATAAAGGGCTCAGACTGAGTTGGCTCTTAGTAAATCATAGCTACTATTAATTCATATCACAATGACAATTATAGTTTATTATTATTTTATTGTGCAAAGAGGAAAATTACAGTAATTGTCTTTGGACATGTGTTGTCAATTGAGGAAAAAATAGTTTTATATCTAAGAAGAATGGTTGTGACTGTTACTTTTGGTAAATAACAGCAACATCACCATGGGTCTGGATGAAGGCTGGAAAGAGAAAAGTGTAGTTACTGGAAACCCCTCTCACTTTTCTTCCAATAAGCAATATGGGTTTATTTTCTGCATTCTAAACTACAAACCAATGCAAGAATAGTGAAGGAAGCACTAATTTCTTAATTAAGACCCAGGATATACTCTGCAAATGCAAGAAAGAGATCCCTAAAATCACTTTCACCTTAGGCAATTTTTTTTACAACAACAAATGTTGTGGCCATCTAATGTTTAGTGAAACAATAACAACAGGCAAGCCAGCTGATGTTTCTTTGTTTAATTTAATTCTTTGGGATGGAACTTTTTAGACATGGACTTAGTGACTTCATTTGAGCATCTGTAGTCACATGCTTTGTTGATTTGAACAGTAAGGATAGATTCATGTACACATACACATAATTACAATATCACAGTATATTTTGGTAATTTTAAAACTGAAATTAAATTTTAAATTCAAATAAAAGTTTGAGAAAATTCACATGTGATCAAAGTTTTAGGTAAGGATGAAATATTCAAACTTGATGGAGACAGTGTTCAAGTTCCTGATAACCAGCAAATATTAAGCAGATGATTTGCACACTGTTTTTCTTTCTTTGTGTTTTATTGTGTGGTTTTTTTTTTTTTTTTTTGGCATTTCAACACCAAATTGCTTTTACATTTTACAAAGCATGGAAGAAAGAGGAAGTAATAATAATAATAATAATAATAATCCATTTTGACCATCTTATTACTTTCCCCTTATTCATTTAGAAGCTACAGTAGAGTCTTAACCATCCCATAAATACTTATTTAGTAAAAGGAAACAGAATATATTTTCCCTCAGCCTCTCCGCATTGATATATTGAAATAAGAGGGAAGGAAAAAAAAAGGCCCATAATGCTTCATTAGTTAATTGTGCAGAGTACAGCTCTTTAGGGGTAAACAAGTGAAGGACATTTGCTGAATGGCCCATCCTCGTCACGCATATTATGGCCTAATGATGCTAGTAATGGTAGGAGGCTCCTGGAGAGTCATCTGTCAAATTAGCACATTGAATTATTTATTGCCTCAGAGTAAAATTGTTGAAAGGTAACAGCTGAGACATGGTTTTTATAAATCTAAAATTCAAGAGAAAAAAACTAAAAAACTCACGCAGCTGCTTTGAGGGTGCGTGTGCTTTTTAACATTTGCATTTATGAACACAATGGTCCTTATTAGGTAAACAGAGATATTATTTTTACCTTTAAATCTGATATTTGGTGTGTGTGTGCATGTGCGTGTGTGTGTGCATGAAATCCTGAGTATTTCATGCCATTAATTATAATGGAAGAAACTAAAATTCAAGTTAGTTGTTATTTTAAGTTTTCATAACTTGCTTCCACTCTATCACCTATGTACAATGTAAGATGAAATGCCAATTTTTACTAGGCTCTGTGCCCACGAACTAGGACGGAGAATATACTTCTTTCCTTCCAGGTTGTGCAGCTGTTCATATTTCTGTTCTAGCACAAAGTTGTCAAAGACAAAAAGTCTGTCTTCCCGGGACTTAGAGGAGACAAACCTATGCTTGGTTCTATGAAACAAGACAATAAGCATAAGAAACAAATTTGGAGCAATGTAAGCATTTGAAAGCCTGAACAGGCTAAAAAATTTGAGTCTTTCAAAAAATATTTTATTGTTTGTTCAGTATTCATGTAGTGGATGTGGGCAGAAATAATTTTTTTTCTGTTAGTAAATATTACAGAGAGGAATAAATTCACTTACCAGTTTCTTCCATTGATAATGAAGGTCATTGTTCTGGAAGCAAGAAAAAGAAAAAGGAAGAAAAGTTTACTGATTCTCCTGTTATAGTAGTAATGGTGGGAGGCTCCTAATAGCTCTTTATTTATTTATTATTTTTTTAAATTCCAATGCTGAAATAGACAACTATTTTGGAAAGTTTGAAATTTTGATGATAAAATAGATCACCAATTTTAAATAGGCAAAGCTACACTATCTGGTCTCAGTAGTAATTGGATTACCTTCCAAAAACATTGCATCTGAATCACTTTGTGTAATTGAAGGTGCATGTATGTATATATCCTTTTGGTCAGAAACAGTTCCAATTTACTCTCATGATGTTCTTTTACCCTGAGAGACCTGGCACCTCTGGGCTGGCCAGTCTCTCACGGGGCAAGGGACCATAGAGAAACTCACATTAGTTCAGGGTCTTGAAGTATGAATGGGATAGTGATGGGCAGAAAAAAATAAGCGTGTACAGTCATCCTGTAGAAAAAGCTGTCAGGAAGGAAAAATTGGAGAATATATAAAAGAACATTAGTCTAAAAACCAAGCTGTGCAAGATCATGAAATGTTTTAAGTATTTATTCAGGAATATACGCTTTATTTTTAGAAAAAAATAATTTTCTTTTAAACATTGATTGAAGATCCTTAAGCCATGTTACACACTACATGTATAATCCATGGAAGAAATTGGAAGCATGTTTGCTAAGATAATGGTGGCAATAATTGAAATCAAGAAATCTATTCAGCAGAAGAATCTTTAGGTAAAGATTAAATAATGCTATCCATACTTAGGAAAGCACTACATACACTCTAAAAATTATATGCATGCTGGTTTTCATTATTATCACCACCATTACTACCACAAAGAGTGCATGACATTGCAGAGGGTGGTAACAGAGAAAGAGGAAAAATGTAGTGTACTAAACCAAGTAATCTCTGTCCTGAGAGACTAGCAAGGCGATTGTGGAGAAACAAACGTCACTGGGAGAGGACTGAGTTTGGTACTGAAGATAGTAAGATTCCATTATGGACATTTTGACTTGGAGATGTGGGTAAGGTACTCAAATAGAAATGTCCGGGAAGGTGATGAGAAGTGGAAATGTAGCTCAAAGATAGGTGAGGGGAATTTCCAGATTAAAAACTAAAAATGGCATTCATACAGGTAGGAAGGCTCGGAGATAGCTAACATGGTTATTTGGTGCCATCTGCCCAACACAAATGTTTGCCTGCACAATTTACTTTACTTTGACAATGTGGACATCATATTGAATCAGTACTGTTCTTATCATGGCAGAAACTTTCCCATCAAAGTCTTGTTTGGCCTGCTGCTGTTGCCACTTCAATTCTTTTTATTTCAGCTCCCCTTTCCTAAACTGTTTTTTCTCATTTCCTAAATTATTTTTTTATTGCCTCTCTGTTTTTGTGTGTCTGTGTGTCTACCATAGCCAAAGGTCTTCGTGATTTGGCTATTCGTATTTTAACCTCTTCAAAGGAATAGTGAAATGAGAAAATATTATTTTAGGTCCTTAAGCATTTTCTTTGCATTATCTAATTTCATTAGCAATTCATGGGGAAATTGTTATTCCTGGTTTGTAGGAGTTAAAACTGGTCCTCGGCAAAGTTAAAGAACCCACCCCAAATCATGCTGCTAATGATCCCAGGTCTGTTTAATCCCAAAGTTTTGGTTTTGCTCTTGTTATTTCTGTCTCACACTGTCTCCTGCATAGACACCTCTCTACTATATTTTTCCTACCATCTCAGCTTTCTTACTTTCATTCCTAATAATTCTCCTTAATCCCATACATGGGTTCCAGTTTTCCTTGTCTTTCACTAAACTCTCTTTTTCTAGATTTACTCCTTCATTTGGCTGCTTTGGTGCATTGAAGTCTTCTCTTTGTCTTTTCTTATGCCGATCTACTAAAATACCATGAATTATAGTAATTCAGTAATATTTAAAACACTTTTACCTTTATTTTTTTATTTTTTTAAATGTTTATTTGAGATAGAGTGTGAGACAGAGCATGAGCAGGGGAGGGCCAGAAAGAGGGAGACACGGAATCAGAAGCAGGCTCCAGGCTCTGAGCTGTCAGCACAGAGCCTGACACGGAGCTCGAACTCACAAACCATGAGAACATGACCTGAGCCGAAGTCGGACGCCTAACCGACTGAGCCACCCAGGCACCCAAAACACTTTTACCTTTAAAATTGACAGAGGTATTCCAAGTCGTCTCAAATCTTCCCTTCTCACCTATACTCAAAAGAGAGAGCTGGAATCTCTTGCTTTATGTTCCGAAGACCACACAGTGACAACGGAATAGAGACGCTTAATCTTAGGTGTGTGCCTTTTATCCAGAGAAATCACCAACAGTTTTGCCTCTGTTAGGAATACACTCTAAGTTGCACTGTTATGATTTTAATTCATGTGCTCCTCATACGTGGTCCACTGAGTTGTTTAAAAATGAAAATTTTAGGGGCGCCTGGGTGGCTCAGTCAGTCCAGCGTCTGACTCTTGATTTTGTCTCAGGTCACGATTTTACCATTTATGGGATTGAGCCCCATGTCCTCAGTGATGGTATAGAGCCTGTTTGGGATTCTCTCTCCTTCTCACTCTGTCCCTCTCCCCTACTCACTCTCTCTTTCTCAAAATAAATAACTAAACCTAAAAAAAAAAAATGAAAATTTTATACAGATTAGAACTGCTTCCAGCACTCAGATACATTTTTAAATAGTTTTTAAGACTAGTTCTCTATAACAAACCCCGTGTGAAAGTTGGATTGATTGAGGTAATGTGTAGCTGACGTTTACTGACATTCAGAAAACCAGAATTTTCTCTATCATACCAGAGCATCCACAAGGAGTCGATGCAGCCAACTGTGAAAGCAGCTTACGATTAGCTCTCTGTGGAGGAAGGCTAAAATAATTTCCCATCTAGGAGCTTCTGTTGACATGCATGTGGGAAGGTTTTGGAGACAAACTGGGGTTTTATTTTTAAGGTATATAATTTCAAAAGGAACCATATTTACACACACTGTAAGACCTGAGGGGAGTGGTGTTGGCAATCCAGTAGGTGGCAATCTTCCCTCAGAATAAGTGTCAAACCAGGGTCCCAGTTCAGGTTGGGGAGGTGCCGCTTGCCTAAATTTGCACCAAGGTTCTGTCTCTGACAGTTCAAAACCCCAAAAAAGAGAAAAAGTTCTCCCACTCCTTTCAGGTAGTGGACTCAATTTTAATGAGTATACCTTGCTCGCCTAACTAAATTAGGCCTTCTTGGTTCTTACATTATTTTTTTCTTGTCATTAGTAACTGAGGTATAGCTACATTAATATAATATCTCCATCCTCCTCCTCAAATTACTCATGTGCTGTATATTAGAAACTCCTTTTTGCCAAAGACCTATTTGTAACACTTTCAAGAGAGTTAATGAGAATGTGTAAAATATTATCACCCTTGCAATATTTTTCAGACAAAATTTAAATGATTTTGTGGGTTACATCTGACTGTCCACTATATCTATTCCACTCATTTGGGAACTTAGAGTTTAGGTTTTGAAAAACTGTGCAAAAAAAACCCCAAGTATTTCCCAGTCAGAAGTTTGAAAAAAAGTACTCCTATTTTATGAGGAAAGACAAAAGTAATCAGAACACCTCAGCTTGGAGAGAAGATTTACAGACACATTGTGCTGTGCTCTAATACTGAATTTTTGTTGTAAATTTTTTTGGTGAAATGTAATATAGTTACTGTTGCCAGGATTTTAATGCCATTTTTCCTAGCAACCACAGCATAGGCTGGCTGCAATCTTTAGTCTTCTTTACACCTTTGTTGCTGTTTTTAAGAAGTCCATTATTTTATTTTAAGTAATTTTTTTTTTTAATTTGACACTTGGTCTCAGAAATACTA
Source organism: Panthera uncia (assembly GCF_023721935.1). NCBI lineage: Eukaryota > Metazoa > Chordata > Mammalia > Carnivora > Felidae > Panthera > Panthera uncia. The sequence continues at coordinate 114,857,442 of NW_026057577.1, forward strand.
ATACGGTGGTGTTACTACGATCCAGAAATATTCAGCTCTTCTCAGCTGCTGTATAGAAGAGGGAATTGTATTTTCTTGTTCACTTGATGCTATATGTGGGTGCAACTCACTTTAGCACAGAAGTGTGCATAGAAGTGACACATGTCACTCCTGAGCAGAAACACTGAATTGTCTGAGAGTTTCCAGAGTGGCTTCTCTGTCAGCCTCAGCCTCATTGAAGTCCAAGTGGATGGAAGTCCCTAGTTTATCAAAACAGATATATAGCATGGTCATGGTCATGGAATAAACCTTTATTGTCCTAGGCCATCGAGATGCGGGATTTGTTTGATAGCTTAGTATAACTCAACCTATCCTAATACCATAGAAATAGTAGTAGGGATAGGCGATAAATTACAATACATCATATACTGTGCTTTACTCTCCCCTTCCAGGACAGGGAAAAAAAAAAGATGCAAAGCACGCAGAGGCAACATATATTATGGAAGTACACACTTGAGCACTGAAATTATCTCAAACTGCCAAAGTGTTTTCCTCGTTTGAAGGAAGTAATTGCTCCTCTACTCTCCCTCCCATATGGGTGAAAGTTAGACCCCTCTCTCATCAAGCAACAGTTTTATTTTCTCAGTAAGTGGTGAGAATCTTTTGGCAGATGGTATTCCAGACAAAAACTAGAACATCCGAGGTTTAACTGAAAATACAGAAAGTTGAACTTCAGGACTAAGGCAAGAGGTAATTATAATTGGTACATAGCAATTACAAATGCTTGTAAGGTGTTTACCAAGGTATACCTCTGTCGCAGAACTTTCTGGATACTTCAATATTCATTGTGGGTTTCCAAAAATAAAATACAGCATTGCTGGCAATGTCTAAAGGCTAATAATTTCTCTAAAATATCTCACTCTGACTTGTCTTTTAATAAAAATATTCCCCTATAAAAAAGAGTAATGAATTTAACCATTACACAGAAAATTTCCTTCATAATCATTTCCGTTTAGGAGCATGCTTCTGAAGGAATCAGAAAAATTTATAAATGATTTTTTTTGTAATAAATTCATGGTTGTTTCTAAATACTACCATAACACTCACTTGCATTCTGGTATGTTTCCTGGTTGGGAAGAGAAAGGAGTAGTTGAATTTAGTACCTTGGAAATTACACACCATCCTGGTGTTATACCCTTGGTGAGTGTTGAGTATCTATTTTTTTTAATGTTTACTTATTTTTGATAGAGAGACAGAGCATGAGCAGGGGAGGGGCAGAGAGAGGGAGACACAGAATCAGAAGCAGGCTCCAGGCTCCGAGCTGTCAGCACAGAGCCCGATGTGGGGCTCAAATTCACAGACCATGAGCTCATAACCTGAGCTGAAGTCGGACACTCAACCAACTGAGCCACCCAGGTGCCCCGAGTGTTGAGTATCTAAATTCCATCCTTCATTCATCAGGATATTAATCAAGGGTTGAAACGTGCCTTGTTGGAGCACAATTTCAGTGCCTGATTTTTCTATTTTTTTTCTATTTTAATAACTTATAGTTTAATTTACATTTACTCAACAATTGTTTGTCGCATACCTGTTGTTACAAGGCAGGCTCAGTGTTTAACACTAGAGATGCAAATTTGAAGGATATGTGATACTTATGCCAAAACAGGTCATTATTTGTCAGACAATATAAATGACTTGAATGTACTATAAATGAAAAAAATAAGTTATTTGCAGATGCTTTGGATACTAAGACAATGAAGCAGTTGATGGTATTCTAGAGAATGATCAGAAGCACAATGTTTGCAAACTTCATGTGATTATTTGGAGAACTATGTATGATCTGCTGTGGTTCAAATGGCCCAGGGGAGAGGCCCCTGGGTGGCTCAGTCAGTTAAGCATCTGACTTTGGCTCAGGTCATGATCTCCTGGTTCATGAGTTCAAGCCCCACATCAGGCTCTGTGCTGTCAGCACAGAAGCCCACTTTGGATTCTCTGTCCATCTCCCCTGCCTCTGCCCCTTCCCTGCTTGTGTTCTCTCTCTGTCTCTCTCAAAATAAATAAAGTTTTTAAAAAAAATGGTCCAGGGGAATTGGGGATATAGGACTTACATAAGAATATTTATTATTTTTTTCATATTTCTGGGGAGAGGCAGACAGAAAGAATCTCAAGCAGGAGCCCAATGTAGGGCTTGATCTCACAAACAGAGAGATCATAACCTGAGCTGAACTCAAGAGTCAGATGCTTGAGTGACTAAGCCACCCAGGTGCCCCAAGAATATTTCTTGATTTAAAATAAATGCAACTTTATAACTTGCTTAAGAAGAAACACTTGGGGCATTTAAAGATAGAAAATAAGTAAGGATCTTTGAAACTCACCGAGTAAAATGTCCTGTAAATACAAACCACAGATGGTCCAAATAAGAGGCTGATTGGAATACTAAGGTGGATGAATGGGGCCCTAGTGGAGATAAGGTAGAGAAATAAACATTTATTGATCACATAGATTTTCTAGACCCTTTGGAGGTATTTTGCACATTACATCACATTTTCTCTTCACAACCAGCCAGTCAAGTGGGCATTAGAATTTCCATTTCACAGACACTCAGAAGGCTCTTACACAAAAGGAGGAAAGACATTCATTTCCCTTAAACCACAAACAAAAGCCTCTTTTTCAGAAAATAAATTTTGTAACTGTTAAATAATCTGTCATGTTTACTTACAATACACAGTTATAGTTTAGTTTTAGAAGTTTTGCATTTCTTATAAACCTTGCTGTAACTAGGGTATTGACTTATGTCAATGAAAAGAACTTAGTGCTGTATATTTTTTTTGAAAATGAATGTATTTTAATACTCAGTTTTAATACTCAATAACAATTATTTTCTTAGGTGCGCTGCTTAATCAGAGATTCCTTTTTGCCATGAGAACAACTCACTTCTATTTTTTTCTTCATCCCATTTTTTTCTGGCTAATACGTCTTGCTATCAATCAGTAAGGCAGAAAAAATTACCGTTAGATATCTAACATTATTTAATGCAATGATGGAAATGGTTCCCTAATAAATACCCACACCCAAATTCTCTTATTTTTTCAGCAATACTGACAGATAAACAAAGCTTCAGCCATGACAAAGCTTCATGCTGCCTTTAAACTTTAAGATTGGGTGGTGATAACTCCTCTACAGTCTCTTCATTCCACTTTCGGCCTTTTTCATTCACTGACCCGTTTCAGACTAAAGCGCTAAAACCATGTATGCCCAACACATTCCCCACATTCCCCCAAACTTTCACCATGGTTTTCAGCCCACCCTTCTTGTACAGACATTTCTTACTTGCCTTTGGTTAATGCATCATCAGAGCTGTTCTATCACAACTTGCACACACGGATCAACATCTCACAATATGCACAAATATAAAGCAACACGGCTGGCTGACAGTGGAGTCTAGAGAAGAGGTATACTGGGTGGCGGATAAGTCTATCCACTGCTTCCACATAAACACGGTTTTATAGCAAAGGCACGAACAGCAGCCAAGAGCACAAGTAGCCGCGGCACCCTCTGAGCTTAGTTGTTATAATCCATACATGGCCAAAGTATCCCAGTGAAGTTGCAAAGATGGAAATATTTCTTAAGTGTTCTCTCTGACTGGGACAGTGAGCTTCCTCAAACTGTCAGTGAGCCCTTCAAGTCCGCATTCAGCCTCTCTCTACCTCAGGAAAAAATCAATAAGGTATTCCACTTTGAGAAGAGGCACTTCTAACCAGTGCCTAAAGATCTGTTTGCGGCTGTTGGTAGGTTTTGCTTGTGCCGCTACCTGTTTTTACATGGCGACACGTAGGTGTTTGTGGTGCCTAATCAATCATCAATGATGTCAGTCCATTTGGTGTGCAGGTGTCTGAAAGGTGAACCGGCTGCATCCAGACATTAAAATCACACATTACAAATACAAATCAAAAATCCAACATTTCAGCCATTCCCTCCAATATATACTTCCACAGCAAATTTAACCCTGATAATTACTACATGAAGTCCCTTCAAAATACGAAACAAACAGCAACTAAAAAAAAAAAAAAAAACAATATGATGGATTACATTCATTACACCCAAATAGTTAAATAATTTATTGCTAATAAATGCAAATTTGAACTCTTAATTCAAAATAATTTAAAACCAACTCAAGGAAGCTATTGAACATGGGCCTGGAGGAGCACTGTGGTCCCTAGAGCAGATTTTGTAATATTATGGTAAGATATCTTGACTTGAATAGGTGGATAGGGTCTATGGTGAGGGCCTCTGCATTACTCCACTCTGCCAAATGAAAGAACTGACTTCTGGTGGAAAATATATGCACACACTTGTTCATTTGTATAAAAGGAAAAAGTAGACAAACTAAAGATTGCTGATCTGAGAATATTTAATCATCACTAAAATTTGGTAGAAATAGAAATTATCAATGCCATGAAGTTGAGAATTTCCAACTATCAATATACTGCAGTAGCAAATGTCATTTCTCCTCATTTTTTAGAATCAAACTTGAGCTAGTTTCAGAATGGTTTATGAATGAGTATATCTATAGACCCATTATAATAATCAACTATAATAGCCTGATATATTACAAGAGTATAAAAGAGGACGGTGTGATTTTACTTTGACAAGCAATTCTCAGCATTCATTCAACAAATACATATTCAGTTGTTGGTATATTCCAACCTCAATGAGACCAGAATAAACATATACCAATCCCTTATTGGAGGAAGTTTTTTTTTTCCCCACAGGAATTATAGTTTGGGTAGACATAAAATAAATTTAATGAGTTTATAACTGAGACAGTAAACTGGCTACTCAGAGGTTACAATACAGACTAGATACACTTTGGGAGCTCACGGGGTGTTAAAATATTTGAAGTGGCATTTGAAAATGGGCAGATTTCATATACTACCTTGTTTCCTGGCTTCTTTATGAAATATTAGAAGATGGCCACAAATACGTGAAGCTGAATAGCAGACCACATTCTCTCCAGTTTTCAACAGTCCTCACTCCTTGCTAACACCCCAGAGATACACTCATCTATGTCACGGGCAGGCCTGGCTCCTGAGATACCTGAGTTTTAGATCCTTGTCTTAGATAGATTCTTTCACAAAAGATGGAATGAATTATGCATATCTCCAGACAGGTGTCACCCTTTTGGTCACTTATCTCAGATAACTTTTTCTATCTCAGCTCGTATCTCAATTCTTTTGTTTGTTTGTTTCATTTATTACCTTTCATTATTGTTTTATTTATTCCATTATTGATTTATTTATTATTTTGCAAAACTATTCATTATTGCTTTTATTTAAATTCTAGTTAGTTAACATATAGTGTAATATTGATTTCAGAAGTAGAATTTAGTGATTCATGACTTATATATAACACCCAGTGTTCATCATGGCAAGTGCTCTCCTTAATGCCCATCACCCATTTAGACCATTTCCCACTTCCCATCATCCCCCTCCATCAACCCTCAGTTTGTTCTTTATAGTCAACAGTCTCTTATTTTTCTTCCTTCCCCTATGTTCATCTGTTTTGTTTTATAAATTCTACATATGAGTTAAATTATATGGTATTTGTCTTTCTCTGACTGATTTTGCTTAATTAGCATAATACACTCTAGCTCCATCCACATCCCTGAAAGTGGAAAATTTTCATTCTTTTTGATGGCTGAGTAATATTCCACCACGTGTGTGTGTGTGTGTGTGTGTGTGCGCGCGCGCGCGCGCGTGCGCGCACACGCACATACACACCATTTCTTCTTTTCCTTATCCATTCAGCAGCTGATGAACATTTGGGGTCTTTCCTTAATTTGGCTATTGTTGATAATGCTCCTACAAATATCAAGATGCATATGCCCCTTTGAATCAGTATTTTCGTATCCATTAGGTAAATACTTAGTAGTGCAGTTGCTGGGTATAAGGTAGTTCTATTTTTAACTTTTTGAGGAACCTCCATACCATTATCCAGAATGGCTGCACCAGTTTGCATTCCCCCCCACAGTGTAAGAGGGTTCCCCTTTCTCCACCTTCTTGCCAACAGCTGTTGTTTCCTGTGTTGTAAATTTTATTTTATTTTATCTTTTAAATTTTCTTTTTAATGTTTATTTTTGAGAGAGAGTGAGTCATAATGTGAGCAGGGGAGGGACAGAGAGAGAGGGAGACACAGAATCCGAAGCAGGCTCCAGGCTCTGAGCTGTCAGCACAGAGCCTGACGCAGGTCTCAAACTCACAGACTGTGAGATCATGACCTGAGCCAAAGTCAGATGCTTAGCCGACTGAGCCACCCAGGTGCCGCATCCTGTGTTGTAAATTTTAGCCATTCCGACAGGTGTGAGGTGGTATTTCACTGTGGTTTTGATTTGTATTTGACTGATGATGAGTAATGTTGAGCATCTTTGCATGTATCTGTTAGCCATTCGTATGTCTTCTTTTTTGTTTGTTTGTTTTTAAGTAGGATCCATGCCCAGCATGGAGGCCCAACATGGGGCTTGAACTCACAACCCTGAGATCAAGACCTGAGCAGAGATCAAGAGTTAGACGTTTAACCAACTGAGCCATCCAGGCATCTCCTGTGTGTCTTCTTTAGAAAAAAATGTCTATTTATGTCTTCTGTCCATTTTTTGTGTGGATTATTTGTTTCTCGGGTTTTGAGTTTGATAAGTTTTTATAGATTTGTTAAACCCTTTAGCAAATATCTTCTCCCATTCTGTAGGCTGCCTTTTACTTTTGTTGATTGTTTCCTTTGCTGTGCAGAAGCTTTTGATCTTGATGAGATCCCAATAGCTCATTTTTGCTTTTGTTTCCCTTGCCTCCAGCAACATGTCTAGTAAGTTGCTCCAACTGAGGTCAAAGAGGTTACTGCCTGTGTTCTCCTCAAGGATTTTGGTGATTTCCTCTCTTACATTTAGGTGTCTCATCCATTTTGAATTTATTTTTGTGTATGGTGTAAGAAAGTGGTCCAGTTTCATTCTTCTACATGTTGCTGTCCAGTTTTGCCAACACAATTATTGAAGACACAGTCTTTTTTCCATTGGATATTCTTTCCTGTTTTTGTTTGCTTGTTTTAAGAATAGTTGACCATATAGTTGTGAGTTCTTTTCCGTATTTTCTATTCTGTTCCATTGATCTGAGTGTCTGCTTTTGTGCCACTACCATACTGTCTTGATGACTACAGCTTTGTAATATAGCTTGAAGTCCAGAAGTGTGATGTCTCCAGTTTTGCTTTTCATTTTCAAGATTGCTTTGGCTATTCTAGGTCTTTCATGGTTCTATACAAATTTTGGGATTGTTTGTTCTGGCTCTGTGAAAAATGCTGGCATTATTTTGATAGGGATTGCCTTACATGTGTATATCATGTTGGGTAGTTTAGACATTTTAACAATATTTCTTCTTCTAATCCATGAGCATGGAATATTTTCCATTTCTTTGTATCATCTTCAGTTTCTTTCATAAGTCTCCTATAGTTTTCAGAGTACAGATCTTTTACCTCTTTAGTTAGGTTTATTCCTAAGTGTATTATGGTTTTTGGTGCAATTGTAAATGGGATCGATTCCATGATTTCTCTTTCTGCTCTTCATTATTGGTGTATAGAAATGCAACAGATTTTTGTATGTTGATTTTGTGTCCTGCAACATTATTGAATTTGTGTATCAGTTCTAGCAATTGTTTGGTGTAGTCTTTCGGGTTTTCTACATAGAGTATCACATGGTCTATGAATAGTGAAAGTTTGACTTCTTCCTTGCTGATTTGGATACCTTTTATTTCTTTTTGTTGCCTGATTGCTGAGGCTAGGACTTCTGATTCTATGTTAAATAGCAATGGTGAGAGTGGACATCCTGTCTTGTTCTTGACCCTCGGGGAAAAGCTCTGTTTTTTCCCATTGAGGATGATATTAGCTGTGCATCTTTCATATATGGTGTTTGTGACATTGAGGTGTGTTCCTTCTATTCCTACTTTGTTGAGGATTTTTATCAAGAGTGGATGCTATACTTTGTCAAATGCTTTTTCTGCATCTATTGAGGAGATCATAAGGTTCTTATCCTTTCTTTTATTAATGTGGTGTTTCACATTGATTGATTTGTGAATATCAAACTATACTTGCAGCCCAGGAATAAATTCCACTTTATCGTAGTGAATCGTTATTTTAATGTACTATTCATTTTTTTTTTAGTATCTTGTTGAGAATTTTTGCATCCATGTTCATCAGGGGTATTGGCCTGTAATTCTCCTTTTTAATGGGGTCTTTGGTTTTGGAATCAAGCTAATGCTGGCTTCATAGAAAGAGTTTGGAAGTTTTCCTTCCATTTCTATCTTTTGGAATAGTTTGAGAAGAATAGGTATTAACTCATCTTTAAATGTTTGGTATAATTACCCCTGTGAAGCCATCTGGCCCTGGACTATTGTTGGTTAAAGATTTTTGATTACTAATTCAATTTCTATGCTGGTTATGGGTCTGTTCAAATTTTCTATTTCTTCCTGTTTCAATTTTGGTACTATATGTGTTTCAGGAATGTATCCATTTCTTCTTATCGACATATAATTTTTCATAATAATATTCTCATAATTGTATTTCTGTGGTGTTGGTTGTGATCTCTCCTCTTTCATTCATGACTTTATTTTTATGGGTACTTTTTATTTTCTTTTTGAAAAGTCTGGCTGCACTTTATCAATTTTATTAATATGTTCAAAGAACCAGCCCCTAGTTTCAGTGATATGTTCTACTGTTTTGTTACTGTTTCTTTATCATTTATTTCCACCCTGCTGTTTATTATTTCCCTTCTTATGCTGAATCTAGGCTTCATTTGCTGTTCCTTTTCTGGTTCCTTTTTGGGTAAGGTTAGTTTGTGTATGTTTGAGACTTTTCTTGCTTCTTGAGGTAGACTTGTATTGCTATATGCTTCCCTCTTTTGACCGCCTTTGTTGCATCCCAAAGGTTTTGAACTGTCGTGTTTTCATTTTTATTGACTTTCATGTATTTTTTTTAATTTCTTCTTTAATTTCCTGGTTAACCCATTCATTCTTTACTAGGATATTCCTTAACTTCTGTGTATTTGTGGTCTTCCCAAATTTTCTTGTGGTTGACTTCAGGTTTCAAAGCCTCGTGGTCAGAAAATATCCATGTTATGATCTCAAACTTTTTGTATTTGCTGAAGCCTGATTTGTGTGAGCCAGTATGTGATCTATTCTGGAGAATGTTCCATGTATACTCACAAAGAATATACATTCTGCTGCTTTAGGATGAAATTTTCTGAATATTTTTGTTAAGTCCATCTTGTCCAGTGTATCATTCAAAGCCATGGTTTCCTTGATTTTCTGCTTAGACAATCTGTCCTTTGCTATAAGTGGGGGGTTAATGCCCTCTACTATTATAGTATTATTATCAATGAGTTTCTTTATGTTTGTTATTAATTGATTTATATATTTGGGTTCTCTGTGGTTGGGGGCATAAATGTTTACAATTGTTAGATCTTCTTTTTGGATAGATCCTTTTATTATAATATAGTGCTCTTCTTCATCTCTTGTTACAGTCTTTGGTTTAAAATCTATTTTATCTGATATAAGTATGGCTACTCCCACTGTCTATCCATTAGCATGATTAGATGGTTCTCCATGCCCTCACTTTCAATCTGCAGATGTCTTTAGGTCTAAAATGAGTCTCTGATAGGTATCATGTAGGTAGTTTTTTTTTTTTTTTTATCCATTCTGAAACTTTATGTCTTTTGACTGGAACATGTAGTCCATCTATATTTAGAGTGATTATTGATAGATATGAATTTAGTGCCCTTGCTTTACCTGTAAAGTCGTTGTTTCTGGAAATTTTCTCTGTTCCTTTCTAATCTTTGTTGCCTTAGTCTTTCTATCCCAAAGAGTCCCCTTTAATATTTCTTGTAGGACTGGTTTTGTGGTCACAAACTCCTTTAGTTTTTGTTTTTCTGGGAAATTCTATTTCTCCTTCTATTCTGAATGACAGACTTTCTGGAGAAAGTATTCTTGGCTGCATATTTTTCCCATTCAGCACATTGAATACATCATGCAGGCTTCTGGCCTGCTAAGTTTCTGTGGGTAGGTCTGCTGATAATCTTATTTGTCTTCCCTTATAATTTAGGGATTTCTTTTCCCTTGCTGCTTTTGGGATTTTTTCCCTATCTCTGTATTTTGTAAATTTTACTATGATATGTCTTGGTGTTGACCTGCTTTTGATGTGAAATCCCTGTGCCTCCTGAATTTGGATGTCTGTTTCCTTTCCCAGTTTAAAAAAGTTTTCAGCTATAATTTGCTTGAATAAATCTCCTTTTTCCCTCTCTTCTTCTGGGACTCCTATGATAGGGAACTATGTCACTGAGTTCCCTAAGTCTACCTTCATGATCTAATATTTTTCTTTCCCTCTTCCTTCCATCTTCATTATCTTTCATAACTTTATAATCTATATCACTTATCATTCCTCTCATTCTTCCATCCTTGTGGTCATTATTATCAGTGAGTTTTGCATCTTGGTTGTAGCATTTTTTTATTTTGGCCTGACTAGATTTTAGGTCTTTTATCTCTGCTATAAGGGATTCCTTGCTTTTCTCAAGCCCAGCTAGTATCCTTGTAGAGCTAATTTTAAATTTTGGATCAGGCATATTACTTAAATCCCTTTTGTTAAGATCCCTGACTATGACCTTTTCTGGTTCTTTCTTTGGGGATGAATTCCTCCTTGTTGCATTTTGTCTAGGTCTCCATCTTCTGTGTGTTAGGAAAGCCTCTTATGTCTCTTGCTCCTGAAGGTAATAGACTTATTAAGAAGAGGTCATAGGGCCTAGTGCTTCAGGAAGTGTTTCTGGTATATACTGTGTGCACTCTGCTGTTGTGTTTGGCTGCTCTTTCCCTCAGGTTGGTCTTCTTCAGAATTTCTTCTCACCTACAGAGGGGAGTGTTTGGACCTTGTCCAGTGTGTAGAAAGTTTTAACTAGATGTGCTTTGGTCTGTTTGTTAAAAGAGGCCAGATCCTATTTCCATTAGAACTTACGCTTTGTAGCACTGTATGGTCAATAGACTTGGTGCATGCAGGGTGGTTTGTGCTGGTCTTCTGAGGTGAGGGGCCTGCTGCTGCTCTGGCTTTGAGGCACACTTGCCCTAGTTAAAAAGCACAAGCAGAGAGCAGGGGCGGGGGGGGGGGCTTGATGTAAGAGGCTCAAGCCTCCACTGTGTGTTGTGCAGCTCACTGAAGTCTGGCGGTGCTGATGGGTGGGGATAAAAATGGAGTCAGCCCACACTTTCTTTCCTGAAAAGGAGAGTTTGTGCCCACCACTGTCCAGATAGCCCTCACAGAAAAGCAAACAATCTTCCATTTGTTCAAGACATTCCTCAGATCCCTGCTTTCACCCTACCTGTGTCTGGGTGGTCTCCCCTCCAATGGCACAGTGCTTCTGTGTTTTATCTCCAACATACCATCTGAGCTTCAAAACTCCAAATTTAAGGGAGCCAGCGTGGTGTAGACCCACACTGATCCTCTGGGAGAGGGTCTCCCTGCACTGTGGTTGGTGCCAGTTTGTCCAGAAGAACATTCTCACGAACATTCAGGGACTTGGAGTTTATGGTAAAGCATAGAAAAAAGCCCGTGTCCAGGCTAGCTGCCCCCAGTAAATGTCTCTGCCCTTAGGCTAGTGAATGGGGCAGTGCAATGGTGCCTACTGGCTCTTTTGCCCCCTGAGAGGCAGTGCCACCTCTCCCAAAAGCACTCCAAGAAGGGGAACTATCTGTCCTAATGCGACCCAGGTGATCCTTAGACCATGCTTTCAGCTCCCAGGCCTCTGCTCTACTTCTCCCTAGGAGCACCGCTATGCCTGCCAGGCCCCACACTGGCCCTGGCTCGGACTTCTAAAACTTTTCAGTCTGTGAGCTCCACTGCTTGTAAAAAAAAAAAATGATAATCAGCTCCTCTTGTTTTCCTGTCACTGGTTTTGTGGAAGTGTTTTTCTTGTGCAGTTCCCTGTGCTCTCTCGCTCTCTCGCTCTCTCCTCTCTTCGTGATCAGGGCTCCCTCCCTTCCACAGCACCTGTGATTCTTTTCCCTCCAAAAGCACATCTCTGCATCTCATACCTTCCACAGCGTGGCCTCTTTTCTCCCTCTAGTTGTGCAGTTTGTTCTCTCAGTCCTCAGATTTTTTGGGTGCTCAGAATTATTTGATATTTATCTAGCTGTGTTCAAGGGACAAGGCATTCATAGGGTCCCTCTACTACTCTGCCATCTTAACTCCTCTGTATCCCAATTCTTGTTCAAATATCCCCAGATCTTAAGAAATGTATCTGTTAATAATATAATTAATACAAATCTAATTACATCTTATTTTATAATTAAAATGAATTGAAGGTATTATCTACAAATTAATTGAATATATGCTAGAAACAAATTTTAAATTTAGGTAATTAAAATGTTCCATGAATCAAAATGGCATCCTTAATTAATCAATTGTTGTGAATAATATTTTCCCCATAATTCTATTAGTATAAATGTATAGAATTAGACATTGTCTCTGGATCTGGTTACATTGTTTGGTATAGTATCTAAAAATTAATCACTGCTGTCTTTCCCTTATTTTGAGAAGTGATAATCCCAGGGGCATAGACTGCTATTTGTATCCTACAATGTCAGGGACAGTGGGGAGGTGCTATTTCTCCTGAAATGCTCATCCACAGCATCATTTTATAACTAAATCTCTACAAATAAAACTTTATTTCTAGGATTTACGAGTGCTGCCTTTTGTCATGCCAAAAGTTAAATACATAATAAGTTGTTAGAAAGATTCTTGATCAACTCTAGACAAATTCAGGAAGAAAAACTCAGATAGTGGACTATGTTTTAGACACAAATTTTGTAGAGGAAACTTTTAGAAACACAGCAGTCTATATGCAAACAAATATGGTCAGATGAGTAGGTAGAGTCATATATAAGTGAGGTAACTAGATACAGGTTTATATACTCAATAACAAAGAAAAAAAAAGGCAAATGTAACTACCTATACCACCCAAATTAGAATGTTAGAGCAAGCAAGGAGAATGGTGTGCACCTGTGACAACAAAGAAAGGGGAACGGTGAGAATACCAACTGAAGATACAGTTAAAGGCATGGAGTCCAGACAGACCATCCTGGAATGAATGGCAAAGAACAAGTCAAATGGGATATCTGAAATGCACTATTGACCTCAGGTGTTCAGGTCACAGGTGACACAAGATAGAGATTTACAAAAGGTGAGAGTGGGTCTAAGGAAGCTGTGTAAGCAAAAGGGATTACCAGATTAGGACACTGGTGCATACTTTATTCAGTCTAACTACACAGGAAAGCCAGTGCCACATCCACTGGAGTCCCTGTTCTGGATTTTCAAACCAACTCAATAGGTACACTTTTTCTGGAGCTCAAACAACCACTTCCATCTGAGGTTTATGGTTGGTCTTCCAGATACTAGAGCAAGGATAGCACTAATGAACTAACAGCAAGGATGAACTAATAAATTCATCTGATTAGAAGGTAGTGATAGCAGTGGATACATTGAGTACTAGGCTGATAGGACTGTTGTGATCAATCACTGATGTCTATCATGAGTTTTGGACTGTACCCTGAGACACAAGTGTCTGGTGTTCCAACACAGAAGGGTGTTTGGAAACTGACTCCAATTTACAAAAAGGGAAATTGTAGTCTTTTATTTTTTGGAAATTTTAGCCTTTTAGGAAGAGTGTAACAACAACATTTTCAACCTCACAAATTATTCTTGTAGGGTAGAGCTGTTCCTCTTCCCTAGGAGCCTAGGGATGGCTTTTACTGACCGAGAAGGTCTAAGTATCTGGAAACAACCTAGAATCAAACCTTTTGAGGAGAGAAGAGAGGACAGAGAGGGAAAGTTTGGGGCACAGAACTTCACCACACATGCACAAAATTCAAGCTTACCTCTCACTGGAAGGACAAGAAGCAACATTGAATCTGTCACCATAGGTCTCCAGTTTTTAAGACTTTGCCAGTTGTATGTGGTTCTCTTTTGATATAGTGTAACCTTTTATCAGAAAAATACTTATGGGAAAAACCTTTAAGTTTAACATAAAACCTAATTCTTTTTGCTTCTATTGAAACTTGGAAGACTGGATCCTTATTAGAGTGCATTTCTACAAAGAGATAAACATTTTAAAAAATAAGCATGAATGGAATCCAGGATAAAATGCATCCATTTGTGCAGGAAAATAGCTTTTACTGAAGAAAATGGCACAAATTCATCATATGGAGAAAAATGTCATTTCAAAGCCTATTTCCAAGATCAAAATGCAGAACTTTTAATGCAATATATTAGCTTTTTAGACACTCTAAATCTACAACTTTTTACAGCCAAAGGGTTTTTTTTCAATCTATTTGAGAACATCAGCAATTAATTACCCCTTATCAATAGAGAAATTGTCAAAACTCGTTTAAAAACACCTGGAAAGGAACCTCAGCTAAAAAGGGCTTTGTAAATTGTTGTATACCAGGGACACTATGTTGAATAACAGTTTTACTGAAGTATTTTAATTAATCTTTGTATATAACTGCATACTAAATGCATATTACCAACTTTATGAAATAAACTCTCATGTCAGGACTGCTAGTTTTTGTCTTGCTCATGTTAAATGCATTTCAACATGCCGTGACATACAGCTAATAAAAGGGCATCTGTCACAAGGGACTAAGTACCAAAATCAACAATTTGCATAGTGAACAAGGTTTACATTGTGGCAACTCATGTTGCCTTTTACGGAACAATGGGATGAACACTCCCTTATGGCCTCTACTAAGTACTAGCCATGTGGCCTTAGAAAAAGAAATCCCCTCTCATCCCACTTTTTCCCAGTGGTGCTTTGTCAGTTCACAGCAAGGGTTTGACTTCATGCCCTGGTCTCTGTCTGAGAGGAAGTCCAGCTCAATTCAATTTGCTTCCCTCTGCCTTTTAGTAATGAAACAGCATCCATTTGGGCAGGCCCCATGATAATGCAGAGCAGATGGGCAGAGTTTTGTCTAATTAGATTCTGGGCGGCCTGTTTGCTATAGTAAATGTGTGTGTATTTGCTTATTTCACACTTATTTCGGTGACAACAGCTTAGTAGAGATAAGATAGAAATGAATGTGGGACATAGCCTCACTAAAGAGCTACTTAATACAAATCAATAATTTTAATTCAATTACTATTTCTATCACCTATTTAATGAGTTTCTTGCAGGCCCTTTGATCTAAAAAAAAGTTTCTCTTTTTAAAAAAAATATTACTTTTTCTTTCTCCTTCCTTCTTTCCTTCCTTTTTTCTTCCTCTTTTGCTTTCCTTCCTCCTTTCCTTCTTTAATTCCTTCTTTCATCTTTTGTCCAAAGATTACTGGTAAGATACCGGGTTTGTAATACAGATTATTTTAAAAGCCCAATCAAATAATATAGTTAAAAACTCAGTACCAAGAAAGCCACTCTATTCTTTCTGCACTTAGATTTCTCACAAGACACACATAGAAATTTTAAAACATAGCCACAGACATGTAGTGTATGTACCCGCCCAGGTGATATTTATCGTCATCTCCATCATTATCACTCACTGTAGTTTCCCTTGGGTGTAACTGTTCACCATCTTCTTCAGTTAGAGACTCACCAAAGAGGGAGCATTCAGGCTGTGGCAGTTTCACCGGTTAGTTTCAGAAACAGGATTGTTTGACTCTTGGTCTTGACCTTTCCCTAATAACGTTGCAGCTTCTTTATTTTTCTTAAACTTTTTATACATAAACACACACACAAACTCTGGGGACCTAGACTGAGATAGTGAAATGGTGAGATAGTAAAAAGCTTCTATTGGGTTGGTCACAGTTCTGTGCTTACTTCAGTGACCTCTCCTTGACTCCCTCTCCCTTTAAGTACTCAAGGTCTGAGGACTCTCTCCCTCCGAGTCCTCAATCAAATACATCACAGTGGAAAAGTTTTTAAATTTTTTTTTAGTGTTTACTTATTTTTGAGAGAGACTGTGAGCCAGGGAAGGGCAGAGAGGGAGACAGAATCTGAAGCAAGATGCAGGCTCTGAGCTGTCAGCCCAGAGCCTGATGTGGGGCTTGAACCCACAAACTACGAAATCATGACCTGAACTAAAGTCAGACGCTTAACCCACTGAGCCACTCAGGCACCCCATCACAATGGAAATTTAAAGCAATGTCTTACAGATAGGAAATTAAAAACTGTATCTTTATATGACATAATAAAAGTCTATCACAAAATCATTTCATGCTTTCAATAAAATGGCTATATATAAAGGCTTTAGGAAGAGAGAGAAAGAAAATGTTCTGGATGAAATCTTACCACATAGTAGACTACTTGATGTGCTTACAAAGAAATGGCAAATAATATTTGAAAATACACATTAGAAAAGCCAGATGTGGAATTTGGATTCCGGCTCTTATATCAGAAGAGAAGCCCTATTTTCTGAAAAGCTGGGGCCTGTAACACAAGTCTCAGGTTCTTTGGAGTTGCTTATCTGTAAATATTGTTAGGCCCACAGAGCAGGCATCATTAACCAGATTCTGAATTTCAAATGCTCAACTTCTCTCTTCTCCTTGTGTGCTCTTTCAATGGAGAACAGTAAATATAACCAGCTTAGTTTCAAAAACAACAGCAAAAGAAGCACACAATCCATAGTACAAAAATGTACGAGGCTGGTTTGGGAATCCAAATAGTCCTTATCTAAATCAAAAGATGAGAGCCTCTGAAAACAATTAAACAATTCTGATAACCCTGGTTGAAACAAAAGGCATCATATTCTCACCATGGATGCAAGAAGAGTAGGCTAATCGCCTTTTCCCCATCAAGCTGAAGAGGAAGCGAAACCACCTCTCTGATTTTTTTTTCCCAAAGACTGTTATTTCCATATACGCCAACATGAATTTATTGACGGCCCCCTCCTCCTCTTGAGACCTGCTTCTCTTCTTGTCTTCCATATCTCAGTAAACGACACATCCATTTTATATCACACAAACCAGAAACCTTGCCGTCTTCCTTGATAGCCTGCACTCCCTATCACTTTCTCCCTCCATCACATCACTTACTTCTGACAGTCTCCTAAATAGCTCCCGGAATCTGTTCCCTTTTTCCTCATGTCCCCCACCAGCCCCTGAGGAGGTCCTCATCATCTCTCATCTGGAAGAAAGGAAAATCCTAGCCAGCCTCCTTACCCCTTCACCCTCAAATCCTGCTGCAAAATTAATCTTTCTGGCATGTAAATATATTCCTGCCCCCCCCCACCGGTTTACAGACTTCACCGGCTCCCCATTACCAATGGAATGAAATCTGAAATCTGTATTATCACTGACACCTTCCGGCATCTACTCTCACCTCACTACCTGAGGATCCAATCTCACCAAGTTTCTCATCAACATCCAGAATGCTGCCTATTCTTGTTTACCCTATGGCTGCAAACACTACTCTCTGAGCTTTAAAGCCCTCATTGGATTTTCTGGTCTGGTGATCTCCTTTTAATTTTTAATACACACCTCAAGTAGATACTCCTCCGTGACAATTTCTCTGCATCATCTGCCACTGCATTGTCCTCACTCCCAGCTTTGTGCTTATCTCATTTTATTGTAATTTTTTACAAGAACAGATTTTCCCAGAGATTCATTGGAGACCTTATTGTTTCTTAACTGTGGTCTTCAGGTCTACATGCAAGGATACAGAAAAATACGGACAAGTGTTTATTGCATCATGAATACACGTATCAATGTCTCCTTTCTAAACTTTCCTTCTCTTTGTCATTGTTGCCGACATTTTATTGGCCATCTAGGCAGAGAACTATGCAGTTGCCCATGAGTAAACATTTCTTCCATGCTCCTCACCCTTGTTATCTCTATTTATTCTATCAAATATTCTTCCTGATATTCAACGTTGCCGATAATATATTGCCACACTTCTTAATCAGCCACATTTCATGGCTTCTTTAAATTTCCACTCAATTCAACCCTTCTCTATTATAACTCCTCCTGGATTGGTAAAAAGGCATCATTGTCTCTTACTAGGACCATTTGTGAGTCTGAAATATCAAATCAACCATCACATATACTGGAATTTCTCTGGTACAAAGGCTCTCATGAGTCTTGTTAATTCTGTAGTGCCCTGTCTGACTTCCTTTCTGGATGTACTAAATGTCATTAGACTTAGTTCTTCTTATATCATTTCTCTGCTAAAATATCTCTAGTGCCTTCCCTGCCATGGAATATAATTACCTATAGGATCTTTTTAATGTTTAAGATGAACTTAGCTTCTGTAGGCAAATATTACTCATTGTCCCAGTCCTTTGTCTTCTCTGAAATATATAAAGAAATAATTTAGAACTTAATTGTCTACTGCTCTACATGTAAACTGTTGCAAATAACAATATATTCAGGACCAGAAAAATTCTGCAATATGTAGTAGACAGCCCTGGACTTCAGAGAGTTCTTTGCTGTGCAGCCTCACTACTGATGCCAGCAAGAGGAAATGATGCCCTTTGGTCAATTTTTCTTGGGTGTATCCTGTGTATTTCCTCTCTAAGATCTTTCATAGATAAAATGGAAATGGAAAATCCTTTCCTTGTGAGAGGTAATTGACCACCTAATACATTGCCTGAAATACTTTTGTCCTTAGTTATCTTCCACTTACTTTCAGATTTATTCTACCTTCTAGTTCCTTTACAAATTTAAGTAAATTTCTAACTCTGATGAATATTAACTTTCTCACTGTTGGTGAGTTTGTCTTTTCATAAAGAATAAAAGTCTTTGTTAAAAATATTAGCAACATCTGAAGAAGAGATCATAATTTACATTTAATAACATTTCTCTCTTTGAAATGTTTATTTTTGAGAGAGTGTGTGTGAGTGTGCACATGTGTGGACATGGAGGAGGAGGAAGAGAGAGAGAGAGAGAGAGAGGGAGGGAGGGAGAATGCCAAGCAAGTTCTGCACTGTCAGCACAGAGCCTAGCTCAGGACTCAAGCTCATGAACTGTGAGATCATGACCTGAGCCAAAATCGAGTCAGGAGCTCAACCAACTGAATCACCCAGGTACCCCATTATGTTTAATAACATTCTAAACTAAAATATAAAATTTCTCACCCTGTATTTTCAAAGATACAGAGTTCATTTTACTTAGTACAAAAAATAGAAACCAGAAGACGTTTTCTTCTGTCAGGGGAAAATTCTTGATTTGAGGACACAGCCTGCCTCTCCATTGTTCATGAGTCCTCAATCCACGCACGACTCCCTCTTCACTTCACCTAAACCACCAGACATGATATTTTCTTATCTTTCTAGGAGGCTGATGTGAATTGTGGGTAGCTGATTTGCCCCTTCCAGGCTTTTCTTCTTCCAAATTAGATAAAATAACACAACTACCAAATTAATTTGACTCCTTAATATCAACAAATAAATACCAAACTCCTTAATTTTTCCTTTATCCCATATTTCAGCTTCATCTGCCATCTCTCACTATTTTATACATGACTATAAACTGATAATATCTCCTTCCAGGACTACAACCAACAGGATCACACATGCTCTTTCAAGCACATCTGGTTCCTTCTCACCTTTTCCCTTTGCTGTTTATACCATCCACTCACTTTATCCAGAGAGACCCCAGCATCCTTTTTTTTTTAAAGCAGAATATAATTCATGTACCATAAAGTTCACCATTTTAAGTGTATAAATTAGTGATTTTAAGTATGTTTACAAAACTTTGCAATCATTCACTACTATCCAATTCCAGAATATTTTATCACCTCAAAATGAAACACTATACCTATTAGCAGGAGGCTACCCCTCCTTCTCCGGGTCCCTAGAAATCACAAATCTATTTTCTGTTTCTATAGATTTGCCTATTCTGGACATGTCATACAAATGGAATCATACAGCACATGGCCTTTTGTATCTGGTTTCTTTCATTTAGCATGTATTCAAAGTTCATCCACATTGCAGTATGTATCAGTACTTAATACATGAGGTATGGCTGAATAATATCCCACTGTATAAATATACATCATTTCCTTTTCCCATTAATCACTTAATGCATATTGAATTCTTCCGTTTTTTGGCTATTCTGAATAATATTAATATAAACATTTGTGTAAGAATTTGTGTAGACATTTCTTTTAGGTATATACGAGTGGAATGTTGGATCACAGGGTAACTCTATTTTTAACTTTTTGAGGAACTGATAACTGGTTTCCAAAGTGGCTATACTATTTTATAGTCCAATAACTTCTTCACATCCTTGCCTACATGTTATTGTTTGTCTTTTTTATTGTAACCATCCTGGCAGGTAATAAGTGGTATCTCATTGTGGTTTTGATTTGTATTTCTCAAACGACTAAGATATTGAGCATCTTTTCATGTGCTTGGCCATTTGTACATCTTCCTTAGAGATACTAGTCCTTTACTAGATATATGATTTGTAAATATCATATTTGTAAACCCATTCTGTGGGTTGTGTTTTCACGTTTTTGGTGGTGTCCTGGAAAAACACAAAACCTCTCCTGTATCTTATCAATTAAATTCTGCTCATCCTTCAAGTCTATTTTTAAATGCCTTTTATTTCTTGATAGTCTTTTTAGCTCTCTCAAATTGGTGCTATCTCTTTGCTTTTTTTCCCCTGGGCAGAGCACATGGTTAATATCTGCTACTATATTTATAAAATATTACCTTCGGTAAGTGTTCATTCTCTTTACATTTGAATTCTCCAGATCAGTGACTATGTTTTATAGGCTTTGCTTTTTCTATGCTATCTTTGTTTGTAGCAAGAGTATCTAAACATATTTTGTTAATTTATTAAAGAAGCAACAGCCAGTAGAGCTAAGACAGGTAGTCTACATATGCCAGTGTAAGTGTATGTGAGTCTGGGGAATATGTTTAAAATGACTTCTCCACGTGAATGAACTTTTATGGAAACTGCTTTCCCCTAGGGTGGGAATGTCAAAGTAAGACGGTTATACTTGGATACCCCTAAACAAAAATGCCAACAAGAATTGTACACCTGACATTATTTAGTTTATTTCTAGCTAGACTTTTTTTTTTTTAAGTAAATACAATTAAGAAGCAGAGTCTTTGGGGCATGTTTCTAATCATATGCTCCTATAATTGCATTTTCTTTTACTGTTCACAACTAGAAATTTGTTTTTCATAAAATGTGTGTTTTTACAACCACGAGTTCTTGATTGCTCACTTCTCAGAGCTAAATTAGCATTGGTCCTCTTTCCCTTATGACTAGCTAATACTGTACTAATGAAAAACAGGGCCTCTTTATTTATAATGGCCTTGGGGTCAATTATCAATTTATCATCATGTCCTGCAGATTTAAAATAAAATATGCTGTGCAGTATAACCATTGTACAAAATTGACATTAAGTAGATTCTGTGAGTTTGGACTTAATAAAAAATACAAAGAGTGCTGCCTAAAAGGTTTCTCCAACTATAAATTCTATTAGGCAGCTTTTAATACAAGACAGTAGGAAACTGAACAACTGAATTAGAGACAGTTTTTTCACTGCTGCTTTTTGTCTCATATATGTGAACAGTCATTGGAGGACCGTTTGCTAATTCATAGAAACAGCATTTCATATCTCTTTAAGAAGGTAATTCAAAAGCTGCCTGAATTTTTACTTATGTCAATCTCTGTGTAGATATTAAACAATTTACATCTGATGTCAACCTATTTGCATAAGACATTCTGTTACCCTAGGGATTGTATGCATGGCATATGAGGAACAATGGTTTCTTGTGTCAAAAAAGAAAAAAAAACCCTAAGTCCTTCACATTTACCAGTTAATCCATATATACCAAACTAAAGTCAATCTTGACACTATCCTCCTGGAAGTCTGTGAGATGGCATAAAGTTTTATGTTTTAGCTCCTATTGAAGATAACTTTAATTCCCACATAGGAATGTTGCTATCCATGCTGAGACTCAGGCCCTGTGTATGTGATATTAGGATCAGCATATGCTGCCCAGGCACATGTTATTATATATATGACTTAAAGCCACAGATTCAATGAGAATGTAAAGGCAGAAACAGAGTTGAAAGTTAATTGTGCATTTGAGAGTGTGACGTAGTTTCTTAACTTTGAAGGACAGACTCCACCTGCTAAGTCCTACCCAGTGAAGACTGAGGAAATTCTAGGTACTATGCTGTCTGTTCCCCAGAAACTCCAGCCCTACTGAAAGTGCTCAATAGCCACATGTGACTGCACTGACTACTGTATTAGACAGCATAGTTATGGAACATTTCCGTCTTCATAAAAGGTCCTACTGGACAGTGTTATTCTAGAAAGTGTTATTTTATTCAATTCCTTATACCTTAGGTTCCATTACATTTTTAATGGCCTCACTTTTGAAGAGTGACTTAGTCTGGGACTGGATTTGTTCGTTCTGCCAATTTTATATCCTTCTCTGCACCTTACAGTTAATAATATTTTTAGTGAGAAGAGTAGAAATGGAATGTAAAAGGGACATAGAGGAACATAAATGAAGAATAAGATGTGAGGATCCAATGTACTCATGAGGCCCAAGGACTTTGACTCTTAGTTCAGAAGTTGTTTTTTATTAAGAGAAAAAATCCACAGAGCCTCTAAAAGACCCATTATACAAGTAAAAGCGATATTAAAAATTTTGTTAGTTTTTTTAAATTTTTTATTAATATTGTTTTTATTTTTTTAAGTTCATTTATTTATTTTGAGAGAGACAGCATGAGTGGGGGAGGGAGGGGGAGAGAGAGAGAGAGAGAGAGAGAGAATGCCAAGCCGACTCTGTGCTGCCAGTGCAGAGCCCGATGTGGGACTCAAACCCACGAAACTGTGAGATCATGACCTGAGCCAAAACTGAGTAGGACACTGAACTGCCTGGGCCACCCAGGCACTCCTGTTTGTTAGTTTTAAATAGCTTCCAGAATTGACATTATAATTTCTCATTAATCAGTTTTGTATTTATCATTTGTCATATTAATTAAATGATAAAAATTGAAATACAAGAAAAAACAATATATGTATATCCCTAACATGTAATATAAATAAAATGATACTGTTTCCACACTGATTCTTCTTTTATTGGAAGCACTGAAAAAATGAACATAATTTGTTTTTAGATCCTTTCTAGAATACAATAGAGTAAAAAACATGTCCTTTCCAGAAAAAAACAAAACAAAACAAAAAACTGTCTTATTTCAGGGAACTTCTTTTGGAAATACATATATCACAATGAACATCTTGGATTACTTGTGAATATTATCTAGAAAATTGGTTTAAAGTAAACTTTATTGTATGTGAACTATACAGGTAACGTTCTCTCCCTCACTTTGCCAGGAGTAGCTTAGAAGGGAATTACACTTGGTTGTATATATCTATTTTTTAATGTGTTTTTCACCATTTACTTTCAAAGTGAGTTTTCTTAAAAAAATAATCATAACAATATCTGGTTGCCCTGGAAAGAAATGCTTTATGCATTCATCAGGAAAAGGGTAGCTTTCTTTGAAAGAAATTCATTACTCATTAACCACTTTCAGTCTGGGTCCAAACTTTGGGTGCCATTATGCAAAGCACAGCAACAGGTTGTACAGACAAGGCAGGTTTTCAAGCAGCACCTTCTGCCAAGCTCTCCAAAAGCACAGCACACCCCAGCTCCTGTCTGCAAAGTTGATGAATGTACTTCAGACAGGGCTAGGACATGGCTCAGTACAGTTCTCTAAACGGTGATAAATGACCACCTTTGTGTGAAATGGGTTAGGTGGGAGGGCCACCCTTTGACAAGGCAGAAAATGAAATGATTACTATTGCATTCTATTGACTTGTCTGGTTAGAACAGTTGTGCCTCTTCCTAGAGGTTAATTGGACTTGAACTCAAGAAATTAAGAGGTCAGCTGGGGTCACAGTGACAGCAGGCCCACTTTTAACTTGCTGCTAATAACATTTGGCAGAAGGAGGATGAATCTGGGAATTTTAGTCTAGGTGCAGTTCCATTTCTTTAAGAGTCCTGGTTTGTACAAATTATTAAACATACCTTAACTTTGTATCACATACAAAAATTCAATGTGTTTTTAATCCTCTCAGGCATTCCAGTATAACTGAATTTTCTTGAAACAATAAACATTAGAATGCATGTTATATATATTTATTTATGCATATACATCTATACATTCATATGCTTAGAATAGTTATTGAATAGTCTCCATCACAAAATGAAGAGGTTTGGATTTAAGAAGAAAAGATTCAAAAATGCTTGAAAATGACATTCTGATATATTTACTGAGGCCTTCCTTTCTACCCAACACTAAATGCTATCCATTCTTTATCATAGAGAATGAAAGGAGAGCAGATTGAAGTATTTTACAATATAAACAGTGAGGCATATCCAAATGTGTAAACTCTCTGTTTCACATGTATGTTTGCAAGCTTCACACATTTTTATTGAAGAATACAGTAAAACAATTGAATCGTAACTGCTTCCTAAGAAGAACGGCCCAATTTAGTTACACAAGACTTATTTCAACTTTACCTTTCTTTTCTTGGTTACTTTACACGTCAGAGTCTCTTGCTTGAACTGACCCTAGCACTATCCTGTGTGGCATTTGCCACACCACGGCACCTCACAAGGAGCCCAAGTGAGGGGCAGAGTCCCCAAGAGCTTTTGAGGGGGAGGAGCATGGTGTACAATGAGCCACAAGGGAGCAGAGAGCCTCAAGGGAGAGTTGGGATGAAACGTAGGAGTGTCATCCAGATGGTGGGGAACAAGGCGCATCACCTAATTAGCAGTTCTGCTCTGGCAGCTGTGTAACTGGGGCACCATGAGGGAGGCTAGCGGCCCCAGAAGCGTTCAGTGGTGACGCTGCTCCCAGCCCTCTGCGTTATGGACATCAGTTGTGCCATTTACTTGTACGGGATTCCTAAGAAACTTGGATATGATGGAGAAATTATTTTGTTTCTTTCCCCTAGGGACAAATCCAAACGAAACCCAAAACTTTGGAGATTGTATACATAGCTCCTTTTTTAAATTTCAGCAATATTTATTGAGATATAATCGGCAGATAGCATTATGTAAGCTTAAGATGTGCAAAGTGTTGATTCGATTCACTGTTATATTGCAAGATGATTATCATCATAGCCTTAGGGAATTCTTTCATCATGTCACATAATCATCATTTGTGTGTGTGTGTGTGTGTGTGTGTGTGTGGTAAGAACATGTAAGATATTCTCTTAACTTTCATATATATACATATATATATATATATATATATATACACATTATTTTTAATTATAGTCACTGTGCTGTGCATTAGAGCCCAAGAAACATTCATGTTCTAACTGGAAGTTTATACCCTTTGATCATTATCTCCCTATTGCCCTCACTCCCAACCCCTGGTAACCATCATTCTATTTCTGAGTTTTTTTAGATTCCACATATAAGTAAGATCATACATGGTCTTTCTCTGACATTTAACTCAACATAATGCCTTCAAGGTTCATCTATGTTGTTGCAAATGGGAAAAAAAAGTATTCACGATCCATGTATCAGATAAGGGATTAATATTCTAAAAAAATATATAATAAGAGCCCATACAACTCAATAACAGAAAAACGAACTATCTGATTAAAAAATGGGCAAAGAAACTGAAGCATCACTTTTCCAAAGAAAACATACAAATGGCCAACAGGCATAGCTCCTTGGTCTAATAAAAATAACTTATTTTCTCGTGTATGCTATGGCTTTGCAGTAAGAGGCATACCTCAATAAAACTCTAAGAATATTATTCTATCAAACGATCATGCTATACTAACCAGCTTAATACTAAAATTCTTTTAGCCAGCTTAATACTAAATTTCATTACTGTTTAACCTAATAAATTATACAATCCCTAAAACAATCAGAAGAAATATGCCAGGTTTTGACTTATTTTGTAGGGGAGAAAGTGCTCTGGGTTAGAAATAAGGAAGCTTGCGTTCTCTGCCACTTATTAAAAATAATCCTAGACAAATCATTGAACTATACTCGTCCCCATCCTCATCTGTAAAATGAGAGCATTGGTTTTACTGATCACTAAAAGCCCTTATAGATTGGAAAATCAGAGGGTCTAAGGCAGTGGGTCTCAACCCTGGCTGTACATTAGAATCACCTGGGGAGCTTTAAATTGAATTAACCTCCAGGGGTGAACCTGGGCATTGGTGTGTGTCTTAAAAGATCCCCAGGTGATTCTAATGTACAGGCAGGGTTGTGACCCTCAGCATTATGATATCACCAAACCCAAGCCGTGCCTATAACTATTAGACCACTCACATTTATCGAGCACTTAATCCAGGCACTGTTCTTGTCATCAATTATCTAAATTATGCAATCCTTGCAACCTGCTACGAATTGGGTATTATTAGCCCAACTTTACCCCGTTTTACAAATGAGGAAACTGAGGCTTATACAGGTGAAGTAAATCAGCCAAGGACCACTCCCTCGCCCCCCACCACACCCCACCCCCCCAGCTACAGAGTGGCAGAGCCAGCAGGATTTGAGCCTGAACTGAATGCCAGAACCTGTGTTCCTAACTTTTCCAGTAAAGAAGCTCCAGTCGGTATTGCAAAGACATCCTATGGCAGCCTTCCCTAGGCATCTCATGAAAAGAATGCTGGGAAATTCTCTTGCTGGCTGTGAACAATCATCAATCCTCCTCAGCTGTGTTGCTGCTTTCTGTGCCAGGAGGGTAACCGACCTGCTTTACTAAATCCTGACTCACTTTGGAGAAAACTGAGCGTCTGCCATCTACTCCTCTGGGATGCGATTCAGAAAGAAAAGCACCAACTTGTATTTGAAGTGAGGCCCAGGTGGGGACAAATGGATATGGACACCCATGTATTGGTACAGAGCTCCCACAAAGGAAAGGGAAGGTAAACTCATCTCCTTTGAACCATAATGCCTCTAATTTATGCTGTGGCCTATCAACAAAGCATTAACATGTATTTTACCACAAGGCCTGATTGAAGGTAAGACAGCAAGCTACAGCTGCTAGATAGATAGATAGATAGATAGAATCAATCTTTTAAAATACGGTTTACCAAAATAAAACTAATGACATTAGGACATAGAATCATTATTTAAGTGATAAAACTAGCTCATTCATTTCGCAAATTATTGTTAAAATGCCTTCTGTGTGCCTATTCCTATACTGGGCATTGAGATAATTGTGAAGTTAGGACATACTCTAAGTTGTAAAAATGCTGTCTGGTTAATTGAAATATGTAGATTAATAATATTTTGCCAAGTCTTAAGACAGACTATTTGGTCACTGTATCAGTGAAGTCTGGAGTTTTACACTTTGTATATTTATGGTTCTGTTCTTTTCTGAGAATTTACAATGCTTTATACTCTTTCACTGTGTCATTCAAATTTTACAAAATGAAGTTCTGGTAATAGTATTTGTATATTTAAATTGGGAAATTTAATTATATTGTTTCCTTGTACTTTAAAGAGCCAGTGTAATAGAGAAAATTCCATTTGTATATGACTAATGCTTAAAGAAGGTGGGGCCTAACAATAGAAGGCTTTCTGTTTTCTTCACTTTCTTTTTTCCTTTCCCCCACCTCCAACCAACTGAATGCTTGGAATTATGACCTGGAGGGCCTTTGAAGAGAGAAGAATTTGGATGTTTTAGGGCATTAGCAGAGCGGAAGTGAGAACAAGAAAGAAAATAGAAGGAAGCAGAGAGAGGAGTTGGAATAATTGGAATGTTATGGACTAAATTGTGCTTCCCCCCCAAAATTCATGTTAAAGCCCTAGCCCCTCTTGTGATCTCTCTTTGGAGATAGGGTCTTTAAGGAGGTAATTAAGGTTAAATGAGGTCATAAGGGTGGGGCCCTAATCCAATGACACTGGTGTCCTTACCAGAAAGGGAAGGGACCACAGACAGCTCTCTGTGTGTGTTTGCACAGAGGCTGTGAAAGGACACAGCAAGAAGGCAGCTGCCTGCATGCCAGGTAGAGAGGTCTCAGCAGACACCAGCCCTGCTGGCACTTTGCTCTTGGACTCCTAGCCTTCAGAACTGTGAGAAAAATTTCTGTCATTGAAGCCACCCAGTCTGTAGTATCTTATTATGGGAGCCGGAGTAGACTAATACAATGGAGGAAGGCTTAGGTGTAGGCAGATGAATGAAAAATTGCTGTTGGCAGGGTGCCCGCTATAAGTGTTATGGAAAGGAGTGTCTAACGTGAAACTGACCGTTGTTGTTGTGTGTGTATGCATTGTGGGATTCCTCCTGTGACCCCCACGTCTTCATAGAACCTGTTACAATTATATGTGGTCAAGGGTTACTCTTCCCTGTTTTGCTCTGGCAGCCAAGAGGCAGAATTTCACACAGGTAGATATAATGCAGACCAGGAATAGCATCCACAAAGAGGAGCCTGGGGACAAGTTGGCGAGGGCAGCGGCATTGCAGAAATTTGGAGGACACATTTAGACTTTAGGCACCATTATCTAGACCCAAGAGATGTCTGTGCTATAATAGAGGTTAAATGATGTTAGGAACCCCAGGAATCATTTCCAATTTAATCTCTTAATTTAAAGATGGAGGAAATGGGGCTTTGAGAGGTGAGAGCTGAGGTCTTCTTGCTCTTCATTCTTGTCCAGCTGGAAAATGACAAAGTTTTGGAACTCCAGATTTGGTGGGTTTCTTGTTTGTTTACTATATAACAGTGCTTCTAATTGGCTTTAAACCATATTGTGTGTGTGTGTATATGTATGTATGTATATCTATATATATTTATATAGATATTGATAGATACGTAGATAGATTTCAATTTCTAACCTTTTTAAGATTCCCAGTCTTACTTTCATTTGAAAATTAAAAAAAAAAATTAAAGAAAGAAAAGGAGGGGCGCCTGGGTGACTCCATCGGTTGAGCATCAGATTTCAGCTCAGGTCGTGATCTTACGGTTGGTGGGTTCAAGCCCCGTCACACTCTATGCTGACAGCTTGGAGCCTGGAGCCTGCTACAGATTCTGTGTCTCCCTCTCTCTCTGCTCCTGCCCCGCTCCCACTCTCTCTCAAAAATAAGTAAACATAGGGGCTCCTGGGTGGTTCAGTCGGTTAAGCGTCTGACTTCAACTCAGGTCACGATCTCGCGGTCCGTGAGTTCGAGCCCCGCATCGGGCTCTGGGCTGATGGTTCAGAGCTTGGAGCCTGCTTCTGATTCTGTGTCTCCCTCTCTCTCTGCCCCTCCCCCGTTCATGCTCTGTCCCCCACTGTCTGAAAAGTAAATAAACGTTAAAAAAATTTTTTTAAATAAGTAAACATAAAAAAATATTTTTAAATCCATACAATAATTATACCCATTGTTGTTTGAAACACAAGATAAGATTATCAGATATGAAAGTGCCTAGCACATTGTAATGTTGTATAAAATGTAGGATGTTTTTATTTGTTATTACTCAACTGTGTAGTAAATTCACATAAATATGTTCACTTTCATCTGATGAGAGAAATTAGATTTTATTTTAAAATCAGAAACTGTTCAGACTGGAAAAATCCATTTTCTTAACGAGTACTTGACCCATTTTCATTGATTTTTGTCAGAACACACACACACACACACACACACACACACACACACACTTCTGAGATGAGGCACAAGATGGAAAGGTATTGACTTTGCGGTTAAACAGGCCTAAGCCTAAAGTTCAACCCTAGTTTCTTTATTTAGTAGTTGCTTATCCTGGAATATGTTCCTGAATATCTCTATGCCTCAGTTTCCTCCTCTATGACATTGGACCAATGTCTTTTTTAGGGGATTGCTATGGAGGACAAAGGAGATAAAACAGATAAAGTGTGGTTTTCCAAGTTCCCTTTACAGAAATACATATTTGTGTTATTCTTGAAGAACTGACTCATCATTGAAGTGGGAAAGGCAGAGTATTGCTATCACAGCGTTGGCTGATACATGAAAGGAGAGGACACACATAGTAAACATTACTTCCATTTTGTCTTTTTGAAAAGCAATATTAAGTTGACTTAATTTTGTGAAGTGAAAGAGAGCTATTATTATTGTTACTATTATTACATTCACAATTATATTAAGAGTTTGTCTCCTTTAAAAAACATATATGAGAAGTAAACAAGGCTAGGGTAACAAATATATATTTGTCAAGTGGGTTTCCAGTCAGTCCTTAAAGGTATTTACCTCAGTAAAGAACTGGCTTACAATTGATCTGATTTTCTGTCGGGGATTGTGCTAATGTTAACACAGCCTCACTGAGTCTGGCACATGAAAGTGTGGCCCCGAAGGGTGAAGGCAGTTACTGAAAGGGAAAGAATAGAAGGGCTTTTAAACTCTCCAGTTTCTAGTACACGTGAGATCATATTGGATTTGGTACAGACATTGCTTTGCCCTGAACAGTGGAACGATTCAAAGACTTTTATATTTTTTGCATCACAAGTACCCAAAGAAAATATTTACATTTTAATCCATTGCATTTTTAAGCTTTTTAGTAGACATTAAGAATATAGCAATTTTGTCTCAACCTGAGTTAATGTAAAGACAAAAAATTGTAAAGGTAAACATTTATTTCATTAAATGTTTTTATTTCATTGGAGATTTAAACAAGAATATCCACAAGTGAGTAGAAAGGTAAACCAACTTTTAAAGACTGAAATAGTTAAAAAAAAAAGAATTATAACAAAGATATTTTGTTCTGTATATTAATTGATGCTTGGGAGTAGTTTAATTCTTTTAGATACTTAGAAATTCCTTTCCTGGTACACTACTTAGCATTTGATAAGGATTCTGACATTTTGGACATGGTTTTTAATTGAGTGTGATACAGAGATTTGAAAGTACCCTGAATGTTTTGTCTAAATAGAAATATTAATTTTTGACAGTGTAAATGTAAAACTAGAATAAATTCTAGGACACAAAAGATCCATAGCAGTCTAATGTTCCTATACATTATTTCTTTTTCTCAAAATAAGAATGACCTTCTATAGTAATATGTTGGAAAGTAATGTTGCTATTATATTTACTCCAATTTGACTGTGCATCAAAAGCCACTGCTGAAAACCAAAATGTGTTAGCTATTAATGTTAGAAAATATATATCATGTCTCTTCAATATCACTCTAGCTTTTTAGCCAAGAAGTTAATTAAGAACACTTTAGGAAAGGGGTGCCTGGCTAGCCCAGTCAGTAGAGTATGTGACTCTTGATCTTGGGGTTGCGAGTTCAACCTCCAATTGGGTATAGAGAGTACTTAAAAAAATAAAATGTTAAAAAAAGAGAACACTTTAGGGAAGTGTTAAATACACTATTGTTTGGGGTAATTTAAAGAATAAAAGAGCAAAAAAGTAAAATGAGGAATTGTCTTGAGTTATATTCCAAGATACATAGAATAAATAGAATAATATAGGCAGACAGAGTTGGGGCTTAGAATAATAAATTAGTTCTCAATTGCATTCAGAGCCACTAAAATCTCCCTTGTTACTCCAATGGACACAATATTCCTAATAACTAAGTAAGTAAGTAAATAAATAAATAAATAAATAAATCTAGCACGGGGTTAATAGCAGTATGTAGAAATAGGCATAAAAACCAATTTTTGTGATACTGTCTCAAAAGTGGACATGAATTCCTTTGTTGTATTTCTTAGAAACTGGATAAGTCTAGCCTGTCAGGATAGAAGAAAAGTTTTCATTCCATAAATATAAACTATAAAGGATCCAAACTGTTGTTCTGTGGAAGAATTTATCTAGAAAATATAAACTGAATCTTTATTGAAAGTGTTACTTATATACTGATGGCAATATATTTGTTGAAGTCCAGAAGAGAATCTCTCCATTAGATCACCTAAATTAGGATTTTAAGTGGTTTTTCACTAGTCACAGGTCACCGCAGTAGCTATGTGTTGCTTTTAGGCTATGGAGAACCAATGAGACCTTTCAAACACCCTGCAGTTTTCATGTAAGAAATTCCCTCCCTCCCACTGTGTTCAATTTTGGGAGGTTGCCAAATCAAGTTGCTGGGTCCTCTCTCCAGGGAAGTCTGGTTTTTGAAGACTTCTTTTTAGAGCCTTTAGCCACCTGTACAGCCATATGGATATTTCTCTCTCAAGGGCTGAGGAATACAAAGATGAAAAAAAAAAAAAAAAAAAAAAAAAAGACTTAACATTTGTTTCTTCAGTTCAGCTACAGATCAGTTCCTGCTTCTGAACCCTAAACACTTGCCTGCTTTTTTAGCATTCCTTTGATATTCTAAGTGACTCCATATTTTTACGCTAATTTTTCTTTTGGCCAAGAGTGAGATTTGTTTTTTTGTTTTTGTTTTTGTTTTTGCTAGAAACCAAGAGCCATAAATACCAAGAGTCAACAATGCAATTAGCCTAATTCTTAATCCTGAAACCTCCTAGGCCAGCCATACATGTAGGCAAATTAAGACACAATGAGGCTAAGGGTTCAATCTGGCATGCAAGTGATCAAACATCACCCAGTTTCTGGTACTGTAATATCACCCTGCAAATGATAGAGATATTGCTTTCCCCTATTACGTATTGAATGCTTGTCATGTTTCAGGTACTATGAGGAGGACTGGAAGCGAATCACATCATTTAATCCTTATAACAAATTTATAAAGTAGGTCCTAGTATAATGACCATGTCTCACAACTAGCTAGATGATATAAGTACTTCAGAGATGCACTAAGGAAAATACAATCATTTGGAAAGATATATGGATAAATTCTGACTTGAGGGACTTCATTTTTTAATCCTTCATTCTTTCTGGGGTAATCATCTCGCTAAAAAGGAGATTTTTCAATTCCTAGACTCACGGAAAAGGAGATAGTAAGTACCTTGGTGCTTGTCCCAAACCACAGAGTTCATTCCGACTTTTATCAACACTCAAGAAGTTATTGTGATGTTCCAATCTGCAGATTCACTAGAATTATTTTTAGTTGGCTTTGAATGCAGATGGAAAAGAAGTGCAATTTGGTGTGTTCTCTCAGTTGGTATGTTCTCTCAGATGGTGGGTTACCATCTTTCAAAGCCTCCATGTGTTACATGAGTTTGTAGAATTTACCATTGAAATTAATATTAAGTGTAACTGGAAGAATAACCTACAAAAGGTAATTCTCACATTCTCAGCTCTGCACAGAGGACACCATTGGAGCCACTGTTGTTAGCAGCACTCAGATCTCCAAAATGGTAAGCGATTAACATAGCTGCTTTTTTTTAAATAGAGGAAAAAGGAGCAGTTAGAAAATCATCTAGAGGAAACATGTATTTAAGAATCCCTGAAGTTGACATTAATTAGTGTAATTATCTTTTTTCCTCTCAATGCCTATGCATATGTTAAATGATTCTGAAATTTAAATATCTTATGAACATGCAGTATCAAATGTATTGGAAAAAGTGAACCCTTATCAAGATCATTTAGGAGCTCATTGAGGAATAGACCAAGAAACTACTCTTAATGTCTGGAAGAATCTTTCGATTCATTAGAAAAGAAAAAAAAATTCACCCCCTAGTTCTATGTATGGCTTATCATAAGGTGCTGCTCCTATAACCTATAGACTAAATCAATTGTTCCAAGATATATTACATCTAAATAGTTCCTAGAAATAAAGAAATTTGTAAGTTTTTCTGAGTCAGTCCACTTATACAAGAAAAGGGATTGTTGATATAGTTTTCTCAAGGATTATCACCAAGAAAAGAATATTCAAATATTGGGTAGAGCTCTCCAAACTTCCCAGGCAGGAAACTGTGGTCAGTGTTCTTCTGTTCTTTGTTGGGAACAACAAAAATTTCAGCAAAGATCACCATCAGCTGAAGGATATTACCTGAGGACCTTTCCAGATGAGACCAAGGTATCTTCAGGTTATGATGGTTTTCCCTTTCTCCTTATGTTCTGATTAACTAGATGAGCCTTGATAATCAAGTATAAAGTACAAACTATTAAGAGATGCCAAGACAATGTCAGGGTAAATGGACAACATTTTTTTTTTTTAAGTATTGTTCAAACAGCTTTCAGTCTAGCCAATTAATCTATAATCGTTTACTATGACAATGGACCCATATAAGATGCTTATTGAGAGAATCTTCTTTTGACTTTTTTTTTGTAGAAATGTAAACAAACTTGAAAATTAGTAAATTAAAATCAGGCCTCTGTAAAAGTGATGGTGTGAGTCATTATTCTGGGGAAATGCCTGTGGTCATGTCAATCCATCAGAACATTTAGGATCACCTAATTCATCACCATTGTTAAAGGCAGAAAATTTACTTTTTCCAGAAATATAACTTCTTAGATACTTTACCTTGACTATTTGAATTTTATTAGTACAGTGTCTGAAATTTGGTGATTATTTTTATTTATTTATTTATTTTTATTTTTTATTTTTTGAGAGAGCGGAAAGAACACATGCAATTAAGGGGCAAAGGGAGAGGGAGAGAGACTTCATGCTAAGCGTGGAGCCTGATGCGGGGTCTACCTCACCACTGTAGGGTCATGACCTGAGCCAAAACCAAGAGGCAGATGCTTAACAGACTGAATAACCAAGGCACCCCACAAATTTGGTAATTATTAATGACAGAATGGTTTATTACGCAACCTATAATGTTCAGTGGACTTTCCTTATAATCTTCCTTCTGGATTTGCTAGATAAGGACTTTGATATTAACTTTCTTCATCAGTAAGATAGGGGTACAATACCTATTTAATATAGTGGTTATAAGGCTAAAATTAGATATGGAATGAAAGCATTCAATACATACCAAATTTTAATACATTGCAGCTAGTCTTATATCATTATTGACAATATCAGAGGCCATGAGTTTTGGAACCCATATATGAGAATTATGAGTTTTTAGTAGCACTGCGCAGAGATTTCAGTTGTAGGGAGAGTTAACCTACGTGCCTCTTGTGTGTCCCAGTCACAGGATTATGTGGAAGAGTCAGGGTTGGAATTAGTGAAAGATCCACTGGTGGAACCAAAGGCCAGGACACAGCTTTAGTGCAGCCTGAAATAGTTCTAGTAATACTTCATTTGGATAGGGGAAGAGGTGGAGGATTCCAGAAACCCCATCCCCACTCGACTATAATAGTTACTAGCATAAATTAATAAAAATAAATTAAGTGATAGAATTCAAGAATGATGTGAGTAGAAATGGAGGTATTGAAATAAAACAATGAAAGAAATGTATGTATTTAATAAATCCATAATAAATTATGCTAGTGAAAAAGCCAATCAAAAATGTTACATTTTGCATGATTCCCCTTATATTCCATTCTGTAAATGGCAAAACTATAGATAGATAACAGATTAGTGGTTATCAGGGGCGAGGTGTGGAGGCATAGGGACTGATGGTGATGGATCAGTTCTGTGTCTTGATTGTGGGAGTGATGTCATGAATCTGTACATGTGATAAAATGTCTTAGACTCACACACATATGTACACACAAGCACATACAAAAACTTCTGAAATCTAAATGTCTATAGCTATCAATACTGTGTAAATGTCAATTTCCTGGTTTTGATACTGTGTTATATTAGATGTTACTATTGAAGAATTTTAAAAAGTGCATGGGGACTTTCTGTAGTAGGCTCTGCAAGTTTCTGTGAAATGTAACTATTTCAAAATAAAGAGTTTAAAATTTTGATATAAAAAAAGGAGATTGAGGCAAAAGGCCTCAAATAAAATGTAGAATTATTTTTTAAAAATTTTTAAATGTTTTTATTTATTTTTGAGAGAGAGAGAGAGAGAGAGAGAGAGAGAGAGAGAATGAGAATGAGCCGGGGAGGGGCAGATAGAGAGGGAGACACAGAATCTGAAGCAGGCTCCAGGCTGTCAACACAGAGCCTAAAGCAGGGCTCAAACTAGTGAACCCTGAGATCATGACCTGAACCAGAGTCAGACACTCAACCAACTGAGCCACCAAGGTGCCTGTAAAATGTAGAATTCTTAGTAACCATGCAGCAAAGCTATTTAAGCATAAAATCCACAAAATACAGATCGGGGGGGGGGGGGGAACAGAGAGAGAGAGGGAGAGACATAGCATCTGAAGCACGCTTCAGGCTCTGAACTGTCAGCACAGAGCCTGATGCAGGGCTTGAACCCAGGAACTGCAAGATCACGACCTGAGATGAAGTCGGCTGCTTAACCAACTGAGCCACCTGGGCGCCCCTTGATTATATGATTTTTTAAACACCTGCATTTCCAAACACACCATGAATAGATTAAAAAAGCAAATACAAACTATGAAAATTATTTATGCAAGATTACAAAGGGTTTTTCCCAATAATATATAAAGAGCTCTTACTATTAAAATAAGAAAAAACAAACTCCCAGAAAAGGTGGTTACAATATGATAGTATAACAAGAAATGACAAATTAAGTTAAATAAATTATGCCAATTCTTTACCACAGATCCATTAAAAATGACATCGTAAAAGTACCTTTATTAACGTAGAAAGATGTTTATGATTTACTAATAAAAAAAAGAGTAGGTAATATAGAAATATATTTTATTAATAAAATCTTATTTTGGGGCAACAGGGTGGCTCAGTTGGTTGAGTATCCCACTTCGGCTCAGGTCACAATCTCATGGTTTGTGAGTTCGAACCCCACATCAGGCTCTGTGCCGACAGCTCAGAGCTTGGAGCCTGCTTCAGATTCTGTGTCTCCCTCTCTCTCTACTCCTCCCCTGCTTGTACTCTGTCTCTGTTTCTCAAAAATGAATAAACATTAAAAAAATTAAAGTATATAAATTAATTTAAAAAATAAAATCTTATTTTCTCATTTTCCTAATTTGTATTATTTAAAGTTAGCAGTTCTAGTATTTAAATTATATTTTGAGTCATATGATTTTTATAGTTTATTTTTTTAAGATTAATTAATTGTAATCATGTTTTATTTTGTTATTTTTTCTTAAAATTCTTATTATAAGTAAAAAATTATAAAGTAATGCAAATTCAACATTATAGAATTACATAATATAGAAAGTAACCCATCACTCAATAACCCATATTCTCACAAAAAAAATAACAAAAAGAGATGACATTTTATCACAGAAATGAAATATGTTAAGCTGAATTAAAACTGAATATAGAAAAGAAAATATTTGTGGGCGATAAAAATCTTTTCTAACTACCTTCTGGAAAGAGGCTGTGACCTTTACTCCAAGTTTACAGTAGCTGTAGCTGTCTAAAGTTTGCATGCTTTTACAACATAGGAAAACATTACGATATTTAAATAGCATCAATTTTCTTGTTTTTCAATAGCAAAAAATACATTATTTGTATTAATACTAAATATTTTGGTTGTGATATTCTTTAAAAGAAGGTTATCCTTAATGATTAGGGAAGTCTAATATTGAAGATTTGGAAACATTTGAAAGAAGCAAGAGAAAGGAGCTATATATTTTTATGGTTATTTATTACTGAGCATTAGATTTTTCTGATAATAAACATTTAATTCTTTAAACATGTATCTCATGCTTTTTCACATGATTCTTTTTTTCTGTGCTTCTATGATCACAGTATTTAAGAGTAGAAAACCAGAATTTAATGTAACAAATACTCAGAATACTCAGGGAATGTTTCCATAAAACCTAAAAAGAAACCCTGAATAGAATGAATGTGACCCCTGTGTCTATTATCTCACTGAAATATTCCCATCTCAAAACACTTGCTATAACAGATTTCCTTGGTATGAAAGGAGGTGTCCTCCTTTCTTTGTGAATATTTGCAAATTAAGCTAATTAATGGTATTGTATTTAATGGCTTTTTCCAGTGAGCTGAGTCTGATTCCTCACATTTTTTTGTGGGTAGGTTGTGTTAAAGGAAGTTTGAAGTTTTCTTGTGGGTGTTTTTTTTTTCTTTCCTCCATTCTACTTTATTTTTTAAAATAAAAGAAAAAGTATTACCGTTCAAGATGACTGAGGAAGTCGGTTTGGGTTGTGGAAGATATGTGACCCTGTGGTTATAGAACAGAAGTAGAAGCAAGGAATGCCCTATAGAAACAAGGTCTATTGTTTTGCCAATAGAGAATAAATAGTCATCATTAA
The DNA here is from genome assembly GCF_023721935.1 of Panthera uncia. Taxonomy (NCBI): domain Eukaryota; kingdom Metazoa; phylum Chordata; class Mammalia; order Carnivora; family Felidae; genus Panthera; species Panthera uncia. The sequence goes on from NW_026057577.1 coordinate 114,895,503, forward strand.
GGTAAATTGATTTTTGATTTGTTTTAATCCCACAGCTAATACCTGGGCTATTTGGAAAGTTTCTTCTTCTAGGAAATTATTAAATTATTCACTCAACCAACTTACTAATTGTTAACCCCTGTGCTAAATACTGAAAATGCAAATATAATTAGGATATGATCCGCATCTTTGTAGAATGTCACAAAGGTAGGAGAGGCAGACAGCTAATCAGAGTTTTGTAATACATGCTCATAAGCAATAAGAAAAAAAAAAGTAAAAGGTACAAAACAGAAGCAAAGGATTGCAAAGCCTTTCCCCGCATCCCCTCAGGGAAAGTTTCAGCAAAATCTGTTCAAAAAAGTTACAGAACTTTGTTTTGTAGGACAAGTGGGATTTTGCCTAGCAATAGGTATAGAAATGATGATCCAAATAAAGAGTAGCGTATATACAAGCACAACATATGAAGCAATACAGAACAGTACAGGTGGAGCTTTAAGCATGGTGTGGCAGACAGACTCTCAGGCACCCTTCTCCACCTCATGACCCCCACCTCCTGGTCTTTTACCTTCGTGTAATCAATCATCTCCCTTTGATTGTGGGTTTGACCTATGATTTTCCTTTTCTGTTACATTATATAAGGCCTCTTTTTGGTAGCAGATACGCTAGGAGACTCTTCTTGTTGGCCTCATGAAGTAAGCAGACACTTTGAGGAGGCCCACGTAGCAAAGAATTCTTGGCAACATCCAGAAGTTGTGGGTAGCCTCCACCCAATAGTCAGCAAGAAGCTGAATGCCTCAGTCCTACAGACAGAAGGACTTGGATTCTGCCAACAACCTAAATGACCTTGGAAATGAATTCCTTCCCTAGTAGAGCCATCGGATGAGAATCTATCCCTGGCAAGCACTTTGCTTGCAGCCTTGTGAGATCCTAAACAGAGGATGCAACTGAGATGTGGCCGACTCCATACCATAGGAACTGTGAGATAATAAATGGTGTTGTTTTCAGCATCTAGGTTTGTGGTAATTTGTTATTCCACAATCGATAACTAATACAAATGAAGAGAAGTGGAATGGAAGACAAGGAGACAGATCAGAGGGTCTTCTGTGTCACACTAATGATGGGTTAGAGAATGTACCAGTAGAATTAAAAACATAGCCATTAAGTTCCTGTTCCCACAGCCTAGTGAAGAGATAATAAAGGCTTTAAGGTAGTAACAGAGGAAATGAAGAAGCATATCTCTAGTGGACAGTTGTGGAGCTAAATGATTCTAGACAGAGGATGCCACAAGCAAAACCTAGTATCCACACCCACCCTCCACCTCCATCACACACACAGAGAATACTTGTCTTTATTGAAAATAAAAAATAATTTTAAAATTATTAATTTAACCTACGTGTATTAAACGCTTATCGTATTCTAGGCATTGCATTTTTTTAACTGCCTGGAAGTAATAAGTGATAAGGAAAAGCATACACATGCATTTCTACAAGATTTGACTTAATGAACAAAAAATGTCACCAGGTGACTGATCCAGTCTACCGTCTCTGACGTTGGCTCCAAGGGGGCATGATGTGGCTATTCCTTTGAGCTTGAAGTTCTGGGGATATCTCAGGAATCCACTAGTTTTCTTCAGTAACCTTCATGATTATCAGAAAGGCCCAACAAACCTGGTCTGAAAAATATTAATCTGACTCAGGAATAGAGTCATTATGCTCCGCAAGATGAGGAATAGTTCCTATCTGGGAGTTGTACAGAAAGAGACATTAATTGAGAACCTAAAAGTATATCCATATCGAGAAGGAAACATGGTAAATACACTTACAGTACTCAGAAATGCTGTTTCCTCCTTCTAATTCTAGTCCCAAAGGAATCCCTATGTGCTTGGCCACCTTGTTTCCTTTCTTTGTCACAATAATTAATTCAATTGTCTGAGTATATTTGGAAAATAGCTATGTTTTTACTCTATAATTTATCATCTTTTTGAGATGAGCTTTGTGATTATATTCTCTACTGGAAAATCAAAAATAATTATCAGAATTATCAGATTTTGACGGTAATTTTCATCGTTAAAAATCAGTTTTTAATCATTAAAATCAAATTTAGCAGATTGAAGCAAGTGGCAAAGAAATTCAGGAAACAACTGTCCCAACATATGGTGAGTATAAAAAGGAGTATTTTTCTCCTTTGTACAACATTGGAGACCAAGCTTGTTTAATAATGGACTTTCACATTGTCTGATACTTCCAGAGATTGTCTTGTCTTTGGCGACCTAACTCTATGATGTCCATTCTGTTTTCATACGGATATTTACCAAAGTTATTTTCAAAGTTGACCTTTTAATATACATGGGAACATGTGTTACCACCCATAATCCCTCTTCTCTATAGAGCTTCTTAAAACTGTTAGAAATGTTTTATTGGGATAGCTAATCTTCAAAGATGTCCTCACAATAGACCATACCTGCCAGTATTTGTGCTCTTTAGTGCCTCCTCCTTAAGCTGTCTGATGCTGTAACAAGCTTAGAGCTAATGCACAGCAACAAAAATGATTCTGTATGACTGTCAAGGCTACATTAGAAGAAAGTTTGCAGTTTTCGCTTTGGTGTCTTGGGTTGCTTGCTCAGGAAGCCAGGCACAATGTAAGATAATTGCCCTCCCAGGATACCGCCAGGTTGCAAGGAAACTCCAGGAGAGTATGTGGTGAGGCCTTGTGAAGAGACAGATCCCAGCCAGCCCCTAACAAACACCTCCAGCCATCCCAGCCTAAGTGCCTGATGAAGAAGCCATCCTGGTTATCTAGCCATCCGACTAAGCCATGACTCAATTTCAGTCTCCTGAGAGACTCCAAGAACTGGCCAGCTGAGCCCAGTCAACCTGCAGAATTGTTATTTTAAGCTGCTAAGATTTGGGTGCTTTATTACATGGCAATTGGTAACTGAAATAGTCATTCCATGAAAAAATTGGTTTGTTGCCTTTACTTAGTCATCACCTGTTACTTCATGAAAAGGTCAAGTACAGAGGAGTTGAATTTTACGTGAATCACAATTTTAAGAGTAAAATTTTTATGCACATGTATAAGCAAGAACTCACTTGCCTTTTTGACTTTTAAACAGTTTTATTTCTCATTTGATAAGCATTTTAGCACGGGCAGAAACCAAAAAATGATTTCAAAAATATTTTCTCTTATTTCTGAAAAGATCAAAATGTGGAGTCATTCATATAATAAATGCAAGCCTCTGCCAAAGTTGATTTACCACTTAAAATTTATCCAAGCCTTCAATTTTTACCAAGGAACATATCTGTCTTGGAACATTTAGTTTCTCTCACTTTCCAACGTGCGCAGTAGCGGTTGGTTTGCTTATCAGGCCCATTTACGTCATTGGATTACTGAATAAAAGAATTCAACACACATATTTGAGTGGTAGTGATATGCCAGGCACTACAGTAGGTGCTGGGAAATGGAACAGTAAACAAAGTTGACTTGGTCCCTAACTATTTGGAGTTTACAGATTAGTAGAAATGACCATCGCCAGAGGTTTCCAAGTTTTCTCTGTGGACCTTATATTTTCTAACTGAGTTTTTTCACAGTGCTGCTAGACAATAAGAAGTACCTAACATTCAATTTAAGAAGTAGTGAAGTCCAAATAATTTAACATGTATTTTTGTTCTAACAACTTTCTATATATAACAAACACACATAAATTTAAAGAAAAAATTCATTCTTGCATAACTACAATGACTTAGTAATGCAATGTGTGCAGCTGTGGGGCACTGGAATCAGATTGGACATTTTCTGTTTTACATTGATTTATGTGTAGTGCTTTCTTTTTATTACAGGAACCACTGCAAACTCAGCTGCATGAAGATATGATGACATTATCTTCTAGCACCATCTAATACAGAAACTATGAACTATCTTGGGCTTATAGTTTATATAGTTCCAGCAGATATCAAATATTGCTGTGTTTCCTTCAAACTTTTAAAGTTAAAACATTTTTAATATCCTTTGGCCCCACTGGGAGTTTACTGCAGTGCCCCAGTGTGCCCGGGTGTGCAGGTTGGGAACCAAAGAAAAGACAAAGAATGCAGAATAATGTAGACTGGCTGCGATGTCAGAGTTGGGTACTTGCACAGATTCCCCTCCCAGGCTCAGCACAGGTCAGCTGCCAGATTAAAATTTAATGCAAATTTGCTTCATCAAAATAACAACCTAACAAAGTTTAGTAATACTCTGATGTATTTATGAGTGGGCAAAATCCTCTCTGCTAAATTCATGAAATCCAAAGGTCAATTATATCTAAGTAGAGTTTGAGATTAAATAATTAGTCATGACAGGAGCTATAAAGGCAGAAAAAAAGATATAGAATACACATTTGTCCTCTGGATATAGCCTATTTGGTCTTTCCACATGAAGAGTGAAATCTTTTTTCTTATATTTCAGAGATTCACTGTGATGTGGAGGTAAAAGTCCTCTCTGACCAGATATGGTACAGAGAAAAAAAAAAATCTTAGAACTTTTATAATCCATTTATTACATACAATATATATATATTTATTATATATTATAAATATACAGGTTATAAAATATTCTATACCTACTTGGAACAAACTAGTCTTTGTTATCAGAAAGATAACTTAGATTTAATCTACAAAATAAGATATAAGAATTTGGTTATTATGCTAAAAAACAATTATATGTACAAAAAATCTCATGGCAAGATCCTTTACATTGTATCATTTAATACAGAGAAAGATTGTGAAAAAAAGGAAATAACTCTATGAAATATCAAATTAATTTCAAGAGCACTTATCATGTATCAGGCTTTTAACATGTATTCACAGCTAACAATAAAACATTTACTATTGTTAACCAACTAAATTGTCTGGAGCAGAAATTGAGCATTGCCAGCCCATTGGCCATTTTCACTTGGTGATGTTTTCTGGCCTACACCCCTTGGAAATTTTTGAATGTAAAATTAACATTTAAAATTGAATTATTTCGCAAAGAAATTTGGATTATGAGTTCCTTATGTACAATGGAAGATCTGACATATGTGGCCTAGAAGGACCCATCGAGTGCTATGTGGGGTGGGGGGTGTCCTTAAATGGGCCATTCATGGAGTACCTGGCTGGCTGGGTCAGTAGAACATGTAACTCTTGACCTCAGGGTTATCAGTTCAAGCCCCACGTTGGGCATGGAGCCTACTTAAAAATAAATAAATAAATAAATAAATAAATAGTTCATTCTCCAGTGTAACACATTCCCTTCTGTTCTCTATTTTATTTTATTCTACTTATTTAACTTATAATTTATGCTTCGGCCTATAAGCATTTGAGTTTGTGAATCCTGCTAGAAGATAGATGATCTCTCTAGATAATGTCTAAATTGTAAGGATAATTGCAGAATTATGATAAATATTTTAACATAGAGAAAATAAAATATACCTTAGTTTTATAAAGCACACCCATAAGTCAGCTTTTTCACCCATCCCTTTGGAAGAAGTGCAAAGAGAAAACAATATTTAATGTCTCTTCAATCACAACCAAGTTTTACAAACTCAACTTGCCATGTAAACCTCTGGTGAGGGAGATTTTCAGGAAAGCAATTGATGAGAAGTAGTGATCATGTAGAAAGATGAAAGTCTAAAAGCAGTGAAAGGTAAATATCATTTTCTAGTAAAATTTTAAATTATAGAGTAAATAAAATTTATAAGGATAGGAAACTGCAAATGACTAAAAGTAAATAAAAATGCCTCACCTTCTCTCTCTATGAAGCTTACCACCCTTTTTAAATAGAACATAGCATGTTTTAATTCCAACATTTACTTATTTTTGTATTATTTCTTTTAAAAGCAATTTGAGGTGATTCATAAAATTTAGTGCAGTGTAGTTAAGATGCAGAAAGTCATAGAACATAAGAGGATGGATAATCATCATAGTTAATTCAGAATATTGTATTTGTGTACAAATTTAGAAATAAATGTCTTGATGGGTGCCTGGGTGGCTCAGTCGGTTGAGTACCCGACTTCAGCCCAGGTCATGATCTCACAGTTCATGTGTTTGAGCCCCACGTCAGGCTTTGCACTGACAGTGTGGAGTGTGCTTCAGATTTTCTGCTCCCTTTCTCTCTGCCCCTCCTCTGCTCACACACTCTCTCTTTCAAAAATAAATAAGCATTAAAAAAATAATAAGTCTCCTGGTATCGAAAACAAAAATTTAAATAGATGATAGAGAGATAGAGAGATAGATAGATGGATGGATTCTTGGTAAACAATTCTGTCTGTGGTAGGCTGGATACACATTTATCCAAAAAAACCATTTCTGCATAAATTGAAAGGTAAATGTTACATGTGGTACTTTATTTATAATAAGGTTTGGCTGTATATTAAAAAACAAATAATGATAGCATAAACAGTGTGGTAGGCAACATTTTCAAATGTTCTCCAAGATTCCCATTCCCTGATATTTGTTTTCTGTATAACCCTCTCCACCGGAGTGTGGGCCTAGGAACTTAATGAATTTCAATTTCGTGATTAAGTTGTACTATATGAAAAGGTGAAGGGATTTTTCAGATGCCATTGAGGTACTAAATCAATTGACTTTGAATTCATCAAAAGGAGATTATTCTGGGCAAGGCTGACCTACTCAGATGAGCCCTTAAAAGGAACTGGGCCTTTCCTAAAAAAAAGAGATTAGAGGCAACACACCAAAGAACCTCCTGCTGGATTTGAGGAAGTAAGCTACAAAATTATGAAAGTTTCCATGAAGAAGACCATCCGAAAAAGATCTCCAGATAGTCTCCAAAATCTGAGAGCCATTTCTTCCTGATGACTAGCAAGAAAATGTAACTTCAGTGCAACAACCACCATGACCTGAATTCTGCCAACCCAGGATTTGGGAAGAGGCTCCGGAGCATTATGTGAGATTGTAGTCCCAGCCAATGCCTTGAGTTCAGCCTCGTGAGGCTCTGAGCAGAGAACACAGCTTATCCACACCTTGCATTCTTGTATTTACCCATAGTAAATGGGTGATGTTTTAAACCCCTAACTTTGTGGTAAATCTGTTACACAGCAATAGAAGACTAATACAACAGCATATAATCTCATTTCTCTTTCACCTCAAAGTACCCTGGAGATGAGTAGCCTGGGACCAGTATCAACAGGATCCAGCCAGCTCTGTCTATGACTTTGCCATTCTTTCTATGTCACTTCATCATACAAAATGGTGCCTCAAAATCCAGCAATCGCATCTAGTAAATAGAAAGATGAAAGAGGGTAAGAAAGGGCACATCCATTCCTCTTTAAGAAGGCCTTATGCTTTTATCTTCTGGCCATAATTTAGCTACCAGCCGTGTTAGCTGCATATATGGTTGAGTAAATGAAAGATTTCAACAAGCTAGAGAAACAGAAAGGTAGCATGCCACTAGATTATCTCTCTTAAATGAAAGCTATCTTAGGGGCTAGTTTACAACAAACTTGTATGTACTTTTTGGAAGAGGGATCTATATGCTGTACAAATTATAGAGAACACCAGACTTTGAATCCAATCACAGTTCCACAATTTAATATGCAGATTGAGAGGCTTGAGTAATTTCTCTGAGCATCAGCTTGTTTTTGTAATCCGTGAAGTTTAGGCAATTATTCTAAAGGGTAGGCATTGTTGGGGAGATTAAGTAACAACACAAAGACATATAGGAGATGCAATGCCAGTTATGAAAGGTTACCCTACAGTATGTTAGCTGCATTCACTTACCAAGGAGTGCGGATCATGAGGTCATGCTAGTTAGGAATATTATTTTTATCAAATAAGGACTTTTGCATCAGCTTCAGCATTTGGGCAAATATGTAATTGAAACCACAGATAACTGCAATACATATCATGGATAGGGAAAAAACGTATGTGTTTTTAATCTACTAGCTTGTTCACAATTTATCTAAACACTATAGGAAAGTGAGGTGGAATTTCAGTACACTTGTCAGGGAATGAATTAGTTCCCCAAAGTATGACCATGTAACTGAGTAAAATAATCTATTTGATAAGGCCCCTTAAAATAGTCAACTTCAATATCAAAGAATATCTTTTAAGAATACTGAATTATGTTATATTGACATTTACTTACTTTGTTGATGATTAACCAACAATTTTAGCTGCTATTTAAGGTTGCTCGGTTGGACGTTTAGACATAGTAAACCACTTTGTTAATGTTGAGGAGGTATCAGTTTCTTATTTGCTAGAACTGGTAGACATTCATCTATTCTCCTTATGAGATAGTATACACTTTGTTTACTGAGAAGTTAAAATAAAATCAGGGTGAGGGGATTAAGACAGAGCCCTACTTTCTTCACGTAAGATATTTAAATACCTGTTTTGTATGTCAAAGAAATCTTTTCTCTGTGCTCTGGTTTTCGCTGTAGTACCAGAAAACAGGCTTGGGAAATGTATTAATAGACTTAAAATAAATGACAGGCTTTATGATTCAGACTTGAGATGGCTCCCGTAAGTGGAATCAAAATCTGACAAGAGATTTATGAATGCTACAAACATAACCCTCCTCCATAACTATTTTATTATTCTCAATCACTTGCTCTATAAGATAAAATAATGTATATAGCACAATGATCACGGTTGGAGTGGCTGTAAACCAAACTGGATTCTCTCACACACAAGATGTAAGATTAAATGATCTAGTCTTGTGGTTTTGTTTAGATAGATAGGTGGTATGTTTCGAGGGCATATGCAGAATGCTAATTGGGCCCATGTATTTTGGATTAATGTGTATGTGAATTGAGCATATTTTTGTTATATATAAATAACAAAATATATATGTAGTATATATTTCTATATATCTCCTATACACACACACACACACACACACACACATACACATACGCCTTTAGATGTACGTTTACATTTTGTAGTATATGCATTTGCATTTCAAGAATAATAGCAGTAGCAAATTGCTTTATACTAAAGACAAATAGAAATTTTAGGAAATTTTTATTCATTTATGTTCTCACTCAATTATTTTTCTCAATTTTGTGGTTATGTGTAAGACATCTAGATATTAAACACCTATAGATAAGAAAAAGCAAACATCAATGAAAAATAACAGGAAATTCAACATAAAAGAAATGTCCACCTAGTAATATAACGTAAATATCTATGAGTATGTGGGGGAGTATCTTACTTGATATTGACAAATCCATCAAGATTATTTTAAAAAACCTACAGAATTTACCTAAAACTATCAGGTAATTATGGAAAATTAAGAATAAAGTGTCACATATTTTTCTTTTTTAAAAAAAGCATACTTTGTTACATTGGATGTAACAGAAACTACCATAATTTACAATTATAAATTTCCTGATTAAAATTTGTCAATAATTTACTTCTTTAATGATTACCTTTATAAGCCATTCAAACAGCAGTTTTACAGAAAATCCCCCCCTTTTTTTTAAAGAAAAAATATTCCTGCATTATAAATAATTGAGCCCTATTATTGTCTGTGCGTGGGCCAGGGAGTAGGAGAAAGTGGAGCAGTTAGCCTTAATTATCTGGATAATTTATTTCTGTCAACCCAGCCTTGGTGCCCTTTCCTTTCAAAACTGAAAAGTTATATTAGAAATTATAGTTCGTCTTAAAGGAACTGTAACATTAGAGATGACATTTCAGCACATTTGTGGATAAGTTATTTTCACTATGTCACCTTTCCCTGTGATAGTTGTGCAGTCTTCCTATGCTAGGATAGAGATTGAGAGAGTAGATGACAGGAGGGTCAGGGGACTCTTCTCTCTCACTCGAAGGCTCCTACCATTGCCATCTGAAATCAGATTGTTACCATGTCAGCTCAGTCTGTCAGAATCCCCTGAGTGCTGCCCAGCCAGCTAAGAGAAAATACCTTGTGTATTGGCTGTGGATGTCCCTTAACAACACCCAGTCACTCAGTCATGCAGCCTAAATGGGGCAGCAGACGACACCTTCACACTAGTGTAGGATAACTGAGCTTTCTGTCGATGTGTCTTGACCTTATAAGAAGGCACAGCAAAGGGCCAGGGTGAAGAGCCCAGAAAGGCTTGATTGCTACTAACCTTCTCTTGTCTGTTAAAAATGGCAGCTTCTTTTACTCCAGTCAGTCAGAAACAAATGTAATAAAACAATCTTTACTCAGAACACCAGCAAGGCATTTCTTTTATGCAGTGATGAAATACAGCCACTAGATGACACCAAGAGATAGTTTCTATACGTCTGATTAATATCCTACGCTCAATTGCCTGTTCAAAGGCGACGTTCCTAGGATTTTCATCGAGATCACAGATGTAGGCCAATTAAAGGATCTAAATTTTAGAATTGCCTTACTGCAATATTATCAATTGTCATCTAACCAGGAAGACAACATTAAAATCAAACGAAACAAAAACAAAACAAACAGCATCGGACGTGGGGTCATTTGGGCACCCAACATGAAACATTTCCACTTTCATTTCTCGCTGTCCATACCATCAATAAGGTGTGCTGGGGAAGTCCCTACTGTTACTGTCATTTTGGAAGGTTTCTGCCAGTACTCTACCATAAAACCTTCTCAAGGACTTGAAATTCAACTGTAATACTTCTCTCCAGTTTACATTTTATAATCCAAGTCTCAGCAATACGCGTCTTCATGTGGTTGCAAACAGTTGGCCTGCACCTATGTCTGTGTCAGCAAGAGAAAAAAACCACAACTGCTAGTAAGTGTCAACTCTCAGACGATTATCAGTATTTCAAAAAACAACTCGTGTTTTATCTTGGATTGAGTATGCTGATGGTTCATTACCAAGTTGATGTAATTTGTGTCCTGGGAATAGTCTTAAACTTTAAAGCAGTAGTTTCCCCATATAATGCAATACTGTTTTAGTAGCAAGGTATCTATATGATAAGAGTTGCATACAAGTTTCAAAATCAACTGTCTGAACCAGGGAAAATCTCCAGAAGTCCAAGATCATGAAGAAACAGTTAATACTAAATACATAATTCTAATAAATGTTGCTTGAAACAACTTTGTAAAGTTTCTATATTTCAAAAATACAATAATGATTTTGTTTTTAGGCTAGTATTGCCATGTGGTTAAATTAAATGCATTTTTTTCACAAAAGATATTTTTTATTAGAAAAAAACTATATTGATTACATAATGGAGAAAATAAATGCTCTTGATTCTAAAAGCACCATTTGAGACATATGATCATTTCTAAGAAGCAAATGTGTAGAAATTAACAGAACACAAGGTCATACTCATGTATTGAGTATTAATTTAGTAAAACATACGCACATCCATCACTTTACAAATATAAAATGACAAAAAAAAACCCAAATACAACTTCATTCTGGAATAACACTTTTTTTGAAATAAGACACTCTATTCTGGTTTTCAGTACATCTTTTCTGTTTTCTTCATGAATTTTGAACCATTGCACATCCGATTTTCCTGAGTTTTATGGGTTTTCTAAAATTATGGCCAGGTTTTCTTATTTAAATAGCACTAGTATTTTAAAATCAGTATCAGAGATAAATTTCACATGGAGTGTCTCCATTAAAAAATGTTGGCTAGTCTGCATAAGAAACATCGGTACCTATATAGATTTCCTTATTATTTATTTATTTATTTATTTATTTATTATTTATGTATTTATTTATTTTGTTAAGTGAAAAAACTCGGGATGGACCCACATAAAAACTTGGTGTGTTCTCAATGCCAAGAGTATTAGATTTATTAAAATCTTATGTGTATAATTTTCATAAGAATTACTTTGAAATTCCCTAAGAATATAGGAAATGAGTCATTCAAACATATTTTACTTTACGAAGAAATTTTTGATTTTAAGAAATTAGCCATTTTATTTTATTGGACTATGTAGGTGGTAGAACAGTTTTATACCAGCTACTTATTCCCCCTCTGATTCTGTTGACTTATATCTTCTCTACTAAACTGGTTGTATTAACTTCGCATTTCTGAGAAAAATATGGATTTCAAGTCCATAAAATGGAAAATCACACGCATGTGCACACACACACACACACACATAGACACCTACCTCACTCTAAAATGTATTAAATGTGTTATAAATAGCATGCAGAGTAATACTGTTGTGTAATGCCATGACGTGTTAACTCTTCTTTTGTGTTGGAAGTCATGGAGTAGTAGGTGTTATCTTCTAAATCCCATTAATAGCAGTTATAATATAGAGACATGACAATAGGATAAAAGTGACCTGGGATTCTGTAATGCACAATTGAAATGGGTACATTGAAGATATAACATTAAGCTTACTTGGGAGTTTTTGTTTTTCATCATTTATTTTCCATGTCCTCATTTTAGCTATCTCCCAAGTAGAGATACTTTGGGATTTGATTCTGTTTATTAAAAACTTTGCATGATTAACCATCTGAGTTTTATATGGTGACCTCACAAAGCAGCTTAAAAATAATTTGGCTAATTTATTTTTCTTCCTTTTTATTATTATTATTATTTTTTTTGATAGAGATATTTTCTTTATTTTTTCCTCCATTTACAGGTGCAGAATTAAAGAACACGTTCGCTCACTATATTATTGATGCACTTAAGTGGAGTGTTCCAAAGCATGTAATTACCGTGTAGGCTTATGGCCCTGAAGTAGCCGGGGATAGTGGTGCTGCATATCCATGATTTGAAGGACATACAGTGATGATTATAGAGGCAGTACTCTACATCCATTCTAGCCCTTTTGTGTTTAGCTGGTTGTCATGGCAAATAATTGGATAGAATTTAAGCCACTTTCTTCCAAGTGGGAAATTCATAATTTTACCCTTCACCTAATTTTGTAGATACTTTTAAAGAATCTCAAAGTTTCTACAGGAATGACGTCGATCAGTGTGGGAAAAATTTTCACATACAGCGGACACCTCAGAAATTAGACATCTACTGTTTTGGGGGGTAAAGAAGTCAGTTTTCATTTGCATCCGTTTGCTTCCTTTTCTTATAACTAAGCTAGTTACTTTGAGCTTCTTTGACAAAATAAGCCCAATGTAGTTGACGTTGACAGCTTCTGAGAGAAATAGAAAAAATGGTAAAAAAAAAAAAAAATTGAAATATTATTAAATTCTAGCTAAAAGACACTCTTCCTAAAGTGAGATCTGGGAAAGGCACAAAAGCCTTTTCAAAACAGCTGAGGGAGGAGATTGTAAATAGAAATGATTTAAGTTAATAGCGTGATAGGGTTGCCATGTGATGGAGAGTCAGGGTTAATTGACACAAAGGGTAGGTAAGTCAAATAATCATGATGTATTTCTTTCATTTCACTATTTTCTATCTTAGTTGTAGAATATTGAAATGTATATTTATTATATTGTATCTTTTGAATTATAAAACATGGTTATACAAAACTTAGAAAATTTAGAATTGAAGGATATTGGTTGTCATCTAGCTCAATTATTCCCTGAGAGGTACTAATTATTCAGTCAATCTTTATTTAATGAGCACCTATTTGGTGCCTTCTGTTGGCCATTGAGAATAATGTAATAAATCAATTTTATTTTTTTTTTATTTAAAAAAAATTTTTTTAACGTTTATTTATTTTTGAGACAGAGAGAGACAGAGCATGAAGAGGGGAGGGTCAGAAAGAGAGGGAGACACAGAATCAGAAACAGGCTCCAGGCTCTGAGCCATCAGCACAGAGCCCGACACGGGGCTGGAACTCACGGACCATGAGATCATGACCTGAGCCGAAGTTGGACGCTCAACCAACTGAGCCACCCAGGCGCCCCAATAAATCAATTTTAAAACCAACAAGTAAATAAAAACATTCCTGCCCTCAAGATGTTTACATTCTAGAAAGGATTTCAAACTATGAAAGATGATGCCTAAGAGAATTGGAGCCACTTTTTTATACAAATGATTATTTGTACACCACACTGGAATCCAATTCTGAGTTCCCAACACTGGCCCCAAGGTCAAAATTCTTACTGTTTCATTGCAGTGTTCCATAAGCGTCCTTATATTTCACAGTACAGAAATGCTAGATTGCATAGTGGAAAGTACACATAGAAATAGTGTAGAATCCTGGATGATATGATGTGCTCCCTTAAGAGTAGAACTCCTGTTTTTGCTCAGAATCATTTACTTCTTAGTCGAGGTAAAAGGAATTTAATAAGGAATTGAGAAAATGTATAAACAAAATGGAAGAAAGGCATAACAGTGAGGAAAGATGAGACAGTAATGAAGAAAAGAAACGACTTTTCAATTTGGGCATAATTGGAGATATTGCAGGCTTGGTTCCAGACCATTGCAATAAAGTGAATACCACAATAAAGTGAGTCCAATGATTTTTTTGGTTTACCAGTGCACATAAAAGTTATATTTATACGGTAGTTTTTAAGTGTGCATTATATCTTAAAAAATATATGTATATACCAACTTAAAAATACTTTATTGCTAAAACGTGTTAACCATCAGCTGAACTTTCAGTGAGTCATACTCATTTTGCTGGCAGAGGGTCTTGCCTTGATATTGATGGCTGCTGACTGATCAGGGTGATGGATCCTGAAGGCTAGGGTGGCTGTGGCAATTATTTAAAATATGACAGCAATGAAGTTCACCATATCTATTGATTCTTCCTTTCATGAATGATTTCTCTGCAGCATGTGATGCTGTTTGATAGCATTTACCCATGGTAGAACTTCTTTAAAAATTGGAGTCAATCTTCTCAAATTCTGCTGCTAATGTATCAACTAAGTTTATGTAATATTCTAAATGCTTTGCTGTCATTTCAACAACGTTCACAACATACTTAACAGAAGTAGATTCCATTTCAAGAAACTACTTTCTTTGCTCATCCGTGAGAAGCAACTCTTATCTGCTAAAGTTTTATCAACTCCTATCTGCTGAAGTTTTAACTCATCATTTAGTTAGTGAATGCTAAAGAGTTAGCCATTCACTAACATCTTTAAGCTCAACTTCTAATTCTAGTTCTCTTGCTATTTTGCTATTTCTGCCACATCTGCAGCTTTTTCTGTTGAAGTCTTGAACCCCTCAAAATCATCCATGAAGGTTGGACTCAACTTCTTCCAGACTTTTCATGTTAATATTTTGACCTCTTCCAATGAACCATGAATTTTCTTCAGGGCATCTAGAATGGTAAATCCTTTCTAGAAGGTTTTCAATTGACTTTGCCCAGATCTGTCAGAGGAATCACTATCTGTAGCTTACGGAATGTATTTCTTCAATAATAAGACTTAGAATTTGAAATTACTCCTTGATCCATGGGCTGCAGAATGGGTGTTGTGTTAGCAGGCATGAAAATGTTAATATCGTTGTACATGTCCATCAGAGCTTTTGGATGACCAGGTGCATTGTCAATGAGCAGTAATATTTTGAAAAGAATCTTTCTGAAGAGTAGTTCTCAACAGTGGACTTAAAAACTTCAGTAAACCATGCAAACAGATTGCTGTCATCCAGGCTTTGTTGTTCCACTTACAAAACATAGACACAGTAAATTTTGCATAATTCTTAAGGGCCCTAGGATTTTTAGATGGTAAGTGAGCAGTGGCTTTACTTCAAGTCACCAGCTGCTTTAGCCCCTAGCAAGAGGATCAACTTGTCCTTTGAAGTTTTAAAGCCAGGTATTGACTTCTTGCTAGCTATAAAAGTCCTAGATGCCACCTTCTTTCAGTAGATGACTATTTCATCTATACTAAAAATCTGTTGTTTAGTTTAACCATCTTCATTAATTAACTTTGCTACATCTTCTGGATAACTTGCTTCAGATTCCACATCAGCACGTGCTGCTTCACCTTGCACTTTTAAGTTATGGAGATGACTTCTTTCCTTAAACCTCAGGAACCGACCTCTGTTCATTTCCAACTTTTGTTTTGCTAGTTCCTCTCCTCACCTCTCTCAGCCTTCACACAATTAAAAAGAGTCAGGGCCTTACTATGAATTAGGCTTTGGCTTATGAGAATGTTGTGACTGGCTTGATCTCTATCCAGACCACTAAAACTTTCTCCATATCAGCAATAAGGCTGTTTTGCTTTCTTATCATTTGTGTGTTTACTGGAGTAGCACTTTTAATTTCCTTCAAGAACTTTTCCTTTGCGTTTACAACTTGACTGTTTGGCACAAAAGGCCTAGCATTCAGCCTATCTCAGCTTTCCACATGCCTTTCTCACTAAACTGAACCAATTTTAGGTTTTGATTTAAATTGAGAAATACGTGACTATTTCTTTCACTTGAACACTTAGAGCCCATTGTAGGGTTATTAACAGGCCTAGTTTCAATATTGTTTTGTCTCAGAGAATAGGGAGGCTCAGGAGAGAGACAGAACAGTCAGTTGGTAAAGCAATCAGAACACACACATTTATCAATTAAACCTTATATGGGCACAGTTCATAGTGCCTCAAAGCAATTATAAGAGGAACATCAAACATCATTGGTCACAGATCACCATGGCAAACATAATGACAATGAAATATTATTGAATTATTGAATTATAATGAAATATTAAGAATTACCAAAATGTGACATAGAGACATGAAGTGAGCAAATGTTTTTTGGAAAAATGGTGCTGATCGACTTGCTTGACACAGGGTTCCCACAAACCTTCAATTTGTAAAAAACACAATGTCTATGAAGTACAAGAACGTGCAATAAATCAAACTATGCCCGTATTTGAACACCTACCTTGTATCTGTAAATGTGAATTAAAGTTTTGACTTCTCCCATGTCTCACAAAAATTATTTATTCATCTTCAGAACACCAATGTGGAATAGTAACTATCTAACTTTCACAAATGTCTAATGTCAATCATGCTATGATGTGTATGTGGGGGGGGGGGGAGGGGGTGGCAAAGACCAACACCTTTCAAAGCAGAACTAAAATTAGATCCCAGAAGTTCCATGTTAGCCTAAAGGTAACACACCAGATCATTACCACAAAGGAAGTTTTATTTTAAAGTGACTAAAAGTCAGACTTACTCTGCAAATCCTAACGAGCACAGATACCAATGTGTACCCTGTGCAGCATGGTATAATAGTTGCAAATTTCTGCAGGCTAGGAAATCTTTCTTTTTTCAGGTTGTTAGTTATTTTTAGTCATCGTAATGTAAGGTGTTCCTTATTTCCTCATCAGTGTTTTGAATTTCTATTTGCCCTGACTCAGGTATTGTAAAGAAAAAAATGCAGCATATCCACTATGTAGCTCTTTGGGATCCACTAAAATAAAAGCAAGGTATAATCAATAAGTATAATGTTTACATTAAATGTTCTAAGAAAGAGCGGAACTATGAAGCAGCTCACAAAAAAGTTGAGAAAAGGAAACCAAAGTCCCTATGATAGACACATAAAATATATTTCCAACAGAAAAATAGAAAACTTATGCAAAGTCTGCTTTGCAAAAGTCTAGAGATTTTCCTTTTTTAATTTTTTTTTACTTTAGAGAGAGAAGAGAGGGAAGGGGGCAGAGAGAGGAGAACAGGGAAGAGGGGCAGAGAGAGAGAGAGAGAGAGAGAGAGAGAGAGAATCCTAAGCAGGCTCCAATCCAAGCTCAGTAGCCCAACATGGGGTTTGACCCTATGACCCTGGTATCATAACCTGAGCTGAAATCAAAAGTCAGACACTCACTCAACTCAGCCACCCAGGCACCCAAGGTCTAGAGATTTTCTGATGGAGAAGATTCTTCCCAGGGCAACTGAAGGTACATGAAGGAAATTAAATGTTTTTTATTTAGTACAATTACTGATAAGATGGAATTTTTACATGTGTTATTTCAATGTTTTTATGTGCCTTATTATTTTATTCCTCTATTTCTCCACTGCTTCATTTTTTTATGTTGAATAGATGCTTTCTAATGCACCATTTAATTTCCTTATCATATTTTCCTTATAATTTGTTTTTAGTTATTTCATACTGGTTGCAATTACAATTAACAACTTATAACAATTTAGTTCTGATTAATACCAGCTTAACTTTAATACGATACAAAACCATTGGTCCTATATTGTTCTTTTTTTTTTTTTTAATTTTTTTTTTTCAACGTTTTTTATTTATTTTTGGGACAGAGAGAGACAGAGCATGAACGGGGGAGGGGCAGAGAGAGAGGGAGACACAGAATCGGAAACAGGCTCCAGGCTCCGAGCCATCAGCCCAGAGCCTGACGTGGGCCTCGAACTCACCGACCGCGAGATTGAGATCGTGACCTGGCTGAAGTCGGACGCTTAACCGACTGCGCCACCCAGGCGCCCCGGTCCTATATTGTTCTATTTGCTTCTCCCTTCTTTATTCTGTTATTGTCACACAAATTACATCTTTATATATTATGTATGCACAAAAACAGGTTTTTAAGTATTATTTTGTGCAGTTGTCTTTTAAATCAGGAGGGGGAAAAATCCAGTTACAAAAAAAGCACTGTGTACTATTTGTTATAATTCCCTGTGTAGTTCCCTTTTCGAGTGATTTTTATTTCTTTGGGTGTTCAAGTTATTGTCTAATGTTATTTCATTCCGGCCTCAACAACTCACTCTAATATTTCTAGTAGGACAGGTTTGCTAACAATGACTGCTCTATTTTTCTGTTTTTGTTTGTTTGTTTTGTTTTTTTATATCAATGTCTTATTTTTTCCTTCCTATTTAGAGGATAGTTTTGCTGGCATAGAATGCTTCTTTGGCAGTTTTTAGCTTTTAACATTTTGATAATGTCATCTCCCTGCCTTCTGACTCCCATGGTTTCTGATGAGAAATTAACTGTTAATCATCCTGAAGATACCTTGTAAGTTCTGAATTCCTTCTCACCTGCAGGTTCAAGATCGTCTCTTTGGCTTTCAACCATTTGATTATGATGCGTCTAGGTGTCAATCTTTTTGAGTACAGAATTCATTGAGATTTTTAGATGTGTAAATTAATGTTTTCTATCAAATTTAGGAACATTTCAACAATTATTTCTTAAAATATTTTTTGTGTTTTTCTCCATTTTTGAGGACTCACGTCATGTTTCCAGATATATTCAGTGGTGTATCCCATGTCTCTGAGACAATGTTCAGTTTTCCTTTCTTTTGGAAATACAGTGGGTGAGCCCCCATGTCCAGGAGTCCCTGAAGTGTCTTTTTTCCACCCTATAACCATTTTATTCACTCACATTTCTATAGGCTTTTATTGCCAGTTGGGAGTCTGGCCAAGGGACCCAGACCCTTTGATCAGTCTTTGTTTTAAATACATCAGGCAACCATTGTTCCAAGTGATCGTAGGTCATGCTTCTCATCATCTTTGCCTTACATCCTTTTAAATTACTTCGATAAATAAAGCAGATTTGTTTGACTTCTGTGAAGCTCTTTAATGTTAGTCCTTCAGTGTTCAGATGGCAGGGGCTTCCACTGATCCACCCAACTTTGGAGAGTGCCGGATTAGCACCTTTCTTGGGATCCCATCAATGTCTGCTTTATTCATCTCATTTCTTCATAACTATTTAAAGATTTCCACCTTGTTGGAATGAGTCCCTTGACTCTCTTCTTTTTCTTTCCTCTTTGTTTTGCCTATTCTCTTATGAATCATTCTATCCTTTTTTGCTATATGTTTTTTGGAATAATATTTCCCTTTGGAAGTAGCTCTGAGACTTCAATTAAGGTCCACCCCAGTGTTTTCTTTGCTTTTATTTTAACTTTACCATTTGTTCAGGGCCCTGAGACTAGAGACTATAACTCAGTCTGGTCAGGATCCAAGTTTGGTCCAGCATCATTTTTTATTTTTTATTTTAACTTTACCCATTAATATGTGACTTAGGATGGAGGCTATAACTTCAATGAACCAGAATCCAAATCTGGCCCAACATTCTCCCTTCTTCTCATTTTAGCTATTACAGATATCAACAACAAGTGATTGTATATTTAACTCATATCTTCTTTCCTTGCATTCCCTTATGTATCTGGTGAACCAACTTTTCAGGAGATGGATCCATCATTTCTAAATTCCAGTGGTATCTTTTACTTCCATTAACTGATCAAAACACAGCTGCAATTTTATTAGATAGGTGACCCTATGACCATTCAAAGTTTCCTCATCTCCTACACTATTATGCATTCTCTCTCTAAACAACATGTTTTGGTGAATCAAGATCATTCTAGGGAACTTCCAATTCTGTTAGCAAATACCCAGAGTCAGACTGCAAAGTTTGAGAGAAAAGTTCTTCAGACTACCAAATCTTCCCAAGACTTCTGACACTGAAAGAAGGTTTGGGGGGGGGGGTGACTCCAAAATCACCTTAAATTTTGATGATTGTTAGAATACTTCACAGAATTCACTAAATCAACCAAAGGAAAAGATGTATAGGGCAGAGTCTAGGAGGATTCCAAACATGAAACTTTATTGTCCTCCTGGCATTGATGTGTGACAATACACATGAAATATTGCCAGCTAAAGAAGTTTACCAGAGATTTATTGTCCAGAATTTTTATTGTACCTTCATTGTATATACATGACTGATTGATTGATTGCCCACTTGATTGAACTCAGTATCCAGGTCAACTGAGATCATGTGACTTCAGCCTTCCTCCCTTGATCACGTGGTTGGGTTTCTGTTGTGGCCAGCTTCACCCTAAGATCTGGTATGGCCAGCCTCTGCTCTAATCAAGACACTCCTATCAGGTGTGACATTGATTACCTCCCAGAAGTTGAGGGCAAAGGCCAGACCTCTCTTTGGACAAGGTCAAATTCTTTACTACACATACTTGACCGGTCAAATGATGACAATTCTCTGGGAATGAGGTTTAAAGAAGCTCCAACCTGATTCTGTGCTCCCTGGTGGCTCCCACGCTGCTGGTTTTCCGGCTGTGAATTTCTAAGCCCACACTCCAGAACTGACGTGGGGAATGGGAGTGGGTCAAGATAAAATGCCACAACGCTCACTGCTCTTACAAAGATTCAGCCATTTATTTTTAATATATAATCCCTGGACTGCTGCAAGCATTTGATTAATTTCCAGAGTATTGAAAAAGTTGATTCTGACAATCTCACCAGTTTTCATTGCTTTTATGGAGGAGGGAATTCTTGGAGGTCCTTACTCTATCATTCACTGATGTTACTCCCTCAGCCTACTTTTCTGAATAACATTTTATTGGAACACAGCCATTCTCATCTGTTTACAAATTGTCTATGGCTGCTTTCCCACAGCGATGACAGGATTTAATAGTTGTAAGAGAGACTTGCTCACCCACAACCCTAAAAAAAAAAAAAAAACCAAACCTAAAATACTTACTATATGGCCCTTTATAGAACATTTTGGCCAACCTCTGCTCTAATGTATAAACATCTCTC
The DNA here is from genome assembly GCF_023721935.1 of Panthera uncia. Lineage (NCBI taxonomy): Eukaryota > Metazoa > Chordata > Mammalia > Carnivora > Felidae > Panthera > Panthera uncia. The sequence continues at coordinate 114,916,786 of NW_026057577.1, forward strand.
TCACTCTCTCTTCCTGTCTCTCTACACATCTCTCTCTCTCTTTTCCTTTCTCTCTTTCTCTCTTTTTGTTAAAAGAAGACCATCTGGACTATAAAGTTCTTTTCCAAGCTGCTCCTCACTGTTCTGGAAGCACAGTGCTTTATGGCATCAGTAGAAAAGGGGAAGAAATAGTTAAAATAAAAGCTGTATCAAATCATACAGCACAAAGCCTCATTGAAAATCTGGCCATTGGCTTCTTTTTCTTGTTGATTTTTCCATACACAGTTTTGTCAGTTTTGCAACAGAAAGGTGACAGACAATCCTTTTCCCCTCACCTGTATAAGGTTAATAAAATTAAAATAAACATCTTTTTTCAAAAATTTTTTAAATGTGTCTTTATTTTTGAGAGCAAGAGACAGAGAGTGAGAAGGGGAGGGGCAGAGTGAGAGGACGACACAGGATCCCAAGCAGGCTCCAGGCTCCAAGTTTTCAGCACAGAGCCTAATGCAGGGCTCAAACCCACAAACCTTGAGATTGTGACCTGAGCCAAACATTTAACTCACTGAGTCATCCTGGTGCCCCAAAATAAACATCTTAAATACTATTTTCTACCTAAGAAAAAGCTATTTTTATGTGATTCAACACTGTCGATCTTATTACTTACTTTTACACATTTAATATTTTGTTTGAGTAAAACTTTGAGAAAAGTAATCTATTTAATTAACCAGGATTCCTTTCCATGCTTATCACTGCTCAATTATTTGAGTAAAGGTTCTTTAGCTTCTCTTCTCAGCATGCCAGTTTCCTCGGCCATGGTGAGCACACATATCCAATCGATCATAAGATTCACTGAACTTCTGTTAATCTTCTTAATCAAGAAACAAACCATATCTTAGCAAAGAATAGTAAATTAGAAATTTGTAAAAGGTAAAAATAAACTCAGGTATGGTGGGTTTGAATTACTGGACAAGATTTCATGCGTAAAAATATGAGTTTGCTATGAGTTTGCTTCTAAAATTAACAGGGTCTGCAACTTGTGTATATGATGGAGTTTTATTACTTACTGAATAGAGAGTAGGTATTGCCTTTGAAGTTCTATTACAATAAATTTAATTATAAAACAAAATAATATGAACTGAGATTTGACTTATATACACAAATTATATATCTCTGTTTACATGGCAGGTGTATTAAATGTGTTGTTTCTTACAGTGGAAAAAATAGATACTTTTAAAATATATCAGCAAGTGAAGGAATGATTTACTCTTCCCTAAACTTTTCTACCAGAGAAATAGCAAAGTTTGAAAGTTTAGAAAATGCAATTTTACTGGAAAAAGAAATAAACTCAGTGTGTGAGAGGTGTCTGGGGGGCCAGGGATCATAAGGGTATTGGAAAGACTGCTAATATTGATGATTACCAATAGTTACGTACATTTCTACATGTGTTTATGACCTTATCTTCCGGTGACCAAAACCTTTTGGTCCCCTTTATACCGGGCCTTTGTAATGTAGATGCAGGCAGGGATCAACCACACATGCCTTTTGCCTTGAGTGGCAAGGAAATATTTTAACCAAATTGTAATCCATTGTTGCTTTCCCACTCTTCTATGCTTACCTAGGGCTAAAAATTAGCACCCCGTACCACAATTTAGAAATACATACACACTGTCGAATTCTGGGATTTCAGAGCAGAATAAATGAAGTTTGCTTAGTTGGCATACCCCCACCTCTCGGCTACTATCCCTTCCTTTGCTTGCCTCCAACAGCTGAGGTAATTATAAGTTTACTCTATTTTATCACTTGACTGTATCTGTCAAAATGTTGTTTTAAAAAGTATAGGCCTGCTGCTTTTAAGTCTTTCTGCATCCCAGTCAAGGCCTTTGTGCAGAAAATGTTATAGTTGTGCCTTTTTTCCTCGCTGCCTGGGACAGAAGGAAAAGGTAGGTAACTGTCTGTGAGCTAACTGAGAACTTCAATGTCTCCCACAGGAGGAGCCAGTGGGGAGTTTGTATTTTTGGCCATGAATCCACGGCTTTCATTTTAAGTTTCAGGGTGCGTCATGCAGTTGAACACTGATTGAATGGGGGCACTGGAGGCTCCAGGGATCAAGCTGTGACATTTTTCTGAGCCTGAAGGCTGCTCACGGTTATTACCGCACAGGCCTCGCCGACTGCTACTTCAGGGGACACGGGGAGAAGGAGGTTGTGCTTCCGAGTGTGGGTGGTCGAATAAACTCTTTTAGCAGCAGCAGTTGGTCTATTTAGCCTGAAAAAGAGACCACCAGCAGCCCCCAAAGTGCTAAAAAAATTACAATCAATTTTAAAAATATATATTATATTACATAAAAGACTGTAAGAGTGAGTGCTGAGCATTGCTCTACAGAAATACCAGCTGCTAAATGAGGCAGCCAAACGGGATTTATCCTGTAACCCAGAGAATGTCCACATCTTCCACCACTCTACCTTTTTCTTGGGGGGGGGGGGGGGGGGGGAAGAGAAAAAAAAATATCTAAACAAAACGAGAAATAACAGCAGGAAGCAAGAAAACACAAGCACGGTTAGAGAAAATGTACCAAAGGGAACTACCGTAATATAGTCGTCTTGGTGTTTATCTTTGGGTTGTGAGTGGTTTACGGTTTAATTTTAAAGGAGGTGTTAAGGTTCATCTATGGACCATACATTTAGTTGGTGATTAGGGACCAACTTACTTCTTCAAATTCATTAAGGATGTTGGTTGTCAGTACTTTTTTAAATATTGGTGTTAACTCAGTTTGAAAGATCGTCTCAAAGCTTTAAAAGCCATAAACTGTGTCACTTGACTTAATTCTGCATTTAATATAAGAAATTCTTGACTCGTAGAATTTTTCTAATTGCTAATTTATATTCTTATGTAATGCATAAAAGGCACTTCAACCGTCATATTAAATAAAGCAATCACGTTTTATTCCAACAGTCAGAAGTTCAAAGGTCAGGTTAATTTGCATGGAATATATACATCCGTGGATTGGCTACTGACATCTTAACTTCAAATACACAAAATAAAATCCATTCCACACTTTGTGGTTCTCATCAGACCTCAACTTGAAAGTGTAGCGTGTGAGATAAATAACCTCTCTAGGATAATCATTGAGAAAAATTTCCACATCTTGAAGAACTCAGGGACACACCCTGTGTCAGAATTCTTTCAGTCGTGGGAAACAAGGAATCTCATTGTACTTTTAAACAACTTTCCTTATTAGAACATATATACTTAAACTGGATTATGTTTTAGTCTCTCCTGGAAGTATGCTCCTTTAGGAACCCATTCCTGACGCACAAAAGGAGTGAGAATCTCATGTAAAAGAAATGCCATGATTAGAAAATGGCAGCCACAAGATTTTCCTCATCAGGCTTCTGTCTTCACTCAAGCCTTGTCCTTTCTCTACCTACTCCAACTTTGAGATATTCCCCATTTCTATGAGACCTCCCAATTAATTATAATGAAATCATTCTGATTTTAGCCCCTCCATGTCTTGCTTTCCAGGTTTCTATCTATGGCTTTATTTCCTGCTCATCACTTTCTCATCCTTCCTGATACGAAGTACTGGGACTCTCAGCCTTCATAGGGTAAACACATCTCCAGAGAACCTTCAGGCTTTCCCTCCCTCCCTCATAGGCCTACTAAGTAAGGTGTAACTTGACACTTTGAGGACCTCTTTTCCTGATTCTGATCCTAGGAGCTAAGAGACTAGAAAGATGCTGACCTTAAGATCGTCTCTCCTTAGGATTCTGATCCTAGGAGCCTAGTATCTAATTCTTTAATTCTTCCATTTGGAGTCATACAAAAAAATATATAATTCATCTTCCATTTGACATTCCTTTATGGTTTTAAAGCTAGCTCTCCTCTGCCTCTCTTCACCAAGAGAACTGACTCGGATTCCTTCAGCGTTTTCTTAAGTTTTTCTCACACGATGAATCTTAGAATGATTATACTCTAGCAAATGAGATTACTCTTTTCTTTCATCTCAACACTAGTGTTCTACCTAAAATTTTATTTACTATTTCAGAAGTCAAATTACACCAAGGAACTGAAAATAAACTAAAATTGCTAAGCTATTTTCAGAGACACTTCCATTAAGTTTATATATACCTCATCCTATAACCCTACAGTTACCTTGAGTTTTTTTTTAAACACATCTCTGCAGATGTACCTATATTATTGTGACCCCCACATTGAAAAATCCAGATTTTTAGAACTGTTTAAACTTGTGGTCGCTTATTCAATATATTGACTATATCTCCAGTAGCATTCAAAATTTGGAAAATGTGACAGGTATACCTTATAAATTTCCAATCAAGATTCATAAATATTTATTAAGTACATATTATATGTACTTATAATACATTTAAATGCATAAGACTCATTTCCTGGCTAGAGAGATTTTATAAGTCTATAAACTCCTTGAGAGAGGGGCCAAGTATGGCCAACTCACCACTTTGATACTCAGCATCAGCCTTGGGTCTGATTCATATCAAATCCATAATGTCCTATGATTTAGTGAGTGGAGTTGAGGAGGAAGCAGGAATTATGAACAACTAATATAACACTCTGTGACAAATGCCAATCTAATGTCTATAAAAAATTATGACCAAGGACACAATTACCAAGTCCATAGCTTGCTACTAGAACTGTCCCTCTACATCTAATTTACTTTAGTTGAACACTTCTAGCAAATTACATTTCATTTGAAAGGTCCACCAAAATATCAAGCGCCCTGGTGATCTCAAGATGCACTGCGTCCGAAACACTATTTAAAACAAATTCTTGATATTTCAATTTAAACTACTTTTAAAAATAAAACTTTCATCAGCTGGTTCATGCTGGGCACCTGAGCTACCTGGGTAGCTCAGCTGGTTATGCATCTGACTCTTGATTTTGGCTCAGGTTATGATATCAAGGTTCATGGGTTTGAGCCCCATGTCAGGCTCTGCGCTGACCGTGCCCATCCTGCTTGGGATTCTCTTATTCCCTCTCTCTCTCTGTCCTTCCCCCATTTGTACTCTCTCTCTCTCTCTCTCTCAAATAAATGAATAGAATTTTTATTTTTTTTAAACATCACCTAAATATCCTCCTTTTATAGCCTACCTAGTGAAGGTTTTGTAGAACGAAAGCAGTGAAGAGAGAGTTTATTTAATCGTAACTGTGAGTTAACAATGAACTCAAGAATGAATGCATTATGGGAGTGTTGAGTCACTGTATCGTACAACTGGAACTCATATTACACTGTATGTTAACTAACTGGAACTTGAATAGAAACTTAAAAAAAAAGAATGAATGAATGAATGCAGAGCCGTGTTGAGTAGGAAGCCAAAAGAAGTTGAATTGAGGACAAAACCAGAAGTAGTTTTAAATATCTGATGTCTATATGAGGCTCTTCATGCTTAAATAGCTCTTTCAAGACATGCTAGAAAAAATGTGACCTACTCTATGGAAACCGTGCTGGCTTCTAAATGATCATTCATTTGATTTATAAATTCTTGCGATTCAAGAATTTTATTAGAGATTAATTTCAAGCCACTCTTTATGAGTTTCCAATCAATCTACCTACTTTTTTGGTAAAACAGGGCAACATCTGCCAGTTACAGATTCTATTATAAATCTTTTCTATAGGATTTTCTAAAGATGGTCTTTAGTATCTTTGGGTCTATACTATATACTTCTTTGGGTTTCTAATATGCATTTTTTTTCTTAATCAGAGTACTGAGCTATTTTACAAAAAATTTAAAGCTAACAATGACATCATTTTAAAATACAATAACATATCTAATTCTGAAATTACCATGTAGTTTATTTTATAGTCTGCCGAATTTTTAAACAGACCTTTGAAGACATTGTCTATTTATAGATTCATCTTGTGTCAGATAATTTGTAATGCACGGAACTTAATTAGTATATAACTGATAAATGTTGAGACAGTCTCAGGAACTATTGCGGGGGTTTTCTAATCTCCTTTTAAATAGTAGATCCCTTTCCTTAATGGAAATCTTACATATTTTAAGCATTTTAAACAACAACAGCAACAATAATAAAACTAATAAGCATATTAAAGTACATGTGATTGAATTGGGTGGGATTTAGAATAGAAAATTTCAATCCATCCAAAGATGTTAAGTTCATATTGTCTCCATAGTTCTAAAACAGATCTAACAAAACTCCTGTATAAGACTTCGGTTAAATACAAAGCTTTGGTCAAGGAAGAACGGCTTTACTATTTACTGTCTCTGGGTTTGTTAACCATTGTTTGTGTCTTCTTGACCGTGAGATTTCATAGGTCACTCAGGTGAAAGTGACCTCTCTACAGACTAGTGTCAGAACACCTAGAAAGCATTCAGTAGTATTCTCCAAAACCACTTGATGATTCAATGACAGCCATTTTATTGTGTTGACCCCTTACCACATAGAGAATAGACTCATTCAGATGTCAAGTGCATGCTGACAAAGGCCAGCTTAGTTGTGAGTGGTTGTGCTTTAAACCCCTTTAAACAGATTTATCCCTCCGTCACATGTGAATGTTTAAGCATTTTTGAATGAGTATTATAAAAAGAGCTATTGTAACAAAATTTTAATCCGATAAAGTTTATTTTTGTTTCAAGGTTGATCTAAGTAGCCAATATTTTTTATTAAATGCAAAAAGCAATGTTTTGAATTGATAGCATTTCTCATTTTCAAGATGACTATGTGATCATATAAAATAAAGTAATATGGCACTAGCCATATCACACAGAAGTTCAGTTCCTTTCAGAGCTTAGTTTTTAAAAAAGAACATTTATTGTTGCTCTTTATTTAGTACATTACATAATTTACTAGAAAAAAAATAGTTGTGTTATTTTATCTTTGTGAATCAGAGATTTAGAGGAGTTCCTCAGACAATGAATTATGAAGAGAGGTTCATAAATCAAAAATAATTATGTGAGTTTAAAAGTGAGATAATTTTTTTATGTTTGAATAGTTTAGATGTATTCTTTGTAAAAGAAAGAAAACTTGATAAACTAGAGAATAATCAAGATGTCTTACTGACAATTCAGATCTTGCGTATTTTTTTCTCAGCTATTTTACTTATAATTAGAAAAATTGATGCTTAGTTTGAAATTAGAGTCATTTTCCCAAAGCTATCTTTCCCTTTTTCAATTAGTATACTGACTACTACTACTACTAATGTATTTCCTGAATAATGTATTTCTCTCTAATTTGTAGGGATTCTTTGCAGTGGTGGTTTATTTCTATAGCTGGACAAATTCATCTCTCTAATTTGATTCTTCTGGGCACCATCCAGGTAAACTTGTGTCTGTTGTTTATTTCTATAGGTTCACTTATTTTTCTGTGCTTCATCTGTGTCTTCATATAAAAATTACATGTAATTTATATGTATTTTCATATAATACATGTAATACATGTATTACATGTATTTTATAATTTGCAAATTATAAGCTCCAGGGTGGCTTAGTCATTGAAGAGTCTGACTTTGGCTCAAGTCATGATCTCACGGTTTGTGGGTTCTAGCTATATTGGGCTCAGAGTCTGGAGTCTCTTTCAGATTCTGTGTCTCCCTCTCTCTCTGCCCCTCCCCTGCTCATGCTCTGTCTCTTTCTATCTCTCAAAAATAAATAAATGTTAAAAATATTTTAATTACATGTAATAGTAAGATTATTTTATTTCTGACATTTGCTAGTAAGATTTGTGATGAAATAACTGGAAATTCCCCATATCTTTCTCATAAAATCTACACTATCTGGAAAGTATTTAATCTTATTTTCATTTTCAGTTCAATGTCACATAAAGCTCAAAGTATAACCACCCTTTGTCTCCTTCTCCTCCACTGCTAAGTGCTGTTTTAATGTTTCTTGAGCATTACTAAGCACTAGAGAGTTAGAGTCATAGGATATCTCTCTGTATTAAATGAAAACATTAAATTGTTAATGTGTCACCTGGCTCACATTATGGTTTTATGATAATGTATAAGAATAAGAGATAATGATCTTTTGGGGAGAGGTGGTGATGCTGCTTAAAATGTAAAGCACATTCATTGGCCAACAGATATACACTGAGGCTATAGAGCTTAGTTATTATCCAGCTGTCCTGGGTTCTAATTCTATTTCTGCCTTCCATTTAGCTGTATTACTTTTGGTAAATTACTTATATTGTCTGTACCAAATTTTCTTCATCCCCCAAAAGAGGATAATGGTGACACTTCTCTCCAAGGTGTTGTGGTGAGGATTAAATAGGTTAATATAAACAATATGGTCATAACCATGATTGGAACTTGGTAAGTGCTATACATGTATTTGCTATTATTTTTTTAAATATTATTCAAAATGAATTGGTCTTAGAGTTTTTTGGCTATTTCCAAAAGTCATTCAAACTGAATTATTTAAAATAATTTTTAGAAATGTTTCTCAAGTGGAAACTTGAAGCCCACGTAGTGAGTCAATGAATGGTAGGAAGGGAAGAATAAGATCTTGTTATTTTCTAATGAGGAAGGAATAAAAAGAGATTGGGGGCAGAGTGGAATAGGATTTAAGGCAATTTAGCTACTTTCTTATAATAATTCATAGGTCAGGAATTTTTTTTTATAAAGGGCCAAACAGTCATTTTTTTAGGCTTTGCAAATTATAAGGTGTCTGTCTCGTGTGCACAATTTTGCCCTTAAAGTGAGAAAGCTGCCATTGACAATACATAAATGAATGAGCAAGGCTGTGTTTCCAAAAAAACTTTATTTGCAAAAACATGAGAGGTCATTGAGTATACACAAACAGGAGTGGAGAATTTTTCTCTAATCACTGTCCTTTATCGCAGTTTTTGAATACCAGCAGGCAAGTGTTCTTGGGCATTTCCAGGTTAGAAGAATCAAGCAAGTAATCAAAAGTGACAAAGCATCCTGCAAAAGAAATCAGATACAAATACAACTGATAAGCATGTATCAGATCCTTGAAAAAAATATGAGGCATACACAAAGATTATCTTCTACAACTCATGAGAGTTTAGTAATGATAGTATGGTAATTCAAGATTAAATTCTCTTACAAAAGTGAAATAATCTGACACAACTTCATTAAATATCCAAATAATTTGATTCAGTAATTATACATATAATTCAGTAAACTCTTAAGTATCCTATTATGTGCTATACTTACTATATAACCAATTTATTTGTATGTATGTAAGTTTCAAATGTAGTTTGCAAAAGTGTAAACTTACTCTTATATTCCCTTTTTATCTTCCTGTTTTCTTTCTTTATATATAATACATTCAGCATCTTAGATGCCCCTTTGACAACAATTAGAATACTTTTATATAGATTATAGCTTAAATATAACATATGTTCATTAATATAATAATCTTACCCCATATACTTTGTTCTACTCTATCTGTCTCCTACAATCTGAAATTAGCCACATGATTCAGCATAACAAATACTCCATTTAGCATCAAGGATTTTAGAGAAAATCAATGGAACTAAACTAGCTACATTAGATATGATGAGTAAAATGTTTTAAGAACCTATAACATTTCTTTCCATGAACACAACACAAGTGATTATGATCTGGCCTACTTTTATCTTCCTGAGTGCAGCAGAAGCATTCAACAAAGCAGAGCTTCCCTCACATTAATGGAGAAATGTTCACATAACATCACATGAAAAAGGGCCAAGAAGACATTTTATTCTTGGAGGAAGAGACAAATATGTGAAGGCCAATTTTATTTCTTAAGCTACATGTTATGTGTGGTATTATTACTACTATTAAACATTTATTGAATGCCAACAGCATGGGTACTCAGAGCACCTCTTCAGTGCTGATGGAAGCATTTTGTTATGGAAAAATAACCTCTCCTTAATGCAGGTTATTTATAGTGTTCTACTTGACAAAAAAAAAAAAAAAGTATCTCAAAGGTCTCTCGTAGCACATATGTTGCTAATGAATGTCCTGCAGGATAAAATCAACCCAAGTGTAATACCAGTGAGATACATTCAATGACTACATCTTACGTATTGCTTTCTTTCATAGCATATCTCAGTTTCCTTAATCATTTCTTCTCTTGTATGTATGTGCACACACACTCCGTTTCTCTGGGTCTCTCTGTCACTCTTTCTCTCACACTTTCCCTCTCTTCCTTAGTCTCCATCTTTCATGTATTATTTCTGACTTGCTCTAAAGGAATCCTTAAGCCTTATGCTCATCTATACTAACTTTTCTCATGCTCTTCTTTGAGGTCACAAATTTGGCAATACAGAAAGAAAAATGTGATTAATGTGGTGTTAGCTGTCCAAAAGATGCATGTCTATTGACCCAATTCCAAGTGAATAACCATCCTTTTAGTTGAGTATGCAGCAGGGGAGTCATTGAAAATAGTATAGTATTTACAAAATACACTTTTAGAACTTTGTATTTTTATACTATTGTTCTTCGCATTATTGTAGAACTACAAATATTTTGGCATAGCACAAAGAATCTTCAGTTGTAATTTTTAGGTCAGAATGACAATTTTATTACTCAAAGTGGTGACTGTGCACATTAGAAACTAAGACCGAGATCTACTTGACTTACATAGGCCACCATATCCCAGTTGCGATCATGTTAGATGCTGTTGTTTTCTTCAAACATACATTGCGAGAATTATTTTTACATTAGCATCCTTTAACCTAACAATCCTGGCAATATTCAAAATTTACTTTCATTTTTCCCTTTGACCTTGAAGCTCCATTTTAAACTCCTCATCTGTGTGAACCCTATCAACCCCTCAGTGACAGAACTGTCACAGAATTCACCAGAGCTGATCTCTTTTCTCTCAGGAGACAGCTGCTCACTTCTTACAGTGAGCAGACAGTTGCCCCAAGCACTGACAACTAGAAAACTTGCTTCTAATGTGGTTACAAATCTTGATCCAGCTGGTGACTCCTTTTCAACAATGGAGGTTACTATGAGCCCCATGGTAGCACTTAGAGTTGAAACCATGCTCAACAGTGTTTTAGGCTCCATATGCTGGCCCTTTAACCCCTATTCTGGGCCCAGCCCTGGCCCTCAAGCATATGCCTATTACCAAGTGTTGTGCACTGCCCTGGGTACGTTTATCTCTTTGTCTGTCTCTCAATCTGTCTCATATATACCGAAGCAGACAATAAAAATAACGATTTCATTCATGTTATCATTTTGAAAAAAGTTTTGAACATTTCTAAGTTATTCAGTTGCAGTTAGGATGCACAGGGTTTTAGGCTCTAGTTTACCTTGTTTCATGCTGGAAATAGCATATCAAATCCCAATTCTCTTGTTACATTTCAAGGGATTTGTTTACTACATCATTCAGCATAAACACGTTAGCTGCTAAGAAAATGAGTGAGTGGCAAGAGAAAGCATCATAATGCAATTAAAGTTATAACAAGTTTTTCATATTGGAAAATAAACGATGTTTGTCTTTTGTAAGACTTGAATAAAAGTTAACAAGCTTTTAAACCAGCTTTATCAAGTTGACCTTCATTAAAAAAGTAATTGATTCATTTACGTATATATTTACTGCCTTCCATTTTTTATTCCATGATTCCTCAAAATTACAATGCTTTATATTTTTTTTGAAAAACAAAGTATTTTCCTAGCTGCATTTTTTAGTGTAAGTAAGAGAATTATGTAACTGATTGGAATGGGTTTTATTTTATGTTTATCTGGAAACTATAACTACTAGCAAAGGACACTAAAGATGTGCCATATGTTCACTGGAATTAAAAATGAGGGTTTTCCTTTCATACCAGCATTTGAGTGAGTCTGAAATAAGAGTTATTTGAAAATTTGTTTTATCCTTCAAAGTAACACAAAAAGAAGATGAACTACATAAATGAATAATGTTTTTAGTTCATCAGGCAAATAATTTGGGGGGTCAGAAATATTATCAAAGCTTAGTCATAATTATGCATTTTTTCTTTAGATGATTCATAAGTATTAATTGTCTTATAAATAAAAGCTGTCAAATATATATTCACACAAACATATCAAAAGAAATACCATGCTAATTTAATTTTCACTTTCAATATACAGATTGAGGAAAAGAATGAAAATGAGTTTAATTATAACTCTCAAAGCATTTGAAAAGGACAAACTAACTGAAATCTCTGCCTATATATGTAATGGAAATGAGGAAAAGCAGTGGATGAGGAACAACAACAACAAAAAGCTTTTAATGTTATCACAGCAGACAGTGCTTCAGCAAAAACAATATACTTTTTATTATCATTACAAATTTTCACTTTGTGTTTTTCTCCCTTTTACATTCCTGTACCAAGAAATTGTATGTGTTCTACTGTAGCGAGGGAAAAAAAGTACTACTACAGTGTGTTTAAGACAGGTGCTGTCTGCAGCATTTATATAAACACATTAGCACTTCTTTGACACAGCATGACCTGGACAAGTTGTTCATCCTACTGGTAGTAGAGAAATAATAAGAGATGTGTCAGAGCCAAGTTCATTCAGACATAGCAAAATTAAGAACAGATTATGAGAATGCTTGCCACTGGTAATTAATCCTGAAAACTGCTGGAGGAGTTGCCCCACTAGGAAAGATATTGGCAGAATTATTTACTGCTAATAGACCTTGTTTAAGTTTTTACCCCTTGTTAGAGATAAAACTTAATAGATTACTAGATAATTAGTATAGAACTTCATACTTTCCTGTCTGATAGTTGATGACATCGCAGACTGTTCTGGTTTTTTGGACTTCAACTCTACTGCTGAGTCTTGCCATCTATTGTTTCAGTAGAAAAGTTAAGAACTGCAAACTGGCTTTCTGAAATAACATTTCCATTTTATGTATTGACTTTTTGAAAAAATTGAAATATAGTTGACTATAGTTGCCAACTTCTTGTGTGTTGGTTTGTTTTGCTTTGTTTTGTTTTGTTGACATTTTATCTCGCTGGAATTCACAAATCCTTGATGTGTCAGTGAATTTTGAAATATGATTTCATTGAATGAAGTTTCATTGAGTGAAGTTCTGAAATACAAATGATAGAACAAACATTTTTAATTATTAGGATACTGATGTCACAATATTTTGGCATTTGCTACTAATGTAAATATATGTACATATATGTGTATATAGATAAGTGCGTATATATATACATGCATATATATGTGAAATATATGTGTACTCATATATATAATTATATTTGTAATATATGTAACTATGTCTTTTAAATATTAAAGGGTAAATCAGGTTGATGAATGCCATTAATAATTTCAGGCAATATATTTTTCAATATTATATCTAATATGTAGTTTCTAATTAACCCATAAAGAGATAGAGTTTTCTGGGCTCCTGGGTGGCTCAGTCGGTTAAGCTTCCAGCTTCTGCTTGGGTCATGATCTCACGGTTCCTGAGTTCAAGCCCCGCATGGGGCTCTCTGCTGTCAGCACAGAGTCCACTTCAGATCCTCTGTCCCCTTCTCTCTCTGCCCCTCCCCTCTCTCCTCTCTCTCTCTCAAAAAGTAAATAAACTTAAGAAAAGTTTTAAAAGGTAGAGCTTCGGGGCATCTGGGTGGCTCAGTCAGTTGAGCATCTGACTTCGGCTCAGGTCATGATCTCACAGTTTGTGAGTTCAAGCCCCATGTCAGGCTCTGTGTTGACAGCTCAGAGTCTGAAGCCTGCTTCAGATTTTGTGTCTCCCTCTCTCTCTGTCCCTCCCCTGCTCATGCCTTGTCTCTCTCTCTCTCTCTCTCTCTCTCTCTCTCTCTCTCTCAAAAAATAAATAAAAATTTTAAAAAATTAAAAAGTAGAGCTTCCTTTGTTTTTAGTTTTATGATTAGAGAACTAACATGACATGCTTAGAAAATTTTTTGTTAGCCTATGTATTTAAATATTTCAAAAACACTTTTAATTTTTATATTGTAGAATGGATATTTCTAACAATATGGTTTTTCTGTATCTGACTGTTTTCTTTGGATAAATTCTTAAAAGTGGTTTTAAGAATTGTCAGATTATAAGGACAAGGGATATCTTTTGTGGCTTCTAATGCATATTCTTAAATTAAGACAGCTTGTCTACTTCAGTGCTTGGCCATTTTGTATGTAGAAAATAGTTATCTTATGTTGCATTTCACATTTATTGTTAATAGTAAGAATGAATATTGGTCTATATGTTATTGCCATGTGTATTTCTCTTTTGTTATGTGTTCTTTAACTACTCTGTACAGGGGGTTAGAGATTTCTATCCAATTTGTAGGAACTTGTTTTATATTAAGATATTGACCTCATTGAATATCAGGTTCTTTTTCTTTGTCCATTGTAATTTTAAGAATATTCTCCTTCATATCAAGAAAAAATATATACTCAGTTGTTTCCAGACTTGGGAAAATGAGTATAAACAATATAGACAGACTTAAGGGACATTATTTATATTACCTGTTTGTATTATAGATCAGATTTTTTCAGATGGCAAATGGGATATTATTTTGAAAAATATCATTTATATCAAATTTTCTTTAAAATTTATTATAATCATATAATTATAATTAAAATCATTATAATTATCAATAAAATTGTCTTGAAATTTTAAAATGTACATTCAATTTTTTAATGGATAAGCTTGCTCTTTAATGCATAGATATGAAATTTAATACTATAGACAAAACCAATTTAAAATTTGATATTTTAGTAGTTCACTTATAAATTACGAAATCTAATAATCTCTAAAATGTTATTCTCCTGAATAAAAGCAGCCTTAAAACTATGTATTTTAAGTTATGTTCATCTCTCTTTTCCTAATAGATTGTTTCCTTTCTTGGGTATATTTGACAGAGAACATAAGGCAACAGCTAACACTGGTCACCAGTAGCTGCCACACTTTTCTAGCACTGCACTCTGAGTACTATGGTTAAATTATGTCCACTTTCATTTAGGCAGCCTTAAATTAATCACTTGTAAACTATTGATAGCAAAGGCTAACTATCACATGATTAAATACATAGTTTATGTTTGATAAACTAATAAATTGCATGCAATTCCATTGTTAAAAGAATGTAGACGCTCCATTCAGGAATTAACCTTGGGAACTTGTACAAACGTAACTGCTGTCACTTGAATAAGCCCTCCATCCTCTTCCTTCTCAATCCAGGCCACTTTGACCAGAATAGGGCATACAGAAGGCCCTTGACATGCCTCCTTGGAGTCTTAGGCACTGGACCACTGAATAATCCTACTCAGTCCTTTGTACTGAGCATCACGGAAACACTTATTCATACTTTAATTCCTATTGCTGTAAATTTAGATTTATTTGTTTCACCACTCAGGCTCTCATGGACAGGATGGTTCTTGGGATCTGTTTGTTTGTTTGTTTCTCCCATTTAGTCTCACCATTTGAACATAGATAATCATCAGTTATTATGCAACTCTGTGTCATTGTCAGGGTTATATGTAGAGACATTATAGTGAAAAACAAAACAAGCAAACAGAAAACCAAACTAAGTATTTGTAGCTCTTGCAGGATTTTACTAAGGGCCACAAAGAACTTCAGTAATCTATATGAGGAACTAAAATATGAATAAATTAATTACCTGTGTGGCATCTTAGAAATCAAAGGATTCTACTAAGACTTAAAATACTCGGTGGGCAGCAGTATTGTGATTTATAGAAGGAGACTTTTAAAATCCAAAAAAAAAATTTTTTTTTCAAGGTGCTTGGCTGGCTCAGTCAGTTAAACATCCAACTTTGGCTCAGGTCATGATCTCACGGCTCATGGGTTCAAGCCCAGTGTGCTTTGGTCTCTGGGCTGACAGTTCACAGCCTGGAGCCTGCTTCAAACTCTGTATCTCCCTCTCTCTCTGCCCCTCCCGATTAATCCTCTTTCACTCTCCAAAAATGAATGAACGTTAAAAAAATTTTTTTTTAATCCAGAAAAGTTCTAAAATTGCTACTCTGACAAAAGAAGTACCTGCCTGGAATAACTAAAATTTAAACTTTTTTTAAATTTAAAATTTAAACTAAAATTTAAACTTCTTCCAGATACAATTTTAAAATGAACACTTCCCTGGCCTTCTCCTTTAATTCCACCCCTATACCTGCCCACCTCTTGCTTTACTCCTCCTCCTCCTTCTGGCCTTTCCATGCTCTTCTTTTTTGTCCATTAACATTTCCCACACACATACATTCTTGTTGGTCAATAGCCACTTACAATGTCTTATAACATAGTTTCAGATTATGACCACACTTGCTGGCTTTAGAGTTTTAAACTGTAGTCTAGATTAGATTTGTATTATCTAGTTAAAGACTTTTCTAACCCTCACAAGTAAAAACAAATCCATGGAAGGATTTAGTATGTCACTTGGAAAATTTAGCGCAGGAGCCACCTCTTGGAGACAGAGAATGTTTAAATTTGGAAAAATCAGAGTGAATTGATTAACAAAGCGGGTATCAATCATATGAATCGAAAGTTAGCCAAGGATGTATATAAAAGGAGTATAAAAATTGAATAACATCTATTAAAGGCTATCCATGAGATCTTTCCTGTAAAAACTGGTCAAAAATTCAGTCTGAATACAAGGGAATAAAATAAATACATCCCAGATATTAGAGACCATTTCACTAACACTTTCAGAAAGTATCCTGGTCTCAGTCAGGGAGAAGATACTACAACTGTCCTATTCACCTTTGTTGTTTGATTGTCATAAATCTGCAGTGGTGGATTTTAGAAGAAATACAAAGAAGATGGTACACTTCCCCCTCTCTGATCTATAAGACATTGCTGGGCATTTTGAAGATACTTAGACTCCAACAAACAAACAATTCTAGACCTACATAATAACACCTTAAATTTGACAGTTATGTATGCCCAAGAACAAGGACATCCCTGGGACTACTCAGAAAACAAAATAAAACAAATTAACAACCGCAACAATAAAACTTCACATACCTGTCTTTATAGGAAGGGCAAGGGACATTTAAAGAACAATTACCCTGTCTTATCTCAAAAGATACGATCTGAAAGATAAAGAACAAACTTTGTCTGGTTGATGCTAAATGAGCTGCCTTAAGACACATCTAGCCCATCCAAGTCCAAAAATCAAAGCCAAAACAAAATCCTGACTGATACCATCAAGTTTTGATTTAATGCCAGTTTTAGGCACCTAATTCTGGGAAAAAAAAAAAAAAAAAAAAAAGACACTTTAGCAAAGATTAGATTGTTTCGTCCACTCAGTCTCTGGTGGCACAAAGATAATCAGCCCAAATAAGTTGAAGTACAGTCTTATCAAAAATGCTGTAGTTATAAACCCACTATGGATAGAAAAACTTAACAACCATCCTAAATGGGCTTTGTTGGTGAAACTTCAAGGAGATTGCCCAGAATGTCTGTTTTTTTTTTTTTTTTTTTTTTTCTATTGTTCAAACCCACAATCCTGAGAAAACTTACAAGTTTGGTAAGAAAACAGGCTAAAATTTTAAGCATGTGTGCATATCTACAAATAAGGTTTATTTCAGCCTCTATCCCATATGTTTATGGATGTGTTTGTAATATTGGCTGTTTGTCTTATGGTTGGCTAGAAGCCTCTTCATGCTCCTTTTCTTTCGGTAGACTCTAACAATAAAACAACTGCTCTTACAGAGCAAAGAAATTTTAGACTTTATACTTCCTGTTTAGGGGAGACCCTCCTGTATGTCTAGTAATAGTGGTACCCATTTCACTGAGAGAATAATTAAGGAATTCTGTAACCCTGAAGCTTCACTGCCTTTACCATCCTTAATTAAAAGAGAATGAAGGGATGGCACATAAAAATGGAAACAAGGAAAATTACCTGAGAAACTTTAATTGTTATGGCCAAATGCCTTGCCATTAGCTCTGATGGCCATCAGGTACACCCTAACGGGAACCTGTGGACTATCCCCACATGACCTGAGGCCCAGATATCCCCTGGGTCTAGGGACCTAACTATTCTCCTTGTTCTATTTAATGCGCTGGTATGATCAAATATTGTAGAGGTTTGATGTGCTATATCCAGGCTTCTCATTAACACCTTTGAGTAGCTCTTCCCAAAGGTAAGCCATGGGAACAAGTGCAAGCCCTTTGGCTTGGAGACCTGATTTACAGCAAATGTTGCCAACATAAAATCACTCCTGTACCTCACTGGATAGTATAACTCATTTCCTCAAAGAAAAATTATTGGGTATTGCTAGCCACAAACACTGTAGGAAAAAAAAAAAATCCAGGAAATTGGCATATATTCCCATATATTGACACATATTCCCAACATATACTACTTTTTATCTCAAAGAATTAAAAGGAAATTTCAAGTTATAACCAAATGCATTAACCACAACTTTAAAATTTTGTGATTGTGGTAAAATAATACGACATAATATTTACAATCTTAACCATTTTAAATTGTACTGATCAGTAACGCTAAGTGTATTCTTGTTGTTGTACAGTCCATGCAACACTGAAAGTCTATATCCACTAAATAATAAGTCCCCATTTCTTCCTTCCCCCATCTCCTGGCATCTACTATTCTACTTTTTGTCTTTGTGAGTTTGACTACCTTAGATAAGTGGAATCAGACAGTATTTGTCTTTTTGTGACTGGCTTATTTCACTTAGCATAATATCCTCAAGGGTCATCTATGTTGTAACTCATGTCAGAATTTCCTTTGTATTTAAGGCTGAATAATATTCCATTTTATGTATATGCCACATCTGTTTATCCAGTCACCTGTTGACGGATGAGGATAGAAAGTGTCAACCAAGGTGGTGCCTGGGTGGCTCAGTCGGTTGAGCTTCCGACTTCAGCTCAGGTCATGATCTCATAGTTTGTGGCCTTGAGCCCCGCGTCGGGCTCTGTGCTGACATCTCAGAGCCTGGAGCCTGTTTGGGATTCTGTGTCTCCCTCTCTCTCTGCCCCTCCCTCGCTCACACTCTGTCTCTCTCTGTCTCAAAAATAAATAAAAAACATTAAAAAAAAAAAGTGTCAACCAGACTGTTCCAAGCAAACCAGGCCATATGTACCTTCTGATGAACATCTTGGTATCCTTAGTACCTAATACAATGCCTGATTCATAATAACTACTCTTTTGTTGAATAAATTAATAAGTAAATTATTCAATCAAAACTATGTAGCTCTGACTACCTCTTTGATAAATTAGCATTTATCCTAGATGCCAAAGGTATCAAACTAAAAATTATCCCCAACTAACCCTTTCATTCCCACACTAACTCCAGTATGGACTCTGGCTCATGTTACCTCCCCAATATGCTTCAGCTTTGGTCTCCTTCCTTATTCCCACTAAAACTTAGTTTGGATCCTCATTATCTCTCAAATGGACTGACTGGATATGGACCTACCAGCTTTTCATGCTTCCAGTCTCTCCTCTGTAATACATCGTTCTCAGTGTGATGTTCCCAAAACAGAAATCTGATCACTGCATCCCTCTCTTCAATACCCTTCAAAATCTCCACACCTAAGAGATGAAACCAGCTTCATCATGAAACAAAACACATGCATGGTCTCATGTCAGCAAAATTTTTCCAGTAGCTAGCTCTTCCTGATGGATAGACCCTGTAATTATTATATAATGCCCTTCTTCATCTCTTGTTACAGCCTTTAATTTAAAGTCTAGTTTGTCTGATGTAAGTATGGCTACTCCAGCTTTCTTTTGACTTCCAGTAGCATGATAAATCGTTCTCCATTCCCTCACTTTCAATCTGAAGGTGTCCTCAGGTCTAAAATGGGTCTCTTGTAGATAGCAGATAGATGGGTCTTGTTTTTTAATCCATTCTGATACCCTATGTCTTTTGGTTGGAGCATTTAGTCGATTTACATTCAGTGTTATCACTGAAAGATATGGGTTTAGAGTCATTGTGATGTCTGTAGGTTTCATGCTTGTAGTGATGTCTCTGGTACTTTGTGGTCCTTGCAACATTTCACTCACAGAATCCCCCTTAGGATCTCTTGTAGGGCTGGTTTAGTGGTGATGCATTCCCTCAGTTTTCGTTTGTTTGGGAAAACCTTTATCTGTCCTTCTATTCTGTAATCATCAAGACAGCATGGTATTGGCACAAAAACAGACACATACACCAGTGGAATAGAATAGAGACTCCAGAATTGGACCCACAAAAGTATGGCCAACTAATCTTTGACAAAGCAGGAAAGAATATCCAATGGGAATGTCTCTTTAACAAATGGTGCTGGGAGAGCAGGACAGCAACATGCAAAAGAATGAAACTAGACCACTTTCTTACACCATGCACAGAAATAAACTCAAAATGGATAAAGGACCTGAATGTGAGATAGGAAACCATCAAAACCCTAGAGGAGAAAGCAGGAAAAAAAAAAACTCTCTGACCTCAGCCGCAGCAATTTCTTACTTGACCCATCTCCAAAGGCAAGAGAATTAAAAGCAAAAATGAACTATTGGGACCTCATCAAGATAAAAAGCTTCTGCACTGAAAAGAAAACAATCAACAAAACTAAAAGGCAACCGACAGAATGGGAAAAGATATTTGCAAATGACATATCAGACAAAGGGCTAGTATCCAAAATCTATAAAGAACTCACAAACTCCACACCTGAAAAACAAATAATCCTGTGAAGAAATGGGCAGAAGACATGAGTAGACACTTCTCTAAAGAAGACATCCAGATGGCCAACAGGCACATGAAAAGATGCTCAACATCGCTCCTCATCAGGGAAATACAAATCAAAACCACACTGAGATACCACCTCACGCCAGTCAGAGTGGTTAAAATGAACAAATCAGGAGACTATAGGTACTGGAGAGGATGTGGAGAAACGGGAACCCTCTTGCACTGTTGATGGGAATGCAAACTGGTGCAGCCGCTCTGGAAAACAGTGTGGAGCTTCCTCAAAAATTAAAAATAGACCTACCCTATGACCCAGCAATAGCACTGCTAGGAATTTACCCAAGGGATACAGGAGTGCTGATGCACAGGGGCACTTGTACCCTAATGTTTATAGCAGCACTTTCAACAATAGCCAAATTATGGAAAGAGCCTAAATGTCCATCAACTGATGAATGGATAAAGAAATTGTGGTTTATATATACAATGGGAATACTAGTTGGCAATGCGAAATAATGAAATACGGGCTTTTGTAGCAACATAGATGGAACTGGAGAGTTATCCTAAGTGAAATAAGTTATACAGAGAAAGACAGATACCATATGTTTTCACTCCTATGTGGATCCTGAGAAACTTAACAGAAGACCATGGGGGAGGGTAAGGAAAAAAAAAAAAGAAAGGGAGGGAGCCAAACCATAAACTGCCTTTAAACTGCTGTTCTCTCTTCCTGGAACGCTCTTCTTCCAAATGCTCCATTTCCCTCCTTTCCATGCCCCACCTCTGTCTCCTTCGCCTGCACTCACCTTGGTACAAATCGCCTCAATTTCCTTTTCCCTCCCACCATCCTAAAACAAATGAGTGAGAGACAGGGCTAGAAGTGTGGCAATGATTTAGTGGACTATTAATACTTAACTCTGCATTTCAGTGAAATTTAAGGCTGTGAAGAACCCTGCTGGGTCATCTAGGCCGTTTCTCTTCTTCATCAAAGATGCACCTTCACAGCTAACTAAAATAAATATGTAAATAAATTATACAACTTAAAGGGGCATGTACGTTTTGTGAACCACTCTCAGGAGTCATTAATGATGTGTAATGAATCGGTTTCCTAAATTATTGTTTAAATTCCATAAATTTTCCATCCTGAAATTTAAACTGATTTTTTTCCTTTTAATTCATGGAGAAGCTTGAGATGGACACCGTATATTTTTAACTTGAGGATTTAAATAACTTCTAAGTTCTTGCCTCCAAGTTGAATAATTCCAGATCTTTTAACCTTCTCTTGTAGGTCTTACTTTACAACCAATTCATTATCTTTGTGGCTGTCCTCTGAACCCTCTCCAAGTGTTTGCATTCCTTTTAAGATTGGGAGTCTTCTACATGCTACAGAATCCCGGGAAGGATTTGACAAGTTGTCCATTCATTAGGAAGATTACCTCAGAGTTCTTACATGCTATGTCCTTAATTTTGTATCAAAGCCTTGACTTTGCCTTTCCAACTCTAAAGCTGACACTGGTGACTAACTTTACTTGGTTTCTTCTTCATACACTCATTATTTTGCCATTGCTCCCAAATATAATCAATTAATTCTTCCTCTCTTTCACTGCCATCCTCCTCAACTGTTCTAATTTAACTTTGTCTTGACAAAGCTGTGATCTGTTTACATCTGTCTTTCAAACTTCCTAAGGTAATACTGAATTAAAAATCTGTCTTTCGGGGCGCCTGGGTGGCTCAGTCCATTAAACATCCGACTTCGGCTCCGGTCATAATCTCACGGATCACACCAAGCTCTGTGCTGACAGCTCGGAGCCTGGAGCCTGCTTCGGATTCTGTATTTCCCTCTCTCTCTGCCCCTCCCCTGCTCGCCCTCTGTCTCTCTTTCAAAAATAAACATTTAAGAAAATTAAAAAAAAAAAAAATCTCCTCTTTCACAGCTGACATTTGTAAATTGATAGTACTCTGGGATAATGAGCTAATATACACTAATAACAAAAATAACGATAATTAGATCAGATATTTCATGTAGATTATCTCACTTAATGGTAATATTAATAGTAGTTGTAGTAATAATGAAACATACCATGATGTGGTGTTCATATTAATTCATTTACCTTTGCAAGTATTCTGTGAATTACAAGTTTTCATCACCAGGTCACAGAAAAGGGGGCTGAGGTACTGAGAGTTAGTTTTACCATTGGCTTGGACAAAAGTGCCAGAAATATTATTATGCTTGATTTAAGCATGATTCAGTTATGATTCATGACTTACCCCAGATTCTGGGTTCCTAACAATCATTTAGATATCCAGAAAACCAAGATCTACTTAGAATTGAGGTTCTAAGGATAAAAACTGCTTCATACTCTTTAGAATCTTAAAATTCCAGCAATGGAGGAAAATGAATTTGGGTCTCTAATTTCCCTGGGGGGAACAACAACAACAACAACAACAACAAAACTAAAGAGAAGAGAAAAGGGGGGAGAGCCAGCAGACTGAACACTTCTGTCTGCAAAAGGAATTAGGGAAGTGCTAGAGAAAAGCTCAGTTCCAGACCTTATTAGAAGAAGGAAGCAAAAGTGATGCCTTACTTTGATAAGATAAACTGAAGTTTACAAGGATAAGCTGATAACAAGGACAGCATTAAAATTCCCTGAAGCTGCTGCTTCTTCTTCTTCTTCTTCTTCTTCTTTTTTTGAGGCTATGCATTGCATTAAGGTCACATTAAGCATTTTATAAGGTTTGCTAATTAATTAGGTAGGTAATTCATTTATTCTTCAATGATGTTTCTATTAAGGTTAACATACAGGGAGCAAATATTGTTTGACTCATTTTTTTTAAAAAGTTATGTTTTATATAAAAATTTAATAGATTAGAACAATCATATAATATCTGTAATACTAATGGGATACACCCTAGGAGTTCATCTAAATGCTGGAAATATGCTTCCAAACCAGCCTTGAATTTTCCTGGTTGCACAGTAGAAAACACAAACTTAGACTTTCAGAGCAAAATAATAAGCCTTTAAAATTCAGTTCAGTTCAAAGAACATTTTCTGAACAGCTACTAATGAAAAACAATCTGTTCAAATCTATCTTTATTCATGGGCAGAAATTATAAAAAATTCTTCTCTAATTCTATCAATTCAGAGTTTGATGGCAGAAACAAAAAGAATGGAATGCTGCTCTTTTGTTCTGTTGATAAATACAAATTAATCAAGTGCAGAATTTTAGAAGGTTTATAAATATGAAAATTACTCTAACCATACTGTAATTCTCTGATACATCCTTCTTTGCTATTGATAAATGACACATCCAACATTTTAAAAATTATCTAACATCTTTAGGCCTTATCTTTAAATAGTAGCTATACATTGTGATTTTGTCAACAAGTTCCTTAAGAACTTAACTTTTATTCTCTTTATTTCCTCTGTCTTTGAAATTTAAATGTTATTATCCATTTTCTACAACTTGGTTGACCAAGTGCAGAAAATTGTGTTAATTCCTCGACACAATTTCTAAGATTGAAATGCTATTTTCAAACCAGTGCATGTATCTTGAACAGTCCTAGATATTGCATTTAAAAAATCTGAAAACTTTTAAGAATACTGCCTCCTATTATTAGTAGTAGTATTTTTACTTTCCACCCTTTTACTCCTAGACAGAAATATTTGGCAAAAATAAGAGTTATCGTTTTATGACAATGTATTCTCATTATACTTTCCTCTCTCCTTTAAATTCTCTATTCTAGATAATTACAGTCCTGAACCCAAACAGTCAATAGAAATATAATGAGCATGGCAGCTTTCTGTACTGGACACTGGATCTAGCTACTGAGGTTGCTTTTTAGCCGTGTGAAAATAACTCCAGGTGACTATGTGTGGTCTACGTTATGAAACCTTTGTCTGGACACCTGGTGCAATGGGGACTCGATCGAGTAAACCAAAATTCCTTCTATCTTCCCTTCCATATATGGGGTTTACTAACCTTACTTTTAGATCTATCATTGGAATACCAAATGACGGTACTTCCTTAGGTGTTCATGATAGAAGCTACCACCCTAGGTAGTTATCTTGTTTAGTGAGGTCGAAGCAAGGAAATCTAAAAATTTTCTGCTAATTTCTTATGTCCAAGGACTCTATTTCTTTCTGCTTCAATAAATGGTCACTAGGTTTACTATCTCATAATTTCAATTATATCTTAAAAAATACATATCTCAAAAACTAATCTGTACTTCTTTGAATTTTAATGTAAGG
This sequence comes from Panthera uncia, assembly GCF_023721935.1. NCBI lineage: Eukaryota > Metazoa > Chordata > Mammalia > Carnivora > Felidae > Panthera > Panthera uncia. Next base: position 114,941,588 of record NW_026057577.1, read on the forward strand.
AAAAAAAATAAATGCAAGGAAGGAGAACAAAGTTGTGCCGTATGGTTTTGTCGTTGTATTCGTAGTGGTTTATCTGGATGCTTTGTTCAGATGGAAAGAATTATCCCATTTCTTAATTTTAAGTTTTGAAAAAACAACAAATATAACAAATACAATTTTTGTATCTCCAAATTCTAAGGGGAAACATTTTTACCCTTCTTTTAAGTAAAATAAATAAAATTGTAAACAATCATGACATAATGCTTATTTCCTATTACATTCTAAAATATTTAAAACATACTAGTACCCAGCACTGGTTATAAAAATGAGCAATGAAATTGATATAGCCTTTCCTTAGGACAATAATTTTAAACATATGAAGAGACTTAAAAACGTCTTTAACCACTGATGTATACAGAATTTATCTTAAAGAAATTATCAGCCATGTTTCCAATGTTGCTCACCATATTATTATGAATAATTTTAAAATATCAAAATGAATTTCATTGTATAATAACTAGGAATTGGTTAAATGCTTTAAAGTTCAGCAACATGATGTCTTTGTAGCTATGAACCAAATATATGTGGAAACACACCAAATTAGAAATAGTGATTATTTCTCTACGATTAAATTGCTGAGGATGTTTATTTTCTTCATTTCACTTACTTTCATATTCACATATTCCCTAGTATACCTATCTGTTTGTTTGTTTGCTGCTTTATTTATTTTACAGACAAAGAAAAAAGAGACAAACAAAAAAACCAGACTGGTGAATACAGAGGGCAAAATGGTGGCTGCCAGAGGGGAAGTAGGGGGGGAGGGGAATGGGTGAAAGAGATAAAGGGGATTAAGATAGGCTTATTAGGATAGGCACAGAGTAATGTACAGAACAGTTGAATCACTATATTGTGCACTTGAAACTAATATAACTTTGTATGTTAATTATACTGAAATGAATAAATAACATTTTGTTTTATAATTACAAACTTATTAGCCAATTATATTATAATTAGTAAGTAATAGTTATGTGAGAAAATTATATCAAGTACTTAAAAAGTTTGCTTAAACTGAAAAAGCATAGGCTGTTGCAAACATTGGTGGTATTTTTATTCCTCCATTATGAAGAATTGCTACGAGTAGCAGAGAGGATCGTGATATTAAATGTTGATTTTGGCAAATTGAGATAAAATATCTTTTCCCTCTGATGTTTCACTCTACAATTTTAAAGGTGTCTTTGTTGGGGGCGCTTGGGTGGCTCAGTCAGTCAGTCGAGCGTCTAACTTCAGTTCCAGTCATGATCTCACAGTTCTTGTGTTCCAGACCCACATGGGGCTGTCTGCTGTCAGCTCTCTCTGCCCCTCCCCTGCTGGTGCTCTGTCTCTCAAAAACAAACAACCCCCCCCCCACAAACAAAAAAGCTCTTTGTTGTACCTTACATAAATCTAGGCCCCTAGCTTTTATTCCGCAACTTATGTCCTTAATGTTTGTCTTTCATTCTCCAAAGCACACATTTATATAATTATTTATTTATTTATTTATTATATTATTTATTTATTATAATTTATTTATTATTATTATTTATTTATTGAGCATGCCATTGCCTGGCTAAAACTGATTGTTGACTCTCCATCACCTTCAAGGAAAAGAAATTCTTAGCATGGCAGATTTAGCCCTGGTCTAGCCCTATGTTTCTTCTTAACCACATTTGTACAACACCTTTATTCTTATTAAGTATTACAATACTATATTAAGGGCCATTCCTCAAAAAGCCAAATAATTTCATGGATTTTTGGTTTTTGATGTGAAAAGCCTTCTCACTCTAAACTCTCACACCTAGTCACCTGCCATTTAACTTCTATTTTTTTTTTTAGCTTTTCTCATGCTTTCTCTATGAAGACCCAACTTCATGAATAGTGCCTCTTGGACTTGGAAATTATCCCCGATATTTCTGTAATTCTGACATTTTCTTTTCCTTTCTTTTCTTTTTTTCAATTATTTTGTTTAACGTTTATTCATTTTTGAGACAAAGAGAGAGACAGAGCATGAGTGGGGGAGGGGCAGAGAGCGAGAGAGAGGAGACACAGACTCTCAAGCAGGCTCCAGGCTTCGAGAGCTGACAGCACAGAACCTGAGGCGGAGCTCCAACCCAGGAACTGTGAGATCACGACCTGAGCCAAAGGCGGAAGCGCAGCCCGCTGAGCCAACCAGGTGCCCCAATTCTGACATTTTCTATACCCCAGTAATTATCCTTATTCATATTCATGTTCATTTCTTTAAATAGACTTCATTGTGGCTTTCTTAAAGATTTTTTTTCACTTTTGTGTCTCTATCACTTTGGTCTGATGCAGTATGTCTTGATAATGAATATAACTTGGCGTAGCATTATCTTCAATAAGAATAAACTGTCATAAAAAGGGTAAATACTGTCAGAATGGAGTTAAGAAGAATGTAAAGTCATTTAAAGATATTTGTTTATAAAATAAATCTGTCCTTTAAAGTAATTCCACTAAGGATATGAAATAAAACCATTTACATTCACCTGGAGTGAATGTATAGTGGTGGTACCAACACATGCTGACTATTGACTATTACTTCTACTTCTAGGACTATTGTTATATTCTGAAAACCTACTGTGTGCTGACCGCCATGATAAATTCTTTACACACATCGTCTCTAAGTCTTAAAGGAATCTTCCAAAGTTACTGCTATTCTTTTTCTGATTAGTTTCATCCTGTATTTGAGAACGTGAAATTGAGTAAAGGAAAATGTCGTTCAGAATGTCACCAGGAAGTCTTAAAAGGGGAGCTCTCAGGCAAGTACCACTGGTTGCAGCTGACTTTACTACCCTCTCAGGTGGAAGGGAGACTCTTTGCCTGGAATAACCCAGCCAATGAGAACCACCACAACTCAGCCAATGAGAAGTCTCCACAACCCCGAACTCTTGCTCTCCTGTAATGCACTTTCATTGCAAACAGACTACCTTCCTTCTTCTATAAAGTAACATTCCACTCCTTTGTTCTCTGGAGTTGCCCTATGGTTTGGCATAGTTTCCAGTTCCCAAATTGTAATTCCTCTACCATTCCCAAGTAAATTCGTTTTGCTGGTATGCTAACTAGCTATTTAAAGGCTGATGGTAGGTGTCGTCAGAAGGGGCGTCCAAAGGAGGCAAACCCCTGAGGAACAAACAAGCCCCAGAATCGCGTGCAGTACCCAGTTGAGCCCCTCATACTCTCTATTTATGAGTCCTCTTTCTCCTTTTTATTCGGGAAGTTTCCTTGCAGCTGTGAGCTCCCTCCATTTGGTCGAGCTCTCTGACTTTATTCAGGATCTGTTTTTATGAAGGCATCGCCGTTCCTGGTGAGTATGCTTTTGTTTTCTAAACTTCTGGTTGTCCACTCTGTTCATGTTCTGAGTTGTCGAAGTTTATTGTGCACACTTGTTTACTATTTCTGCTTTTTTATTCTGTTCTGTTTCTGTTGAAGCCTCTTGATAAGACACCCTGTTCAAATGGGTAAAATATGTGATTCCCAGTGTTTGAGAACAGCTGTTGGAAAACAAAGCCCCTCACGCTTAGGGCATTTTAGGGAGTCCAAAGGCAACATAGGTTTCACATGGTCCTTAAACCAGGATCTTGTGCCTTTCTTGAAAAATGTGCGAACTTTTAGATAATTGGGAATTGTAATGCCATTCTGGGGAGGATTTGTTTTAGATAAATTGACCTTAAGGGAGATCCTTAAGAGAGGATTCCAAACCTGTCAGAGGCAATAGGATGCATTCTTTGATTAGTATGCAGAAGCTTCTAAAGGAAAAATGACACCAAAACCAGCTCTAAAATGATATTTACAGCCTGCAAAATAAAACAAAACAACAACAAGTGTTAGTAAAAAACAAAACAAAACTTTAGCAAAAAACTTGACCAGAGAACCTTAAATTAGTCCATGTGCCAGAAACACAATTTGGATCCAACTATTCTTTGAGTTTTATGCTTGAGACACAGCTAATGTTTTTAAAACAAAAGCTAGAAATATCTCCATGTCTGTCTGTATGTCACATATGTATGTTATAAGTATGTGATATTTTTCTCTCTCCAGATGTTTATAGCCAAAATTAATTTGTAAAGAGCTTAAAGAAAAAAAAGAGCTTATAAAAATTAAGTACATGAAACCAAATGTTCTTCAGGTTTACATTATTTGAGATAATCTTTGACAAATTTGGTTTAATTTGTTGGTTTAATAAAAGCAGGCATGTCTTCAAAATTTGTTAGCAGGAAAATTTGCTTGAGATAATGGCTGACTTTGTCTATTGTCTCATGAAGTAATGTAAACATAATTTTTGGAAACAAGTAACTTAGATGAAAGTGGGTTAAGAGTTTTAGGTACAGTAATTATGTTTTATAGTATGTGTGCTTAAAAAAATTAGCTTCCCTAAATCTTTTTGGTAACTAGAAACTTTAGAGTTTCACTAAGTTAAATTAAATGATAAAATTTCATTGAAATTATTTTCCAAACAAGATAAAATACTAAAACATTTATTACTGAACATAGATTTATTTACTTTTGGTTTCGAATTGCAGAGAAACTAACAATAAATTTAGGTCTGTTAGTAACCATGTCTTGTGCCACATTGAAAGATCACTAGCTAAAAGGGCATATGTTTCTAGAAATTATAAAATGTATTTGTAAATTTGCCACTCCACAATTGCTTACTTCTTAGTTTTCGCTAAGAATTAAGAATTCTAAGGGTTAAGAGTTCTAATTAATATATGTAAGAATAAAACTATCAGAAACAATAAGGATGAAAGGACACGATTATATGTAGAAGGAAAGCAAGGGAAGTAGATGTGTCTTATCAGTTAAAGAAAGTGTGAGGAATGGAAATGCACTTTGATGAGGAGAGAGAAAGTAGTTTTGTTCTAGAGTAAATTTATTGCCAGCATAAGAAAATAAAAAGGTAGGACAAAGCTGAATTCGATATATTAAATTATAGAAGTTTTGTGGAAAAGAAATCTTGAGAAAGGATTTTTATGAGTGGTCAAGCTGAATAAGATTGGAATGAATTTATTTAAGTTAAAAAAAGAATTTTAATATTAAAAGTATACTGGTGCAGAATTAGATTTTTTTTTCTCTCTGTTAACAGGACACAATTTTCTTAGATTATTGGTCTGCTCTTACTGAGAAATTATAAACAGATTTCTTTACCTTTAATGTAATTTGCCTAGGAAGCAAAGATTCTGTGTTTTGTCTTTATCAGGTCTTTAATTACTTAGAAAACCTGTCTTTGTTTAAAAAGAGCTAAGGATTTTTGCAACTATATAACTTTCTATATTTGCCTTTAAAAATTTTTTGTCCCTTTGGCTAAATGGATAATTAAGTCTTGTTTCGTAATTATTGTGATCCTACTTGGTCAGGTGTCTGAAACTTTTTGGTATTTTTAACAAATTTCCCCCCAAATCAAATTGTGGGTAAAGTCTTAACTTCCAACTAACTTCAGACTTTTGCAGAGGATCCCTGGAGCATCTCAATGGATTTGTTCCCTTTCTTTATAAAAAGGGAAATGTTAGACTAAATTAGGCTTATTTGATATGTTAAATTACATGGGAAGCATGTCAAATAAGAATTAATACTAAACCTTCTTCACCTTATATTTGTATAGGTATATACATAGGTACATGTTGATTGAAGTCTCCCAAAACCTATATGAAATTCTGGAAATTGTACTGTGTCCTGATTTAATGTTATCAGTCATAATTTTAAAATGTATGCTACAGAAATAAGCAAATCCTTTTGTCAATTCCATTATAATTAACTCTTATCAAATATTTAATAATGGGTAGTTTTGAGTTTTTTGTCATTTATAGACAGTTATTATTTTATTCTGATGCTTTCACAAATATGTTTCACCTTCAGAGAAATTCATGAAAAGGATTTTGACAAGTAATTTAGAATATGGTCTCTGATATATTTAAGATCATACCACTTAATTGGATTTAGGGAAATGTTTTCTCTTAAGCTGTCTGTGATTTACAGTAATTTGTCAAAACCTTTGTAAACAAAGAGGAAGCAATTACTTTTTCTCCCATCCTAATCCTTCCAGAATTTAAAAGCTTTTGAGTATTTTTTCTCATGGCAATATAATTAGTTATTTGCATGAGTTCAATAAGAATCTGTCCACCTTGTAGACAGGCCACTGCTTCCTCTTTGACGAAGATCCTATTAGAAAGGATCATTTCTACCTAGGGACACCCCTCCCTAGGGAACTTCATAGTGATAGGAATTCACTTTACTGGTCAGGTACTTTGATAAGTTTGTGTTATTTGGCTGGTTTCACTCTGTTTACCACCCTAAATTATCAGGGCCAGTTGAATGCACTGACAGCACCATTAAGACTCAATTGGTAAAATTTGTAGAGACCCTTAAAAACCCTGTTCAAAAGCGCTGCCTTTCGTCCTTCTAAATCTCAGGTTTCTGGGTGCCTGGGTCGCTCAGTTTGTTAAACATACGACTCTTGATTTTGGCTCAGGTCATGATCTCGAGGTTCCTGAGTTTGAGCCCTGCGTCTGGCTCTGCACCGACAGTGTGGTGCCTGCTTGGGATTCTCTCTCCTACTCTCTCTGCCCCTCCTAGCTCATGCTCTCTTGCTCTCTCTCTCTCTCTCTCTCTCTCTCAATAAATAAATAAACTTAAAAAAATGTAAATCTCAGGTTTCTCCCTTTTGTGGCCCATACACGCTAACTTTCCAAAATAATTACTAGGTGCCTGATATATTTAGTCCCTGCCTGTTTTGATCCACAGCTGGTCAAAGGAGATAGACTTCAATGTTAGATAGGTCTAACAAAATCTATTGAAAATAACCATGCTTTAGTAGGGCAGTCTTTTCACAGCATGCTCCCAGGAGATGAAGACCTCGACTATCACTTCTTACAACCCAGAAATGTCATGTATTGGAAAATACATCTTCAGTAAGATTCTTTTCAACCTCATTAGAAAGTTCTCTGTCAGGTTCTGCTAATCAACTCTTTGTGCCACCAAACGCCAGGGAATAGACTCTTGGATCCACATGTCACACCTGAAAGGAAGCACCACACATTGAATGGACTTTCATACCAACTGGTGACCTGAAAGTAACGATTTCTGGGAATTAAAGCAGATGATAGCTGCAGCAGACAGCCTTCCCAAGATGACTGGACCAGGCCTGTATACCTTTTACTTACTGTTGCTTCTTGCCTTATTTTCTCTCTCTTTTTCTTGGAAAGACAGTGCTTTTATCTGCGTTTCCCAATATACTTCAAAAGTGACAGATGGATCTATCATCAGAAACTCCAGCCTGATGTCTGATAACTTCATGATGTCGGATACTCTAATGGTCTTATCTGTAACTAATTTCGCCTTCATCCCAAATGCCACTATTGATCATACCTGCAAGCTTATGGATGTTACTTATTGGAGTAGGATGTTATAGCCAGGTGTCCCCATACCTTGTTTTAACCTTTCCCCAGTAATAACTGTATTAGCTCATCTAGATAGCTCCTTTGTTTGCCAGTTGTGTGACCTTCACCTCCATGTTGTTCTTCTTATTTAAATATGATCTGTTTCCCTGCACCCAAGAGAAATACAAATGGGCTAACTCATTTTTTCAAGGCTTTTAGAAAAGAACGCTTTAAGATGGAGTGGTACCTCACAGAATGTCATTCCAATTTCTCTGATCCTGGCTTGAAAAGTATCAAGAAATTTTAGCTAATAGATTTATTGATAACCAGACTAACTGGAGTCCTCTGAACTCTACCATGTTTCATTTTCGTTTGCAATTGATGGCATTTCCCATGGGTATATGAATGTTTAGATACCTGGTGAATTGGAGGCTAATGTCCATTGAGGCATTTAGCTGTCCCTGTTAACATTCATAACAAATCAGAAGTCTCCCATTTGTCCTTCACTAGTTCACCCCATTAAACCTCCATGGCCTCCTTAAAGGAAAACTTCCAGAAGGCACACATAAATCTGGGTTTCCTTCCTGAGGATATCCTTCTCTTGGGCCAGAATTAATGCCAATGAATGCATGATCAGAAATTTTTTCCTAACACTAGGGGGGGCTAGCCATTTCCACAGCCAAGGCAGCAGCAGCCCAACAGTCATCACTTGACTTGCTGGCTAATGTGGTTTTGAACAATTACATGGTCCTTGATTACCTGCTTGCTGAGTAAGGAGCTGTTTGTGTGATGGCAAACATGCCTTCTGCACATGGATAAATTCCTCTGGAAGTGGAAACTCAATTACATATGATTAGGGAACAAACACATTTGCTATAACAAATTTTACCTGACGATACTTTTTATCTCCTTAGCTGGTTACTTTCAGGTCTAGGCTCCTTGTTTAGAACTATTAAAGAAATTAGGGTCATTATTCTGCTCTTCATCTTCCTTTGTATAATCATGTTTAAACTGCATCTGTTGCCTATCTAACCTTTGTAGCGATAACGTGTCCAATATGATGATGCTAGCGTGGTGCTTCAGGATGATCTCCAATGCTTATGACTCTGATAAGTTAGATTTTGGTGCGAAATGCCTGAGAGTTCTTCCTCCTACCCTTCCTTTTTCCTCAAATGTGGCCTAAGTGATTTCTAGTCTGTGTACTTTTCCTCAGATATGGCACATGACAACCAAGAAATGTCCTTCCTGGCACTGAGGGATGAAACCATTAAATGTAAAAAACCTGACCCTTGATCTGCAATGCTTTCAAGGAAAGATCTTGATCAAAAGAGGGAAATGTAAAAATGAGTAAAGGATAACCTCATTCAGTATGGAATTGTGAAGTCCTGAGCATGTACCACTCACCACAGCTTACTTTACTAGCCCAGCAGGAGGAAGGGAGATTTTCTACTTGCTCAGCAATAGCCCAACCAATGAGAACCACAACTCAGCCAATGAGAAGTCTCTACAACCCTGAACTCTTGCTCTCCTCCAATGAACTTTCATTCCACATAGCTCCTTTCAACATCCTCTTTTCCTCTATAAAATAATGCTCCACTCTTTTGTCCTCTAGACTTGCCTATGGTTCACTATAGCTTCCATGTCCTGAATTGCAATTCCTCTGCTATTCCTGAGTAAACTAATTTTGCTGGTAAACTAACTGGCTATTTTATTTTTAAGGTTGACAAAATGAAATTAATTAAAAATTTTTAACTATCTGAATATTCATTAATTTTCCCAGAGGCAAAAAGCTATAGTAGTAGAACCAAGATTCAGTCTCAAGTCTCTGCTACTTTTTCTTTTTTTTCTTTTTAATTTTTTTTAATGTTTATTTATTTCTGAGACAGAGACAGAGCATGAGTAGGAGAGATGCAGAGAGAGAGGGAGACATAGAATCAGAAGCAGGCTCCAGGCTCTGAGCTGTTAGCACAGAGCCCAATGCGGGGCTCAAACTCACAGACCGCGAGATCATGACCTGAGCCGAAGTCTGATACTCAACCAACTGAGCCACCCAGATGCCCCAACTGCTACTTTTTCAAGTACGCAACACAATTCTTCCTAGATTAGCATAGGGAAAAGTCACTGCTTAAAGCTTTCATAAATTAAGTAGAACTTTCTTCTCGATTTTGGCTTAGCTTTCAGGAAAATGATATATATAATGTCAGGATATTAGATTATTTAATCAATTTACATAATTAGAATAACTTGCAAATTATGTAGGGACTGTTTTAAATTAACAAAGAAACCCAAATAATGTTTAATATAATGTATTGTTATAGATTTGTTAGTTTTGTATGTCAAAGAACAAATGTTAATCAATAAAGCAAATCCCTTAAAAATTAGAAAGTGTGCCTTTACGGCCAATCTAAAGCAGAAAATATGAGTTAGAACAGATGATTCAAGATGATAATAAATAAACTATATTTCTATATTTTTTAAATCTAACCCATATAGTTGTCTAACTCCTGTTCATCTTATTTATATTGTGTATATGTAATTGTAACCTATATGGATAATTCCACTTATTTTGGATTATTAGAAGGGAAGACAATTTGTCTCAGTATTAAATTTCAGAAAATGAATTTTGTCCTCCAACCAAAAATCTCCTCCATAATTTAAGACAAATGCTGTAAAACTTTTGGTGTTATATTATATATTTCACTTCTTATAAACTAATATGCTCTAACAGCGAAGAATATTTTTCTTTAGTAAATGTCCATAAGTCATTCCAGTTCTTTTTTTCTTTTACAAATTTTAAATAAGTGGGAACATTTTAAAGATGTCCCTGAGTACAGTTCCACAGATAACTCTAGTTTCAATGTACTGGTCAAATCCTTTACTTTTGGAAACCTAGGTAATTTCTATCTTAGGTCATCAAATGCTTGCCCCAACATAATTAAGCATAGTGTTGTGGTTGTTGTTGTTGATGGGAGGTCTGTTCTTTCTCCCCTCCTGGATTGTGGGTTCCTACAGGAAAGCTATGTGTCAAAACAGCTATGTGCTGTTACAGCTAACAATTACATAGTCATCCGTTAATATTTTCTATTGTAGAAAATGAATTTCAACTCAGATTTACTTATAAGTATTTACTTATTCTACTTTAATTTGCATTAGATTTGTTTTGGAGTGGGAACATATTTGAAATCTAACCTGTTTCTGTGACAAAATTTTCAAACATTCACATATATTCCTATTTAAAATAATAATTATCTTCTCCCTCCACATCATTGTTTGTATAGACTAGATAAAACACAGTAGTGAGGACTTTTTCTTGTTAATAGACATTACTTGATATTTTAGCTTTAATGCTGGAAAATAAAAGCAGTTTGTAATGTGTCCAGAATTGCCCTTTCTTTTCGCTTACAGAGCACTTAAGTGTCATGTTAAGCCTGAGGCAGATCTGTCTAGAATTGTGTTTACTGTATTCCTTTCAAAATGCAGCACAGAATCTTATCGCTTATCAGTGCATAAAGTCTAACAGATTGCAGACTCAAATTTCCCCTTCCAGGCAATGTTGGGTTTCACTATTGTTTGCCATGACAAAGGTTTTCATGAATTCTAGGGCTTGGATTTCTGTCTTGTTTTCCTTAGCATAACCCTCTAGGCAACGAATCAGCATTTTTCAACTTCTAGAAATTGTTCGAACTGTTACTACAAAAAGCTGCATTTTAAAATTCTACCTCTTTACATTTGGCTTTCTTTGAAAAAAAAAAAAGTTATGCTGGGTAGTTTTGGTTATATTGAAAAGAAGAAGCAATTAAACATTGTCTGCAGATGCTGCTGCTGTAAATGAGGTTGCCCGAATTTGGTGAAAGCAAATATGCTCACAATTCATATTTGGGCTGCAAGTTTAAAACCGTCAGAGGAAGGAAGTGTCTTGGGTAGGGACAACTTTAGCTATGTAGACTTTTCTTTTTCTTTTTCTTTTTTTTTTTAATATCAGAGTCATCCATGTGTGACTACTTTCAGATAATTTGGAGACACTTTTTACAAATGTATCAGCTATGGACACAAAGAGTTTCTTAGGCAAATAATTCCAATCCCTCTCATCAGAAAACCAGTTCAGCATTTTAGATGCCATTTAAATTGAATACATAGTTTACATGGGCTGAATACTTTTTGTTGGCCAAAGTCTATGTTTCAGTCCATTCGCATATTCCAGGTTTTGCCAAACCTTGTAGATCTGATCACCTAGTTATTTCTCTATCTCCTCTGCATTGCCCCCCTTCTACTGCCTTAGGTGAGGGCCTTACAATGTCTTGCCAAGTTCTTAACTAGTCTTCATTTCCAAATTGTCTCTATGCTACTCTAAGTGGTGCCTTATAAATCCCTAATTTGATCATATCATTTCCCTCTTAAAATCCCTCAGTGACACAAGGTCTCCTACACTATAAAATCCACACCTCTTAAAACGGTATAACGTGACGTTCATGATCTCACTCTGCCAATGTTTCTAAATTTACCTCTCCCCATTCCCTGCCCCTGTGCCACCCTGAAACAAATATGTATTTCTCCAATCATATTAACTTCCTTTTTCCTCATTCAATTCTTTTTGCCTTTGCATTTGCTGTTCAGTTAGCTAGGGATGCCCTTCCCTGATTGCTTGTCACCCCTACTGCCCATCCCATATCCCTTCTTTTCATCTATTAAGTTGCCTATGAGAAGCCTTCACTAATGTTCTCTGACCAAGTCAGAGATATTTTTATTATGTTACCATAGTGATACTCTTATACCTCTGGGTTTTACCATGCATGCATCCATCATATTGGTGGAATTATTGGTCAACAAACACACACAAATATTGCACAACAATAAACTTTTGAAAGTTAGTGATACTTTGGCAAAGATAAAGAATTAAATATATTTGTTTAAGAGACAAAAAATGAAAGTAATTATCTGCCATAAACAAAAATTGAGAAAGTTTCGAGAAGAGCCCTGCCCTACATATCAGTGTATAATGTCTTGGACATTCTTCATTCACATGTTACTAATTAAACAACCGTTTATTGAGCACCTCCTACTATGAATTCTTGCAACTATAAAAACATTGTGTTTTTATGCGTAGATAGTAGGGATGGGAAATAAAATCCTTATCCTATCCTTTGTGTGTCTACAGACAACTTTTTTTTTTCCCCTAAGATTATTCTCAATCCTTTGTAAGTGTTTGAGATGCTTTCTATCATCATGATGGGTTGAGCTGAAATAAATGTACTATCAAAGCCCCCTTTCCCCAACACACACACACACACACACACACACACACACACAGGAACATAGAAATGTTGGGTCAAATAAAATAAGAATTTCTAAATTACTAGGTTCTAAGTAATGAATAAAGAATATACAGATCTTAAAAATGAAGGAGAGAAATCAAAGCCAGAGTAGTAAAGAGAAAGTTGAAACTTTAGCAGCCCATTGACATTGGTCTGGACAAAGGCCCAGGATCTAGGCACTAAAATCTCAGGTTCTAATGGCCATATGCCATGAGGAGACAGGGCCACAGTTCTGAATATTGAGATAGTTATAAGTGGGGTCCTACATAAACTGTGAAGCCTTGAAGTGTTCCTTATTCCCAACTACTAGAAAAGTCCATCCACCAATGGAAAAAAGAAATAGGATAGCTTACAGTCTATTAAAGGATTTGGGGCCTAAAAGTAAGTTGTGGGCATAAAAAAATGATCTCTTAGAGGAAAGAATAACAAAAAGGAATGTGGGAGAGGAAGTATTTGAAGAGATAATGTCCAAAAATTTTTCCATAATTAAAGAAAGAGATGTTTTTAATTTGAGGAATTAAACAGAATCCTGGACAACCAAAAAATAAACATCTAGCTTTAGCCTTGTGATCCTGTAAACAATCAAAAACAATAGGAAAATATTAAAAGGAAGAAAAAACAGACAAATTTGCCTACAAAAAAACACAGTTACACTTCTCCTACAGTCTTGTAAACAGCAATAACATATGCTAAGGAAAAATTACTGACACCCAGAATTCTCTGCATGTGTAAGCTCACATTCAAGAGAGGATGTGAAACAAACACATTTCACACAAAGACTAAAATTTTACCATCTGAGAACCTTGCAAATGCTTGAATAATTAATTAATAACAATAAAATTTTCAAAACAATTTAAAAGTTTTAAAATCTGTAATAAAAATTTTTAAATAGTATTTTCTTTATTTACAAGTTAGAATCAACAGAGAAAGAAAGACAAGCCAGATACTAAATGGAGAGATGTAAAAAACAAACAAAAACAAACAAAAAAACAAACAAACAACAGGAAAAAACCAACCAGGGATCCCAAATGCAGCAGAAGGAAATGGGAAAACAGAGTAGAAAAAAAGTCAATATAAAGAAAGCTTCCCCTTCTACCTTCCCCATGGAGGCTGAGGAGACCATGGCCCCATTCCCCTTAACCTTACTGATAGCTTAAAATAAAGCACAACAGACAACCTCAAAACAGAGTCCTTAGGAGTGAACAGAGCAGCTGTGGCCTCAGGTAACCCCCTATCAGGGCCTTTGCCCACTGCCTGTACCCCTGCCCCACCTCAGTCATTTTGAATGGGGACTCTATGTCCAAGAGGTCACTCTCAATGGAGCGAGGAACTCAAATCTTATTTTGCCCTTTATGTCCCTACTTCAGGAAATGTCCCTGTATCCCTTCCCCAACTGGGGAGCCAGGATATATGCAGAAAATATAAAAAAAGATTTGCAGAAAATATGGCTTACAATGAAGGTGGAAGAAATGAGATTTAATTAGCATTTCTTTGATCCCTAAATGTCTTTCTTTGGGAGAGGGGTACTTTAATTTTATTTTTAAATAAAGCAAAATTGACTTGATGCTGGCATGCAATTTTATGAATTTTAACGCACAAAGAGACGCATGTAACCACCACCATAATCAAGATACAGAATAGTTCCATCACCCCAAAATTTCCCTGATCCATCTTTTTATGGGTGACCCTCCCCATCCACCCATAACACCTGGAAAACATGAATCTGTTCTCTATCAATGTAGTGTTCCCGCCCCTCCCCCACCCAGGTATGTCATATACTAGAAATCATACAGCACATCACCTTTTGTAACAGGATTATTTTGCTCAGCTATATTCAGGTTGCTGTGTATATCAGTTGTTCACTTTTTTTTTTTTTTTTTTTTTTTTTTTACTGCTGAGTAATTTTCCGTTGTATGCAAGTATCATAGTTTGTTTTTCCATTTACCTATTGAAGAACATTGGGGTTATTTCTAATTTTTGACTATTCTAAATAAACCTGCTATAAGCATTTGTGTACAGATTATAGAGTAAAAATAATTTTCCCTTTTTGTAGAGTAAATACCCAGAAGTTGAAGTTCTGGCTCACATGGCAAGTGTATGTTCAACTTTGTAAGAAACTGCCAAGCTGTTCTCCAGAGGGGCTATAAAATGTCCTGCTCCCACCAGCAATGTATGAGAATTTCAGTTAAAATTCTCAGCATTTCTTAATGCTAACCATTCTAATGGGTAGTGATATGACATGATTGTTTTAATGTACAGTTTCTTTAGATTTAATTATTTATTCTCCAGTTTTTATTTTATTTTCATTTTATGAGAAGACAAATTCCCAATGGGCTCATAATTTGTTTTTTTTTAAGCTTATTTATTCATTTTTGAGAGACAGAGAAACAAGCAAAGAAAGAGGGAGAGAGAGAATCCCAAGCAGGCTCTATGATGTCAGGTCAGAGCCTGATGCGGGGCTCAAATTCACAAACTCTGAGATCATGACCTGAGCTGAAATCAAGAGTGGGATGCTTAACCAACTGAGTCATCCAGGCACCCGCCCATCAAAAGGCTCATAATTTGTTGGTAAAGTCAGACATGAAACAAATTATAATGTTACAAATAGAGAAACATACTTTAAAATATTTATTACTTATAATAAAGGAATTAGAAAAGTCCATACAAGTGAAGGTAGCACTTGAATTGACCTATGGAAGAAGATGGCCACTCCTAGTCCCTATCACAAGACACATATGCAGCTGCCTCTCTTGACAGGGAAGTAAGCTCCTTGACTCGAAGACTAATAAATGGCAGTCTACCCCAGGGAGCCTCTTCCCTGGAAAGTTATGTAATATGAGAAAGTAGGTTTAATTTTTTACTGTGTAACTGTCTACCAAATGTATCATACTTTACCTGAGAAGACAGTGCTCTGTTGTGTAAAGGCCATAGGCTTTGGGATTGTGCCTACAGGTGTTTGAAACCCCAACTTCTTTACTCAATTACGAAGGCACCTTTGACAAGTATTATGGGTTGAATTGTGACTCCCCCCACCACAAACTCACATGTTAAAGTCCTAACCCCCATACCTCAGAATGTGGCTTTATTGGCAGTAGGGTCTTTACAGCGGTAATCAAGTGAAAATGAAGTCAGTAGTAAAGGCCCTAATCCACTATGACCTGTGTCTTTGTCCAAAGAGGAAATTGGGAGACAGATACAGATAGAGAAATACAATGAGGACACAGAAAAAAGATAGTCATCTACAAGCCAAGGAGAGAGTTCTAGAACAGGTCTGTCCTGATAGCCCTCAGAAAGAATCAGCCCTGCCAACACCTTGATTTTGGACTTCTAGCCTCCGGGACTAACAGAAGAAAGTCCTGTTATGTCAGCCACCCAGTTTGTGGTCATTTGTCACAGCAGCCCTCGAAAACTAATACAGCAAGTTATTAACCTTTCCAAATAGGCAGTTTTCACATCTATAAAAAGGGAATGGTAACTTGCTTCACTGTGCTGCCAGGAGTAATGAAACAAAAACTTCATGAGAAATTACTTCTGCCAAAAAGGGTATTAGTTTAGCCCGCAGTAGACAATGTGTAGCACATGCCATCAGTGTCCTATCCGTGTCCCTGGAGAAGGTAGTGTGCTTTCCTGGACCTGTACTCTCTGGTGTCTGCGTCTTTGCCTGAGGGTTCTTCCTTCCACTGTCTTCCTTCCACTGCTCTCCAAGTACAACCATGGAAAACCACATTGCCCAAATAGAGCAGGTTCAAAGAGTGGTGAGGGCTGGAAACTTTTTTAGTCTATTCTACAGTTTCACATGTGTGATTTGTTCAAGGAAATGCCCACTCTGGCTTACTCCAACACAAGAGAAAAAGGGAATGTGAACACGTGTTCTCTACTTGCCAGATTGTCTCTCCATCTAATTGTGTCTAGAAAAGAGAAAAAGCCAAAAGTAAGCAGTGTAAACAAATAGCAATATACTAGTTCTAACCTTCTCCATTCCCCTTTTCACCAATTGTTTCAATTCTCAGAGATTCAGATTTTCTTTCAGATTGCAATAAAAATAGCCTCTTCCAAGAATATAAAATCTTAAAGATAACCATTTTTGTTTTTATTCAAAGAAATATTGGCCAGACTTGCCAGATTTTCAGAACTGCCAAGTAGTAGAAAAGAATTTTCAAATAAAGACAGAAGTTTAAAATGAAAAGCAGACTCTTTGATCTTCCTCATCTCTTTCTTTCATTTGTTGTTTGAAAGCCCAATGTAATCCCTTATTTTATAGTAGATTCTTGGTTTACAGAGGAGTTTCAGATGCTATTAAGAGTCAGAAGTTAAAAAGAAGTCCTAAATCATTAGACATACAAGCCTAGATTTCTGAAGTAGAACAAATGTACGAATGTTTACATGCCGTTCCAGGTCTGAATGATTACTTAGCCTCTAGGCTCATGGCTTAAAAAAGAAGCTTTTTCCCCATATTTTCCTCATATATGTTAAATGTATTATACTCATTCATGCTCTCTCTATTTTAAAATATGTCAAGGAGAGTAAATAAGACTGGAAATCAATGCAAGCATTTTTTTCCCCATCAAACTATTTGAGAAGAAATATTTTAATCATTTTTATTTGGTGTTTTAGAAATGGCATTTATTGAGTTAATATTTTGTAAATATTTTTATGTACAAGGCTATTACTTCTAAAATATAATTTATAGAGAAAGCACATAGGTGAAAACATTTATAAAAATAAAAAGACATTTTTTATTGGTTTTTTAAAAATTTTTTTAACGTTTATTTATTTTTGAGACAGAGAGAGACAGAGCATGAACGGGGAGGGTCAGAGAGAGGCACAGAATCCGAAGCAGGCTCCAGGCTCCGAGCAGTCAGCACAGAGCCCAACGCGGGGCTCGAACTCACGGACAGTGAGATCGTGACCTGAGCCGAAGTCGAACGCTCAACCGACTGAGCCACCCAGGTGCCCCAAAAAGACATTTTTTA
Organism: Panthera uncia; assembly: GCF_023721935.1. Lineage (NCBI taxonomy): Eukaryota > Metazoa > Chordata > Mammalia > Carnivora > Felidae > Panthera > Panthera uncia. The sequence goes on from NW_026057577.1 coordinate 114,959,279, forward strand.
ATGTGAGTGTATATGGGTCCCTGTAAAGAAAGAAAAGCATGCATTTTACTTTTTGCAACTTTTAGTGTATCTACTATTCAATTGAAATTGCTGAAATAGTTCACTGTACTGGAACTTCCTTCCAATTTATGATTTGCTCCCTCACCTTCTACCAGGTATCACTCATGTGTTACCTTCTTGAGGAGGCCCACCCTGACCATCACAGTTATTTCGGCTCTTACTCCCCAGGCCGTCATTAGACTGTGCTAGTACAAATTGCCTGAATAAAATATCTTTGTCTTTCTTACATAGATTATGTTAAATAGATATTATACCAGTAAATAGCCGTGACAGTGAATTTGAAGCGATATTACTTAAAACCATCATCTAAAAAACATTTATTTAGGAAACTTAACACACATTGAGATATATTTCATGGGCACTACATCAAATTACTGAAATCTGTCTTTGCAAACTGAACACAGCAAAGAAAGAATTTGTGTCCTCCAACATAGAGACCCAACATTTATTAAATTACACCCCACATAACTAACCCAGGGTTGGTTAAGTCTTTACAAGCAAACTAGAATCGAAATCAAGTCTTTAAATTAAATACTAAATAATAACAAGCAAAACTGCTAAAAATGTAATTTTACCCAAGTAGTTATTATATTCCCTTTGAAATGTAAAAATGCAGTTTATAAATTCTGCTGTATTTCTTATAGTTAGAACAATTTTGAAGAAACTCAACTAAAAAATGATGTTAACAGATCTAAGGAAGACACTGGTAGGTTATGGATGGAATCTATTCCTAAAGACGTGGGTAAAAATGAACCCCTGTAACACGAGTCTTATACGCTTATTGGATTTTGTTTCAAATCAGAGACTACACCTTTAACACCGTTAAAACTTTTAAGACTTCAAGGGCCGAAGCCACTGTCTCATAAATGTTTTCTATAATAGCATCTCATATTTTTTATGAATAACTTTGTCTATGGGTTGATTCCACAAAATAACTGAGATAAACTAGAAGTGACATAGAGGTAGTAAAAATTATTTCCAGTTTAGTCTTGTTTCCTCAGGGTGAGATCTACAGTTGCTTAGTACCAGGAAAGTGTTTCTAGACTCAAGGATCAGAAATTATCTCTTATTTAAGATTCAAAAGATGATAGTACTGGTCAACTGAAAAAAAAGGTGTATATTTTATAATAAAACAAAAGATAAATGTGCGATATTTGAAAGCTTTTGGTTTTTAACATTTCCTAATTAAGCATTCTTTTTATGTGAAACAATGGTATAAGCACATGATAAACAAACAAACAAAAAAGTAGTTGTGTGCCAGACTGGAAATTGACAAACATTACTCTTACCCTCATAGTTAGTTTTAGTTAACTTAGTAAAATAATTTCGATGATAGATTTGCACAGAAACTTATTCTCTGCTAAAGTTACAAAACAATTTTAAAGATATACAATTTGTTAACTATGGATCACCAGCTATACCTAGCTTTGTAATGTCATGTCAACATGAAATAGCAAACTCTTATAACCTGATTATGTTGGTAAACATCTTAGCTTTTTGAGATGTCTTGGACAGAAAGAGTTTAAGGTGTGAAATGAGCACGGACTCTGAAGTCAGACCTTAGCTTGAATGTTGGCTCTGTTACCTTCTAGCTACCCGACTTCAGCAAATGTCTGTGTCGTTGAACCTCAGTTTCCATATCTTTAAGATGGAAAGCATAATAGCCGTACTGCAAATTAATTAAAAAACGAAATATGTTTAGTATAGTTCTAGGCATTCTTTTTGGACCCAATAATTAAGAGCTCTCATTATAGTAGAAAAAGACTTATACCAGTGTTTCAATAGAAATAGCAGCATTACATGGATCTGTTCTTCATCAGCAAACGACTCCCATCTGTGAGGCCTCGTGACATTCCCACTTAGAACCTTTATAAGGTATGGCTCAGGTGTCTCTTTCACTCACAGAGCTAGAAAATATTTTCATTGACACAACATTTTCAGGGTTGGGCCTGTCTTAGACACGTCCCTCAAAACATAGAGTTTGCTATAAATTAGCACAAGATAGGGAGATGTCAGCAGCTGATCAAACTCACCATCACCATCACCAGAGAAAACAAAAACCCACAAAAATTGAGCCGTTTCAGTTTCTCTTATTCTCTGGATTCTTCTGTCGAATTTTATTTAAACTTCTCTTTACCTGTTTTCTTGTTGCATTTCCTGTGGATTTCTACCATCTTTTCTCCTGTCTTCTTCCTACACTTTCTTTTCTCATCTCTGGTCTCAACTCTGCTTCTCAAATGTTTTTTGGCTCACTCCCTCCCTCACACACCCACTCATTCACAGACTCCTCAGGCATGAGCCCCCTCCCATCCATTTCCAAACTCACCTCCTCACTTACCCACTCATTTACCATCTAGGTTGGCCTTTTTTTTTTCTGCCAAAGCCTTAGAATACTATTTGCTCGCTGAGAATGATGTGTTATTTTTTGGTATTTTGCTCATTTCCACCTTGTTTTCTCCAATGGCATTCAAGAACTGTTTTTTTGCCATCACTTCTTTTTACTCTTCTTTTTATGAAACCATTCAAAACAAATCTGCTGGTAAATTTGTGAATCATTAGGGAGTAGAGATGAATTAAGTAGTTTTTGATATGTTTTACTAATCCTTTCTACATTTGTGATTTTTTTTTTGAAAAGACTTTTTCAATCCTGATTCGGTAAGTCTGTGATAGGGCCCTAGAATATGCATTTCTAATAAGGTCCCACGTGATGAAGATGTGCTATTCCCCTCCTTAGAGAACACTCTTTTCAGTACCTCTGCTATAAGCCATCCTAAACATTTGCAAATGAAAGCTATTAAAAGAATTATAAACATAAGTGTCTTGTGGTGTATGAAAATTTTCTTTTCAAGCAGAGAGAAATCAAGTGCTTAACTAGAAGATAAAGTATTCCTTTTTTAGAACTGACGAAATTTAAGTAAACCTACATAAAAATGTTAACAGTGGAAGTTAGAGTATTGGAGAGCCTTAGATCTTCCATGATGTACAGGAGAGCTTTCATCCTTAGAAAAGTGATCATGGCAGTCACCAAGTGAATGGTGAATTATTTATAGAAAAATATTTGAACGAACAACCATATGATTTTAAGTAAGTATAAATATGCATATATGGACCAATTTGAAATTAAGGGCCTCAAATTCATCTGTCGCCATTAAAAATTGTTAGGGGAAAAGCAATGACTGAGAACATTGCTACGATTCTTCATATTTTCTGATACAAAGAATGGGTAAATTTTTTAATATGTAAAAAACATTGACAAATGAATAAGAATACAAAGATGAAAATCTTGGGAAAAGAGTGCGAAGGATTTGAATGGATTACAGAAAAAATAAGGCAAATGCCTGCTAAATTCACGAGCAGATATCAATAAAAACAAAATAGATATTGAAGTAATTATCTTATTCAATTTAATCAAGCTTGTGAATATTAAAGTTATTGATAAAAGCTAGAGTTGTGAGTAGTGTGATAGGATAGGTATTCTACACAGTCCATGGCATTCTAACGCAATATCTTTTGAAACGATGATTCGAGACTATCTACCAAAATTGTTAATGTGTACATTGCTTAATCTAGCAATTCTACTTCGAGATCTTTTTACAGACATTTCACTGTAGTATACAAAGAATTATCCTTAAGTTCATTTAGTATACTCAATTTATAAAAAAAATTAAAGGTAACATAACAGTCTATCAATAGGAAATTGTTTAAATAAACATGGCATATCTATTCAATACTATGCAGCTTAAAAATGAAATTATATATACTGATATGAAATAGTAATATAGCTACATTACTGAAACTTTGCCACTATCCTAGGATAACTGTCTTTATTATTCTAGTTTCATGTTGTGTCCACTGAGAGACACGTTGAATAACTTAACCAAAATCACAAGGCAGATACTTGATTTTATCCCAGGCTATTAGTCTATACTAAACTGACCAAAACATGGTAAAGTTCTGTTATGTATACCTACATATCTATCTATACATATACATACGTACACACATATTTTAAGCTCCTAATTTCGTTTTAAATACGTAAGGTTATATATTTTTATGTGTACCTACGGCTCTAAAGGGATAAATAGTAAATAAATATCTTACAATGTTTATCCCAGGAAAATAGGATCATTGGCTCTAGGAGTCTCATTTCTTACTTTTTGCACCTCTGTAATTTATCTTATTACTACCATGCATTACTTCTGTGTTTAAAAATGCAAAACTAGGAGCGCCTGGGTTGCACAGTGGGTTAAGCGTCCAACTTCGGCTCAAGGTCATGATTTCAGGTTTCATGGGTTCTAGCCCCGTGAGGGGCTTTGTGCTGACAGCTCAGAGCCTGGAGCCTGCTTTGGATTCTGTGTCTCCCTTTCTGTCTGCCCCTCCCCTGCTCATGTGCACTTTCTCTGTCTCTCTTTCAAATATAAACATTAATTTTTAAAAATTTAAAATATGGCTTCTAGTTCAAATATATACTAAAGCATTGTCTTTTCATAACTTAATAGGATAATTGAAATTAATACAAATTAATACAAGCTAATAATACATAAGGGCCAAATTAACTTTTGGGGGTAATTTTTTGTATAATATATTTTACTGCCTGGTTTTTAATGTTACCATTAAAATCAATATTTCTCTTGTCATAATTTTCCATTACAATCATATAAAATAATTATATATGTTGGGTGCTAATGGGTTATCTTATTTTATTGCAGCTGTACAATCTGAAATCCTACAATGAGTAAGATTTAGTTCTACTTTATTTTATTTTAATTTTTAGTTCTACTTTAAAATGTGACTTTTAACATAAAAATGTATAGATATTTCAGTTTTACATTTTAATTATAAATATAAAATTCCTTTTGTGGACAAACTATGAACCTATTTATATATGTTTCACAGTATGGTATTAGTGTACAAGTTTAAAGTTGAGTCTATTATTATAATTTAATGTTTTTTTCTATTAAAAGTTACTTTTAAAATTGTATCTTCAATTTTAATATTTAAATAGGTGTTTTAGTTGATGAATTGATTCATATAATTTTACTGGTTTTAAAATATCTAATAAGTTAATAATTTTTAATATTTTGTTTCCTAGATTAAGATATAAACAAACCCTGGATGATGAAAATATTTTTATTTGGTCAAATATGCTGAGTTCACTGTAGCTTTTTAGTATTAATGGTGACTGTATCCGTTTGCACAAACAGCATCTCTAAGGAGTGGAGTTCTTTGTTCTGGTTGAGAGTAGGTCTGCTTACTTGCAAAGCCAGTACCTTCTTGCCCTATTATTGACCTCGACTTTGACCTGGCTGGACCACCCTCACAGGAATGGAGGGTAATAAAGTCCTCTGGCTGACTCAAGTCTGAGTTTAAGCTAAGCAGATATAATCAATCACCTGAAATTAAGTGATGTGGTTTTGTGATGTGGGCATTTACTGGGGACTGAGCTGAGATCACCAAACACCATCCATTTATGTCTTTAGGGCTGTCTCGGAGTAGGATCAAGGGTATTTTAACTAGTACTTCAGGAACTATTTAGCAGATTCAGAGTACAGAGATATGATCTTACAGCAAGAAAGAAAGAAGGAAAGAAAGAAGGAATGAAAGAAGAAAGGAAGGAAGGAAGGAAAGAAGAAAGGAAGGAAGGAAGGAAGGAAGGAAGGAAGGAAGGAGAGAAAAAGGGGCGGGGGAGGGAGGGAGGAAAAAAAAGAGGAAAACAAGATTTCCAATTAACAAGGATAGACTTATCGTAAACAAGGAATAAACAAAGAACTAAAATCTCCTTCAGGAAATATTACCTTTCTTAATTCATCTCAGACTTTGACTGTATTAAACTCATTAACAGCACACATTTCTCTATGACAACCAGTACGTCTTTGCTAGCCAAAATATTTCATTTGGTAAAATCAATTTTGGAATATTAGACAATAATCATGCTTTGTTTTCAGGATGTTATTTCAAAAGTCTTGCCTCTTCTCCCCCCACTCATTTTTCCCAAAGTATTTTAGTGCTTCTGAAGATCAAGATTCTCTTGGACTGTTTTAAATGACCCTGTCTCCTAAATTCCAATCCCACTCTGACCTTTCCCTTTTTAACTTTACCCCTGGAATCCACACGTTTTTTTAAACAGGAAAAAAAGAAAAAAAAGAAAGAAAGAAGCAGAAGAACTCCTGTAACCATGCAAAGCAAAACGACATGTAGCACTCCAGTCAACCCAGTAGGAATCAGGGTTGTTTGGTGTGTACTGAGGTTTGGAACATCCTGTGGGATGATTGTCCCTGATGAATGTACAGTCTGGCTTGGACAATAGAACTGAAACAACATTAACCTGTTTCTTTCTGACTGAAGTCCACATACTACACTAGCAAATGATTTAGCTGGAGACCATGTGTTAAGATATTTTAGAAGCTAAGGGGTATACATGGTAATTGGGATTGGATGTCCTTTTCTCTAAACGAGATGGTGAGTGCCTTTAGAGATTGTATCTGAGATGTTTTATAAACTTTCCACCAAACCTATGGTACTGGTAAACACTATGTAGTAGTCACTTGGTGGATATGAATGAGCTGATGAGGTTTATTCCTTTTGGACTATTACTCTCAATTGACAGCTTGAATCTTAACTAAGTCTGAGTTCCTATTTATGCCATTTGGGAGCACTTGTAAAGCTACACAACATAGTGGATTTTTGAATCAAATACTCTACCATCTTGAAGAGGATAAATAATTTCTGGGTGCTAGTGATAGAAAATGAGGATAGATTTCTCTAGATAACACCCTAGAAAGGTATATAGTAGACAATACAAATCCTGCCTCAGTAAAGTGAGGAATTCAAAGCAGCACGAGTAATTGGCTCTTGGTTACAAAATAATCAGAATTTTTCATTGAGACTTCTTGGATTGTTTCATGAAAAATATATTATTTCTCCGAGAAGACTTCCAGAATGTTGCTTCCCCAGCTTGGTTGACTTTATGGAGTGCTTTCCACTGGAGCTCGAGCAAAGTCATCTCGGACACCTGTTCATGAAGTGTTTGAAATAAAAAAAGGCTATAAACAACCTCTCCAAAATCCTGAAACTTGCCTTTGTATGTCACTCTAAGGTATTCCATTCAGTTATGCTCCCACTGGAAGTATTGTCTTTGTCTTAAATGATCCTCCCCTTCTACCCTTCTAATTCTCTTTCCAAACAGTCCTTTTCCAAGGGAGGTTAGGTTCTAAGCTAAATAAATAAACAAACAAACAAATAAATAAGAATTTTATTACATAGAGATTGGTGGTTGATTTCTATTTTCTAGTGTTACTGTTCTTAAAATGAGGAGGTTATCAATATTATTAGAGGATTTGAAGGGGGATTTTTTAATGAGTGGACTTTTCCCAAAGCCCTTTTCCTATTCTAGAACTGTGTCTTCCTCTCTTCCCTAGCATTGAATAAGCAACTTCTTTAAATGAGTCTTCTGAAAAGAGGTCAACTAATTTTGACAGATTATTTTATTCAGATTTGGCATGTTAAAAGAAAAAACTATTTTGAAATGTTTACTGATTTATACTTTCCACTTATTTGTAAATCCACTTTATATGTTTTATTATGTATTTAGACTTACTTCTTAAATAACATTTGGAATTTAGAATATATTTCATGATATAGTTTAATAAACTCAAAAAGCTGAGTGAAATCAGAGGATTCTAATTGACTCTGTGACTTAAACATTCCACTACCCTGGGCCTCAGTAATCTCATTTTTTAGTTATTTTAGGAGAAAAACTAAGTCATCTCAAAAGTCTCTTCATAGCTTCTCATTTCCTTGGTCCAGATGAGATTCATCAAATGAGACCATGGTGGTGAAGTGTGAATCAGGCTTTAATAATTTCAATTCTGTTTTGGCTACTTTATCATGCCCTAATGTTAATTTCCCCTTGTATATGAGTTAACCTGAGCAAAACTGTGAAAAATATATAAACCCTTCCTTAAGTGTTAACATTGATAGTGATGGAGTAAATACACCTAGCTATTAAATGTGATAGTTTTTCTTCCATACAGCTATCTCAATGTAGAGCCCGTTTTTTTTTTTTTTTTTTGTTTTTTCTCTTTTGGTTTTTCCTCTTTAATGTTTAAATAGTGTGTGTTGCTTTCAATAGAATACACAGCTAATTCAGTGTCATTTCTGGAAAAATAGTGTAATATAACCTTTCCCTGTTTCCCTGTGTTTCCATTGGAAATAAATTTCATTAAAGTCACTCACAGTTTCATTTATACACACACACGCGCGCACACACACACACACACACACACACAATACATGTGCATAGCCTCATGATTTGGACATTACCAGAATGCAATTAAGGGACAAACAATTCTGCTTTCTAAATATTAATACAGAAATACTGTTTAATGTAATCTAGGCTAAAGCAACAAATATTAAAGGAATTGAGATGTTTTCTATTAGTCCTGATAAAACAAGGTTATCAAAACATGCTTACCACTTAATTAGGTTTGTAAAACATTATAAAAGGAAGTATGGATTAACATTTCCTCTATTTGACATTACTACCCAGTTTTCAACATAGCGATTCTCAAAATGGCACTTAAGGTTTTGTATGCTATTACTCTTTTCAAAAAATAAAACCTTCCAAAATAAAATTTTAAACAATACAATACACCTATGATTATTAGAAATATCTTCATGCATTTGCACATTCATTATTTACTGAATACCTACTAAGTGCAGAGCAGTGGATAAGGTACTGAGAATGCAGCAGCCTACTGACCATATAGTATCAGTTTTCATGGAATTTACATGTAAGGAAAGGGAGAAAAACATACAACTCTGTGAATAGGCTCTTTGACAGTTAAGTATAAAAATATTGGTTGGCTATTATAAGAGTGAAATCATTCAACTGAAATTATTAGCAATTTACCCACAAATCCAACAAATGATATTTGCTCAAATTGCCTTAATATTTGCTGTTTCAATCTGTAGGCTGCTAACTTTAAACTCAAATTTTAATCTTATGATACAGATGGATAGATGGATGGATGGATGGATGGGTAGACAATCATGTTTGCTCTGGCTTATCAGTGCTTTTTATACAGATTATTAACCCCTCTGAATCCCATAATTCTTGGGACAACTTTGTTCTAGAAATAATGAAAAATGTCACTAAGTATTTTTATACAGAAATAAATAAATGTACTGAATTTTTGGAAAATCCTACAGTTAAGTCTGGGTAAGAAATAATTGTATTCTATCATCCCCTTTGAAATGAAGATGAGATTTCTATACTTCACAGGACTGATTTGCAAATTAATTTGTTCAAGTCCTTAAAGTGTCCTTAAAATTAAAATTACTATATTGATCTAGCTACAACATTATTATGAACTTTACTTAAAACCTACCTTTTTCATTAGGCTTTGTAAATTTGAAGTGAAACTCCATTTCACTATTGAAATAAAGTATTTTCATTTTTTTCTCAATTTGTGCTGTCTGTTATGCCACAACTGTACATTGTTATTCTAGAAATTACAGGAGGCAGACTACTTATAGGGGTTTAAGATACAGAATATAATATTTGCTTTAAAAAGCATGAAGGCCTGGAGCTGTGGTGGCTCAATCAGTTAGCATGCAGTACTTATAAAACGCATGATGGCTAATTAACTTTCTAACTTCTAAGTGCTTTGTCAAGTTTCAGAAGCACTGAAAGTGCTTTATGTTGATTTTTAAAAGTCACTAGACCTAGTGTTGCCATACACTTTTATTGGTGATCCAATACCAGCAGGCAGAAACAAAGAATAATTTGTACGTTCAACAGTTGAGAAGGTTTTCCCTAACGCTTTGGATACCCATGTAAGTCACTTTCAGTAGTCCTGTTCTTGAGAGGCAAAAATCTTTGTTGTTTAAGGTATGCTTTCTATGTGACAATAAATGAGTGTGTAAATGCATAAAATAAATACTTAATAAATGTATTAATCTATTAATGTTTTATCTATCCTTTGATAGCTCCGGACTTCGGTAGAATATTCTGTAGCGGAAAGGTCATTCTCACATCACAACTCCCTTACAGCATAACCTAGTACATAGGTTTATTGGCTTGCAAAATATGCAACATTGTAAAGTGAGTGAATTTATTCATTAGTACCCATGTTGTAGTTACAGATGCCTCTTCCCTCTGTATATTTCATAGACATGTAATGTGTCTAGCAAACATGTTTCATTTTCCTCATCCTTCCAAAATTTACCTATCTTCTTTCCCATTCTTTCAAGGTTCTGTTCTCCACCTGATAAGACTGAGGTTATTAAATTACCCGATATAAGCCAAGATGATGGTGTGTAAGAGTGTTGCTATTGTTCCCAGTTCATGTATTTGTATTTTTTTAAACAGGAAACAATGCAGAATGTATCCCAAAATAAAGAAATGACTCAAATACTGTAGTATAAGCAAGTCAGGAAAAGGTGTTTAGAAGTTTGAAAATCTAAGACAAATACTGCAATTTAAAAATAGGTGCCTAATAATATTTCTGACGAGGGAGGAAACGAGGTAGGCACAGCAGATGGGCTGATTCTTTCTAGTGTGCTGTCCTGTACAGAAGTGGTAAAGTCAGGCAACAATGTTTTGGGAAAAAAGAGAAAATAATGAACTGGAATTTTGAACTTAAGCTTTTAGAAAAAGAACAAGAGAATTCTAAAGAAAAAGGACATATCTACAAAAAAAAGTGGGAAGGAGAGCAGTGGGAACCTAGTGGAATAAATGAATATCAACCTAAACTAGTAAGTATGTAGACTGATAGGCAGGAAACAGATAAAAAGATCAATAGATACAAATTTATTCACAGTTAGGGGCACCTGGGTGTCTCGGTTAAGCCTCTGACTTCTCAGGTCATGATTTCACGTCTCCTGGGTTCAATGCCCATATCAGGCTCTGCGCTGACAGCTTAGAGCCTGGAGCCTGCTTGAGATCCTGTGTCTCCCTGTCTCTCAGCCCCTCCCCTTCTCACACACTCTCTCTCTCTCTCTCACAAATAAATAAACATTAAAAAAAAGTTAAAAAAAGAGGTGCCTGGGTGGCTCAGTCGGTTAAGCGTCCAACTTCGGCTCAGGTGATGATCTCACGGTTCGTGGGTTAGAGCCCCGCATCGGGCTCTGTGCTGACAGTTCAGAGCCTGGAGCCTGCTTCAGATGCTGTGTCTCCCTCTCTCTCTGCCCCTCCCCCGCTCGCACTCTGTCTCCCTCTGTCTCAAAAATAAATAAACATTAAAAAAAATTAATAAAAAAACTCAGGTAGTGATACCTGTAACTAACATAAAATTTAAAATAAGTTAGATATGAGAGAAAATGTAATATTTATAATGCAGTGATAAATATTAGAAAGTTCCCTACAATTTGGAAAATTATATGCTGATAAATTTAAAAACTTCAAAATTTTAAATAATTTTTAGATATGTTTATTTATTTTGAGAGAGACAGTAAGCAGAGTAGGGGCAGAGAAAGAGAGAGGAGAGAGAGAATCCCAAGCAGGCTCTGCACTGTCAGCACAGAGCCTGATGTGGGGCTCAAACCCGCTAACTGCAAGATTATGACCCAAGCCAAAATCAAGAGTCTGACACTTAACCAACTGAACCACACAGGCGCCCTAAAAACTTCAATAACTTTCTAAAAATAAATGCATTCCATTGTTGCTTTAGATGTAGAAACTTGCAAAAATGCATCTGCAGTTATTTCTAAATGAGGTCACTTGTGAAGTCAAGAAAACAGATGATTATAATGCTTAAAAATTTTTTCCAGCCAGTAGGAAATGAAGGAAAACTACTCTGATTCATTTCACTGAGCAAATTTTACCTTTTATTATATATTATATAAGACATATATAATGTATATATTATCTATCTAGCTAATATAGATAGTTATATACATATCTAGCATATATCTATTTGTATATGTACATATACATATGGATACATATGTATATATATGTATCCATATGTACATATACATATATGTGTGTCTCTATTTTAAAATTATAATATAGAAAAATAATAATTAAAACTCTAAAAATGGTATATGAAATATTTTATAAAATAATTTGCCACAAGTCAGGAAACTCAATTCTAGATTTTTAAGGATGGTTTGCTACTTGTAACATAGTAATTAAAAAAAAAAAAAACGTGTGAGATACAATGTTATCATCATATAAATTTTAAAGGACAATTGATGCCAAATTCAATTATTCCTATTTTTTTTTTTGTGATGGCAAGTATTTCAAATTTGTTTTCAACATTTTATTTTATAGTAAGTTTTGTGTACAGGTTCATTACCTGTGACCCATGGCTGAATGTCATGGTATCTGTGAACTGGCTGTTAAAAATAAAAGCAGAAGAGAGAATTCTTTTTTTCTTAAATACACCTCTTGTTGTTTAGAAAATTGTCTTTCAAAAACAGTTCATGTCATGTTATACAAATAAGGTTTTGCTGTTTCCTTTCAAAGAAATGTAAGGTAGCATGAGAACCATTGTATATAGCCAGGTAACACACAATCACTGTCTCTGTTTTGATATTGAGAATATTTTCCTATAATAGAAATAAAATAAAACACACATTACCAATAATCATCAACCTCTAGTATTTGTTTAAAGTTACCTAACTTAAGTTGGGGGCGCCTGGGTGGCTCAGTCGGTTAAACCTCCCGACTTCAACTCAGGTCATGATCTCACACTCTTGTGAGTTCGAGCCCCACCTTGGGCTCTGTGCAGACAGCTCAGAGCCTGGAGTCTGCTTCAGAGTCTGTGTCTCCCTCTCTCTCTTCCCCTCCCCTGCTCATGCTCTGTCTCTCTCTGTCTCAAAAATAAAAACATTGAAAAAAAAAAAAAATAAAGTTACCTAACTTAAGTTGGAAAATGTCAAAAAAAAGATAATACTAAATTCTTATGTCCTTAGCTTGCATTACTAAACACAAAGGAACCAAAATTGCCAATGCTACTTGTAAGACAAATAACGTTTGGAAATTCAAAAAGAGTAATTTAACTCTGTCCATGAGAAGCTGTGGATTTTTTAGGTGGAAGAGAAGACTTTACTAATAGAGGCCGAAATGGGATTTATTCCATTAAAGGGCTCCCATCCTAGAATTTTGTTGCAAGGTTGTTTATTTACTAATTGAGCAAAAGAAGTACTTCACGACTGAAAAGTCATTCCAGGTCCCCTCGAAACAATCTCTCTGGTCTGCTGCTTAAAACAAGGTGACTTCTGTGAGTTATCTAGTAGTGTATTTAAAAAAAATCATCCATAATTTAGTGACTTAAAACTTCTAATGTGTGTTGCTTGTGGATCTACAGGATGACTGGTTGGGTGATGGTGCTGATGTGGGTTGAACTAAGCTCGTCTCAGCTGGGCTTTGCCACATGTCTCCCGTCTGCTGGTGGCTCAGCTAGTACTCGGATAGACTAAGATGGGTTTGCTGACACATGTCTGGAAGCAGTCCAGCTGTTGGCTGGGGCGACGGGGGTAAATGGGCCACGTATCTCTCATGACCCAGCAGGCTAGCCAGAACTCATGCAGCAGCAGGGTTTGAAGAACAAAAGCAAAGGTCCCAAGGGACAAGTGCTTTTCAAACCTCTGTTTGCTTAGCTAATCCCTTTGGCCAGAACAAGTCTCACAGCTAATCCAGATTCAGGGAATAGGAGATAGATTTTGTTTCCTTATGGAAGTGGGGAGAATTATGGATATTTTCATAATCGACGATAATACCAAAGCGACACCTCTGTCAAATGGCTCCATCTACCTGCAACTGCCTTTTATATTTTGAAGCAGGAAGGTTATGGAGTAATTGATTGCAATTCCATTTCTCATCAGCAGCTGCAATCCCTCTGTTTGGCCAGGACCCCGTTTTCATAGGCTGTGTAGATGCAAGGTTAACCAAATAAGAATTTCAATTTTTATAATTATTTTATGTTAACAGCAGATTATTTGCTTCACAAATGTAAGTCTAAAATTACTTTGATTAAATGTAAAGCTCCTTTTTTTTTCCAGAACAAAGAAGTCATTCTTCAATAGGGAGAAATTATTTAGGTTCACTTACTTGGCAGATATTTTTGCCTATATGGGAGAGGCCCATTTTAAGACCTTACGACCCTATCATTAACATCATCGACATGACTGGTGAGCTACAAGCTATTTTGGAAAAGCTTCTTCGCTTGGCCTTTTTTATGTAGAATAAGGTATTTCTGATATAAGTAAAGCACTATCCATTTATTGGCAAGCAGAAATGTCATATAAGTAGAAACACCAGAAAATTTTGAAATTTACTTCTGCTCAAACAACCTTAACGTTGAATCTTGAATTCGAATTCTGTGTCCTATGATGTGTCAGTGTAGTAGAATGTATCCGTGATTTTTGTCACTAACCTGAGGCAAAGGAAGTATTCAATTCAGAGTTTTGAAGAAATACGATACTTAACGTGTGGTGTTGGATGGAAGCAGACATTCTTCATTTTGTAGATTCTATATCCCTTCCTTATTGGAACTGCCCCAACCCTAGGAGGCTAAGATTAGATGATTTGCCTTTAGTAGCACAGAGGTAGGGACTTCTCGCACTTCCTAGTAAGGGTACTACTTCCTCTTGGAGATACTCATCATCATATAACTCAAGGAGGGGGGTGAAGGGAATAAAGCATAAAAGCTAGAAAAATATAGCATAACATCCATTGCTTATAGGATGCAAAAATATTTGTTGAGCTTGAACGTTAAAACAAAAGAAAATATCATATTGGTCATTACCAATATAGGTACTTAAACTTCCGGTCATCAAATAGAAGCATGGCTAAAATTAATGGCGAACATAAAAATATAAAACATACTTGAAACAAATTAGAGAATATCATAACAAGTCTTAAAATAAAAGTAACTACAAAAAATGCTAAGAAGGTACTGAAATTCCAGTAAATGCCAAAAAATTCACACACACAAAAGTAGCTAACGAACATATGAAAAATGTTCAGCTTGATATTAATGAACAAATGTTACTTGAAAATGAAATTCTTCCCTCTGTTTATCAAGCCAGAAAAAGCCAAATCAATTCTGTGCAATATAAAGAAGATAGAATCAGATGGACAAAAGACTGAAGGTACTAACATCACTTTTCTGTAAAGCAGAGAAGTGTTTGTACTCTTCAGTAATTTTATTTCAAAAATCTAAGCTAAGGTAAAAAAAAAAAAACTTAGGGGAAAGTTAGAGTTGGCATAATGATGTTTCTTATAGCAATACTTCTCTTGAAAAAAAAAACATAATGGTCAACATTAGGTGACTGATAAGGTAAATTATAGTGTCTGTATAATAGGATATTATAAGCCTTAAATGTACATTTAAAGAAGTAAATATTGAACTGAAAAATTAATAAATATTTAATGTTTTCTGAGTCCTTAGTTCCAGCTCTAACAAAGTGTCATTCAGGGTGCAAGTGATAATCTGTCGATGTTAGTAGGTTGAGCTTCGACCATTGCCTCACCTTCTTCCATTTCTTGATAAGCTATCATTTGGAATAGCAGAAATAATATTACAGGGACAACTGGAAGTAGTCAACTCATCCAATTGGCTTTTGTTCCCTTGATCATGTTCTTAAAAACCAAACATTACAAAAGCACCCAACATAAACCCCTTCTCTGTTGCTCTTGATACTACCTTGAAAGGAAAGAAAAACCAGGAGTTGCCGACAGAGCTCAATCAGAATAAATAATTCACTCAAAAAGGATACTATGTTATGCACCGAATGTCACTATAAATGTAGGTAACTGGGCAAGCAATATAGTCTATGACAGTAGAAAATATACTACATTGCTTCCAAATGGGTGGTAACCATGCTCTCTAGTAAAATAAATATCTGTGGCAAATGACACATACCTATTTAATGACACTTTGAGTTCACGTGAAGTTTGGCAGTGTAATAAAAGTCTTATCTCTTGCTTTCACTGTTATTGCACAGATTTAAACTGCTGTCTCAGAGGCAGTTTTACTATCTTTTTCAATCTACCCCATAAAAGTGAGACTTGATTTGCTTAGCATGAGAACAGATCAATAAAAGCTAAGTTATACAGCGGATTAGATCACTAACTTGGAGATCAAAGATGTTAAATACAACTTGTATAGAAAAAGTAGATCAAAAGTTGAGCTCAGACACACAGTACATATTTGTGGAACTCAAAATAGCCTTTATACCAACAATTTCCCTCAAGTTTTGTCATGGTCATTTCGTGTTGCAGTAGTTTGCACACAGCTGACATTTTAAATATACATAATATATGCGTGTTTGAAAGTATTATTTTACACTACATTTCTGAATTATTCCTCTAAAACAAAAGGTGCAAGAAAATGGTGTTCATCAAAAGCTCATTTTATAAATAACTTACTAATGCTATTAACTTTTTAAGTTAGATTTTATTATGGAAAACAAATAGCATGTTATAGAAATGTGAGTCATGACTATTATTCTTAACTTCTAATTTTTATTTTGTAGTAAGTCTATACCAAATTTTTTTCTGAAAATTAAGAAGCGTGGCCTGTAGTTTGTAGTTGTGATTTTGTCGAATCGCTCTATCAAATACTTATTTAAATAATTTAAGAAATTAAAAATTGTATTTCACCTTGCCATTCTTTCCCCATCACATTTGACCCCATTAAGAATATGTATAAATTCACGTGTGATACATTCCTGTACAGGCTTTTTACCACATGGGGAGAAACAGGTAAATAATATCAATAAAACAGGACAAAAGAATCATATGACCACCACAACAAAATCCTCAAGTGATAGCCTTCCAATGTGAAAGTATAATGTTATTAAAAATTTCCACCATGACATATTATTCGTAGTCCTTTAGACCAAGCCTGTTTCATAATGTCATTTGCATAAAACCTCATAGTTTATCTCAAGGGAACCTGTTCACGACTGCTGCTTTTGTACCAAATATGTTGCCCAGGTCTTTCTTCTCTTCAGCATCATCTGCAACTTACATCCTGCAGTTCATGGGCAAAAGAGGCCCGATTGCCCCAGAAAGTTCACTTCTCATCCACATGTTCTCAAATTCCCCACTGCCTTTGACACACTCATTCAGCATTCTGATGTGCTGTGTTCAGTGTTCCTCCAAGATCTGTTCTCGAAATGCAAGAAACATTTTATAAAAAAAGGAAAGAAGAAAATAAGTATTTTCCATAATCACATGGCCCCCAAATAATGATTTTTAACATATTAGTAAATACCTATGTTTTCGTGCATATGTTTGTTTTCGTGCATATTTTATTTTCAAAATAACAGTGCAGCTTTTTTTTTCACATTTAACTGAAATGACAAGATATTTAACATGGATCGTATATATTACATACATCTATAAAAAGTTGTTTACACATGTTAAACGTATGGGTATTTTAGCACTGCCAAATGTATACTGTTCTTTTTTTAAAAAATAATTATAAAGAAAAATAGCTGGTAAATCACCACAAATATTCATTACTCACCCAAACGCCTTTTTGTTTGCAAAAATTGCCAAATTATGTGCAAGAATATTTAGGACCATGATAATTTCTAGCAAAATGATGATTAATAAAGAAAATTATTCCCCTTTTGAAATGTGCAAACTTTAATTATACAGTGGTTTCAGGAAAAATGTGGGAATGACAATATTTTAAAAATAAATTAAAAGTGAAACTTTTAATTGCAACGAGTCAATTGAGTTGTAGCCCTTTAGTCCTATGTGGCCTTTGGAGGTTGGAAATTTGATAGGGTTGATCATATTCATCTAGGAGACAATATAATAAAAGAAATCTGATACCAGTAGATTAGGATTTGATTATTTTTGCTTCATGTATTAAGCCAACTACCAGTTGTTTTCACTAGCATTAACTTTTTAAAAAGTACTTTATGTGTTTTTATATATATTATGTAGGTGTTTTTATGTAAATCATAGTTTAACTTGTGTTGTTGACTTTTGCACATAGATATCATAAAGTTCTTAGAAAAGGTCATCCAGAAATGTGAGGAAATTATTATTGTGATAATTATTAAAAATAAAAGAACTCTGTATTTTTGTTTAGTTTTCTCTTGAAGAAATTTGATCTTAAAATTATCATCAGATGGTTTTAGTTGTTTGGAGTATATACATTTAGACTTTTAATGCTTGCATTAAAATCTGAGGTGCACCAAATACTCATTGTTTCAGTAAAGTCAATCTACTTTACTGAGGAGGAGATCCATCTTTAAGAAAAGGAAACACAACACCAGGAGGAAGAAACACCCAAGATTAATCTTTTTTTCCCTTATGTGAACCAGGTGTAAGTGGCTGATCTTGGAATAGACTCTGACAAGCGGTGGTCATGATGCCAAGTTGTGGTTGTTTCACACAAAATTTTATAGTAAATGTTACTGTAGAGATGGTGTGTGAAATTCTAAGAATTGGTAGTTATTTTTACATTAAAAAAATCACAAACCACCTTCACATGGAGCAAACGCTGTTAACTTGTGTGATCAAAATCCCTTTCCATCCTCAATTTCTTTTGTATTTTTCCTCTTTATTACAATGTAATTTGGTTTGTTATTGTCCACAAAAGAGTCAATTTGATAATATAACTCATTTCCCTCCTTGTATGCTTATTAATAATCCCTGACTTTATTTATTTAGTATTTTGGGAGGAAAATCCCTATAACCAAATACATATATAGATGTATTATGTTATGAAAAAAGCTTTATTTGTATGAGTCAGAGATGTTAGTCCTTTCTTTGTACTAATGATTGGCATGGACGTGACGAGTATATTTCCTGGGCACAATCTATCATTCTGAATCTAAAGATGTTTCAGAGTGGTATAGAGGGTGGTCATCCTGATGTGATTGCAGAAGGGAGCCAGTTTCACAAAAGGACTGATTGTTAAGAATGAAGACCTCAGGAACAAAGGCAATATGCAGAGGTTGCCGAAGACATTGCATTATCAGAAAAAATCAGAGTTAAATTCTGGTTTTGACTCTGCAAACTATGCATGCCAAGTAATTTTGAAAATTCCTTTCAGTTTGGAATTGGAGTAAGACAAATGACATAAATTTCCATTATGTTAGGAATATTTTAATATTTACTTTAAGGACAAGTGAAAGGTGGGAGTTAAACAGCTAAAGCTGTTCAGGAGGAAGAACATCTTTGCTTTAATTATCTGAGTGTTTCATTACATCATCTGGATTTTTATTATATTTTCTTTGTCTTTTGTCATATTTTGATCTAATTTTAGTTACATATTAATTTTAGTTATTATAGTGTTGTAGAATGAGGAATGCAAGAGTGTATATGATTTCTTTCTCTGGACACTTTCATTCTTAGCCCTGAAAGAAAACTTTCCTATGTTCTTTACACTTAAACAGATTGGATAAGGGTACTATGCAATCTGAAGTTGAAGGACTCATATTTAAAATCCTTACATAGGGGTGCCTGGGCAGCTCAGTCGATTAAGTGCCAGACTCTTGATTTCAGCTCAGGTCATGATCTCCCAGTTTGTGGGTTTGAGTCTCGCGTCTGGCTCTGCACTGACAGTGTGGAGCCTGCTTGAGATTCACACGCTCTCTCTCTTTCTCTGTCCCTCTCCCATTCTCTCTCTCTCTCTTTCTCAAAATAAATAAACAAAATAAAAAAAATTAAGTTAAATCCTTAAATAAAATTTACTATGTGATTGACAAGCTATGCATTACAATACATGTTGCAGATCTTATCCATTCTTAATTGTATCTCTACACGAAATGTAGGATAAGCATACCTTTGCTGTTATAGATAGATAAATGACAGAGAATCAGAGATGGAAAACTTAATTACATTTTTAATTTTTTAAAGTTTAGGATAAGTAGAAATAGTGTTTCCAGGTCACAAAGCAAGATCATGGCCACAAAGATTAATCTGGCTTTGCTTTGTTTTGTTTTTTGACACAGCTTGCTATTTCGTACTTAGGATAAAGTCAGTTATTTCTATGTTATCTGTGTTCACAATTGGCCAATAGAACATTCTGTCATATTTAATTCTGATAGCTTTGACTTCTGGATACAAACATAATATTAGGTAAAAATTTCCTGCTCTGATTTTAAAGGTATAGCCACATTTGGTGGGTGATTCCTAACATGAAAGACATAAAGAAAATGTCAGATGAATACTCATTAACATTTTATGAATTGTTCATAATTTTATAAGAAAAATCCCTAATGAGCATGTAATCTATCTTAAAATATGACAATTATTTTTTGACAAATAATTTTTGTAATAAAAAAATGCCCATGAGGGGCAACTGAGTGGCTCAGTCAGTTGAGCCTCTGACTTCGGCTCAGGTCATGATCTCACGGGTCATGAGTTTGAGCCCCACATTGGGCTCACTACTATCAGCACAGAGCCCTCTTTGGATCCTCTGTCACTCTGTCTCTCTGACTCTCCCCTGCTCATGCTCTCTCAAAAGTAAATAAACATTAAAAAAAAACACCCATGAAATAATAAAAAAAAGCATGAGCATATTAATTTAGCATGTCTGGACTTAGAATAAATATTTACTTAGTCTATAATCATTAACAAGCCAGACATCGTGTGCTCTGGCAGATACCAACACATTAGAACCCATCCCCATATATGTTTTTATTCTTTAATCATTTTCAGAATTATGAGGGTTAAGAATCTATAGCCTAAGTCTAGAGCTTAAGAAGACAAATTGTAGGTAAAGCAAGGATCCTTGGAATGCATAAAGAAGGATGGAGGAGAGAATGTCTGGACTTTCAATATGCTTTTGAGCACTCTGTAGGAAGTAACGGGGGCACAGAGTCCTAATAGGCAACGTTAAAACCATGAGTTTGATGAAATGGGCTTCAGAAATGAAGACTACCCATGATTGGGTCTTACCCTCCCACTCCATCTCAAACACTCAAGTTATCTGCATTCTAGGAACCTGGGGAGAAATGGGAATCAAGACAAGCAGGAAGAAACAGGTCAGATAAAATTAGAAAGACACTGGTCATTTTTACAGGGAACCATACAGAAAAAAAAAAGGGGGTAAAAAAAGTGAATATCCATCCTAATAGTATTAACTAAAATAAAACCAACACGTCCGTAGGGTCTTGTTGAAGCATGGAATTGAAGACCCTAAAGGGGAAACACAGATGAAGATAGCACTGCACTGCTTAGTCCTAATATCAGATTTGCAAATATACTGGTCGCATGCTTGAAGTGTGACTTTATATATGTGAACGTAAAAAATATGGCTTAAATTTTCTTCCTCCTCTACTTCCATAGCTCTATTTTTCTCATAATGGCATGTTTTTAATTTTTTTTAATGTTTATTTATTTTTGATACAGAGAGAGACAGAGCATGAATGGGGGAGGGCCAGAGAGAGGGAGACACAGAATCTGAAACAGGCTCCAGGCTCTGAGCTGTCAGCACAGAGCCCGACGCGGGGCTCAAACTCACGGACCGCTAGATCATGACCTGAGCCGAAGTCGGCCGCTTAACTGACTGAGCCACCCAGGCGCCCCAGTGGCATAAGTTTTTAACCACAACTTGTTTTACTACTAAGTGTATATGGGAGACTGATGAAGGAAAGGGATGACAGGACACAGGTGGGTAACAATAAACGATGTTTTCACTGTAATCTAAACGTAAGTGTACCCAATTATGCCAGGCTCTGTAGTGCTTGTATACAGTTGTTAGGAAAAGTAAGAAAAGGAAGATGCATGGAATTTGCATGTTTTCTTTTATGTGAGATCCTTAAATGTATAACGTTCACAGTGAATTTTAGCTTTTCGCATCATTTCCAAGACACTATCTGCAAGAGTCTTCCAAGAGACTTCATACACTGGTTACTTGGTTATGTCTTTATAGTTCCACATTCTGTGGTGTTATTTTAGGTCTCTGTTTTGTTTTGTTTTTTACTTTTCTGTGCAGTTGCTTCATTTAACCTTGGGGGTGCAACCCTCACTCTGTATGGTCTGTTACTGGTTGGTCTTTGCAAAATTTTTCCATCAGATTTGCTACTGTAACTCAGGACAGGCTGACTGCTATGATAAATAACCCAAATCTCACACTTAAATGAAGCTAGATTTCTCACTCCTGTCACAGTCAGTGCAGGTTAGTGGGAGAGGGGCAGGGAGTTCATTTTTCACATCAGGAAGTCCTGCAGCAACTCATGTCTTGCCATCTGGTGCCTCTGCCGTCTCCTGCACTGTCAAGGCTGTTCTCTGAATCTTCTGCATCAGGAAGAACTTGAGAACAAGGAGAATTGATTTTAACCATCTCAGGCAGGAAGTGATACAAATCATTGCCCTCCTAACCCATTCATGAGAACTAGTCACTTGGCTCCTCTTGGATGCCAGGGAGTCTGGGAAATGTAGTCTGGCCCCAGGCCCAGAGAAGTGGTCGATGCAGAATCTGCTGAAGTGATCACCCTGATGTTTTATTTTTTCTGTGGCCTTTGAATATTCCTTAATATATGCATCATATATTGCGAAACTGTCCAACTTATGTGCCTTTGGGAAACTATAAATAAATACAATTGCTGAAGTGTATTAAAGCTTTAATCTTCATATTCTATATAGATTATCATGATACCCCTGTAGCCATAATCATTAAAATTAAGATTCCATTCAAGTTGTAATGTTTTCCCCCAAATCCATGGGGTTTTGTTTTTGTTTTTGTTTTCATTTTTTTTTTTTTGCTACAAGCAATATTATCCAGAGACTTACTTTTTTGGTAATTTCATCCCTCAAATTTTGTATATGTATTACATGATGTTTTATTCTTTTTTGAAAAAGAGCATGAATCACAAAATTACTATATTTGGCTTTTGGTAGAGAGAATGTCCTTGGGACTCTTAATCATATCTTTAAAAAGAGTCAAGATGTTCTCCTTAATCTCTTGTTTGTCTTTTCATAAGGAAAACAAAATCACTTTGAAATTGGAAAGTGATTTCTTTTTTTCCCTATGCTGATGATAACATCCAAAGATCAAAAAAGAGGAGAAAGCTTTTCTGCATTTCCTAATATGAGTTGCTTTTAACCTAATGTAGCTCTTGCACATTTAGACCTAGAATGTGGGCTATCACCTCATGACACAAAGGGCCAAATTAAACTAGAGGAAAGAATGAATACCTAAGAGGAGTATGTGGGTCCAGATAAGAGAAGGTAGGAGATCATGTTAAACAGAAATCAGAATAGGTAGACAGAAATGTGTGCTCTGTAATGATGTGAAAATCTCAGGAAGTTTCCTGGAAAAAAAAAAAAAGGAAGCGATTTTTATAAGATTTTTGATTACATGATAAAGATCAAAATGACAAACCTAATCAATTTTATTTAGTTTTTAAAACAGTCATATATCAAAAGATTATTTTGAGTAAACCATAGATTGACAGAGAAGGGTAAAGAAAAGTAACAACATAGTGTGTGTGGAAAATAAAACGTGAGGGAAACAAGTACAAAACCAAGTTTTCATGAGTGAATCCACAAATGTAGCCATGGGATACCAAACTAACGGCTGTCAGTGTTAAGTTCATACTAAATGTGATATTTTCCAAATGTAGGAAATTTAGTTATGTAATTAGGAATGACAGCTAGAGACTGAACTAATTAAGCAGCAACTCAGTACGCAATTTACTTCATTAAAGGTTTGCAGTTTTATATCTGCAACAAAATTATTCAGTACCTATTTTAAATAATAAAGGATGAAAATCAAGTCTAATTGGCATTTTAATAGAAAGCATATCAATTAAAATTATCTACAAAGAAAGACTCCTCCTAAAACAATTACTGTTTGAAGTCGAACAGATCTATTTGTTGTCAACTTGAAAGAACAAAATGGAACTGAGTTTGATAGCAACATAAGGTGTGGGAAATTCAACATAGGCACTCAATCTTTATCAGCTAATTACATAGCACATTTGTATTAATTAACTGGTAGTGTTATCAATGTTATGACTAATTTATTTCATTAATTTTATAAGCTAGTGCTTTTGCCATGTACCGTGTTATTCCCCAACCCTTTTCTGTTGGCTCATTCCATGAAATGAGAAAATGCATTATATATGGAATTAAATAATCTAGTTCAAAATCATGGTTCTCCTTATTAGTTGTGTGACTTTAAGAACTTGTTCATCTGATCCTCAGTTGTGCTGATATGTAAAGCAAGGCTATTAATAGTTTTTATAGTTTTATGAAAATTCAAAGGGATACTGTATTTGGAAGCTTTTACATAGCATTCGACCCACAGTAAGTTATGTGTAAAGGTAAGCTATTGCAGCTTTTTTCTTTTTATTGTTATTATTACTACTATTATTGCTCTGTTCTCAGGTCCTTCTAGATGTTTGAAAGTATAAAGTTAGTATTCGAGATTAGTATTCAATTTGGTGTGCAACAAAGCCAGACTGTGAATGCAAAATAAAAACGAAATGCTAAAGTAACAGTAGTTGTAAGCTAGAGCTGAAGTATTAGTTTCTGATCCCACCTTTCTGATTGATGTCTTCTTTTTTTAAGATGTATTTATTTATTTTGAGAGAGAGAGAGCGCAAGCGACGAGCACGAGCAGGGGAGGGGCACAGAGAGAGGGAGAGAAAATCCCAAGCAGGCTCTGCGCATGGAGTCTGATGCGAGGCATGATCTCATGAGCCATGAGATTGGGACCTGAGCCAAAAACAAGCATCAAATGCTTAACCAACCGAGCTACCCAGGTGTCCCTCTGATTGCTTTCATAATAGAACAAAACTCAGTTTCAATGTGTGGGCTCTCACTTAGGGCATGTATAAAAGATGCATTACAGAATCTTTCATATCTTTAAGTAAAACATCTTTGCTACACCCAAGATATTGTCTTACCTCCACTGTTTTCTATTTTCCATGCCTTGATTTGCCAAGACCCTGGTGAAAATTCACCTTTTTTTGATGAGTCTTGCTAAATTTCAATCATATCATTAGCAGTTAGTGATTAGTTTTCATATTATTTATTTCCCTGGCTTGTGAATTTTTCTTTCCTTACTTTTTCATTTTGGCATAATTTGACAACAATTTAAAGGATGCTGTATTGCTGTGTAATCCAGTGTTGTATACACAGTGGTTCCTCCCCATATGTCATAGACTGACAACCAGGTCCATGGTTTAAGTTGATAGATTCATCTACAGACTTACTATAATATTGAAATCCAACTTTAGAGCTTCCATTACCAGATAATTCCGGGAGACTCCTGTCATATTTGCAGCTGAGAGAGGAAGACATCAATTTCTCATTACCTACTTCTATCTTTGCTCCAATTAGTTTAGAGGAAACTTTTAAAATGATATCTGGAGTTAAAAATCGTGTCATAGAGAATTGGTTGTACATACTTCTTGTGATGGCAATATACAGAAATGATAAATTCAAAATAGTAACTAGGGGTGGAGGTAGAATCAAAAAGCTAAGTTAGGTCACCTCATACTGTAAAGGAGAAATCATTTTCATCAGGCGATGGGATCATGTTTTAGTAATCATTGAGATTGTACCCTGTACAGTCTTTTGTTGTTGCTGTTGTTTATTTATTTATTTTGAGAGAGAGAGAGACAGAGAGAGAATGATGGTGAGTGGAGGAGTGGCAGAGAGAGAGGGAGAGAGAATCCCACGCAGGCTCCAGGCTGTCGGGGCAGAGCCCCACATGGGGCTGAAACTCACAAACCGTGAGATTATGACCTGCTGAGCCAAAACTGAGAGTTGGATGCTCAACCACTTGAGCCACCCAGGCACCCCCGTATATTGTTAAATGTATCTTCCATTTTGATTATTTGGGAGCTCCTTGATAGAGAAAATATTTATTTATTTGTTAATTCTTCAAAGAGCTATTGAATGCATACCACATACCAGTTACAATCTTTCAGCCTCCAACAAAGAGTTCAGTGCAGTCTCTCAGGAGGCGTAGGGACAGTCGTTTCCTGAAATATGTTTCAGTCAATGGAGGAAGCAAGGAATCTGGGGGGGGGGGAGTATCAAACATGGAGGTCTCTGTTTTAACTAAATCCACACAAGATATTTGTACCTTTGGGGAGGTGCCTGGGTGGCTCAGTCGGTGGAGCGTCCCACTTCGGCTCAGGTCATGATCTCGCAGTCCGTGAGTTCGAGCCCCGTATCGGGCTCTGGGCTGACAGCTCAGAGCCTGGACCCTGCTGCAGATTCTGTGTCTCTCTCTCTCTCTGCCCCTCCCCCGCTCATGCTCTGTCTCTCTCACTCTCAAAAATGAATAAATGTTAAAAAAGAATAAATTAAAAAAAAAGATATTTGTACCTTTGCTTTACTATCTATAAAAATAGAAATAAAGCCTACCTCACACAATAAATCTAAATACGATTATTAGTGATAATGGTTCGAGTAAGTACTTTGTGAATCCATACCAAAGAAGCTGAGAGTTCAGGAAGTACTAGAAAGCAATGTGTGCAGCATTCAATAGATACCAATTCCACCAAACGGCTCATTCTCCTCCATAAACCTCAGCGGATAGTAGGAAATTTTTCCTCATCTATAGCCACCATCTTTATCACCTGGAATTGGAGACTGTATTAGTTTGTTAAGGCTGTCATAACAAATACCACAGGTTGAGAGAGAACATATTTTCTCACGAATCTGGAGACTAGAAATCGGAAAACGAGGTGTCGGTAGGGTTGATTTCTTCTGAGGCCTCTCTCCTTGGCTTGTGGATAGCTATCTTCTGCCTCTATCTTCAAATCATCTTCCTTCTCTGTGTGTCCTAATCTCTTCTTATAAGGATACAATCATATTGGATTAGGGCCCACCTATATGACCCCATTTTAACTTAACCACCTCTTTAAAGGCCCTATCTCCAAATACAGTCACATTCTGAGGTCCTGGGGTTAGGGCTTCACCATATGAATTTGGAAGGATACAATTCAGGCCACAATAGGGAGAAAAATCATTGGGTTTTTCTCTTATATATTTTTCAAATGTCTGAATGAAACATTTCTCTTGTCTCGAATCTTTTTACCTTTGTCTGCAGTATAAAATAATAAAGCACTAAAAACCAACCTTTAAAAAAATCTATATGTCATGCCCCTCTTCCTCAGTCATTGGGGGTGATTATTAGGTAATGTGGTAAGAGAGGTGACATATTACCCAGAGTTAGAAAGAGAGTTATTCCTTTCCTCATCTGGAGCAACCTAATTCTGTCAACGGAGCCATATACATTGGCAAAATATGAGAGTGCATGTGAATCAAATAAGAAAATCAATGCAATTTTTTTTATCCTGAGTATGGCTTCGACTATTAATGTTTCAGAAATATATTATTTGCCTTTTCATCAATTCACACTTGTCTTTGTCCCTGAATAATTTATACATATAAAAGGATAAGAGTGTAGCTATTTTCCTAAAGCTGTGTTGTCCAAGTGTGTACCACAGGTACAAAATGTTTCCTTTTTTCTCCTCCTGTTGTTTCAACGCTACTTAATGACTAAAAACTGAATACCAAGGATAATCATGAGCACTTAAGGCCCAATTCATAAAAAAATGATGCAAGCCATTTATGCACAAATGTTGCTACTTTCATATGGAAACAAGGTACATAAAGAATTCTCTTTTGTGATTCATAAACCCTCTTTAAGGTAATTTTGTTGCTCAGTTTTGTACCTCAGGAGAGCAAAACTCCAAAAGAGAGAAGTAGGAAAGAAAAGAAAATCTACAGATACACTTATGGTCCTATTTGCATAAAAAACCACAGCAAGCCTTTTATGCAATATTAATTAAACATATATTAGACAGTGGTGTGTGAATTGTATAGTCATTACCCACTTTAGTTAAGAATATAAAATATCCTTGAATATATCCAAGAATATAAAATAGAAAACATTTTAAAACATACACAAATACCTCTCTGTCTCTCTCTCTCTCTCTCTCTCTCTCTCTCTCTCTCTTTCTCATTCACACAGGCCCAGAACCTTTATCATTCTGGGTCAATTTGCCTACATACATCCCAAGAGGATAAAGTGGTGGTATAAATACTCAGAGTCCATGTCCAGTCTTTTTATTGTCTGCCCTGGAAAGTTAGAAGCAGAAAAAATTCCCCACAATTTGCTTAGAATATGTCTAAGTACAAAGGTTATTGAGTCTTTTGTTTGCTTTCTGTGCATTTTAACACTTTAGACGCGTTCAAGGAGATTAGAAACTGAAGTGATCTGACTAACAGAAAGGATTTTCCATGTCGGACGTGAATACATTATTACTACCATGACTAGATTCAATATTATTAGTCAAGGGCCTGAAAAACAAGGTCAACATAATTCTAATCTCTTCCAATTTGAAATAAATGAGAACTTTTTGTGAGTCCATTCATTGTGGCCAGTGACACCATTTACTGACATTTCGACTCAACATTCTTCACGGCTCTAGAATAACAAGATACACACCATGTCCTGTGGCAATTGTATAAATAAAAATTATGAGGAAAACTTGAAAACCATAGAGGAAATACAATACATTTTAGGCATCATGTGGCTATTATGCTTCTCCACCCGTGCTCCAACTACCCGCATACATACTCCCAGATCCATTCTCTGCCTGCTACACTCTTGTTCTGCTACACTCTTGTGCCCATGGAGGCGAACCTTGACGGTTAGCTTCCAGTTAGGTTCAGCCAATGGGAAATACTGGTAAACAAGGAGGCACCAGAGGAAAAGGGGGATGGGATCTTTCTTCCCTGCTTCCTCCCTGCTTCAGTACTGTGACTCTAGCTCTGGTCACTGAGTGAGAACAACTTGTGTTGGATGGTACTCCTTAATGGCTTCACTCTCACTGGGCTCTGGGAATCCCCCTTGTCTCCTTAGCCCTAGAGAGAGGTGAGCTTCTTTCTGCTGCCGACCTGGGAGTGCCTCCTTGTTGGCACATTTGTAGGTGCTCCTTTCTTAAATTTTTTTTTTTGTGGGAGTAAATTCTGGAATTCTGTTTTGTGGGAATTTAACTGATAGACATCCAGGATGTTGTATTTCTAATTGATTTCTGTTTCTGTATGACTAGTATATGATTGGTGTGTGCAATCGCCCTATTATTTTAATTTCATATGGCTTATCCTATCAGTTTCAGCTTGAACCTGTCAGAGGCTCTCATTCTGCAGCACTTCAGCCACAATGACATAGTACTTGTTAGAGTCCATCCATCTCTGAGGAAGCAATGAGTAGAATTTGATTATGATGTTATGTAATATACTGTACTTGACGATGGATTAACCATCAATTTATCCAGTTAACAAAATCTTATTGATTGACTAATTTGTAAAGCACTTTTTGGAAGAGTGGGTGAATAAGATACTTAGAGATCTACTATCAGTACTATTATTAATAATAGTAATGATAACATCAACCACCACTATGGTAAGAACCAGAATGAACACCTAAAGAATGTTTTCTTTGTGCTGGGCACTTTGCTTTTATCTCGTTAAACATAGCATATCCATACAAGGTAAGTACTACGGTATTATTTTCAACCCTTTACAATGAAGTAATTAGAACTTAAGGAAGTTATAAAAGTTTCCCGAGGTCACGTAGCAGGTAACTAGTAAAATTGGTATTTGTTCCCACAATAGTTTTGATTCTAAAATCAAGCTCTTAACCACCATACCATTATGGCTCTACTTAAAACAAAAACAAAAACAAAAAAAAAAAAAACCCTTAATCGTTTTTGAGAAATTCTTTGAATGTTATGTATCTTATTTTCAATGAGGGTTTTTTCCTTAATAACTTCTAAGAGTGATATATTTTAAGGCTAGTAAGTCATTGCTATATCTATGGTAAATGTCAGTTCCAGGTTTTTTTGGTAATTATATTATGAATTTTTTTCACACGGTTATTTCCTTCTTTTGTGCCAGAAAATTTTTTACTTATTCAAAAATTCCTTAAATATTAACCTGTATTTCTATACTTTGTATTTTTTCATTCGATTATTTTATTTCTGTGGAAATGATTTGCCTGTGTAGTAAAAGTAGATATTTAACTAGATTTTTTTTCCAAATTGTCAAAATTTCTCAACTTGCAATTAAATAACCATTCAGTTTCTTTTATAAAAGACCATTTTACTCTAAAGTGAATGTGTTATCCCCTGAAGACACTGTTCTCCTGAAGTGTGTTAAGTGATGAATGTTTTCTTCTCAAACATCTCAGGTGGTATACATATCCTTGATCCTTATTACTGCTTTCAGACATTCTCTTCTCCCCATAAAGTCTTCCAACCTGAATCTTATGTCATCAGTCTACTTCACCCATAATCCTTTCTTTTGCAAACACCTACAGAATTCTGATTTTCCAGAATTAACTACTTGAAGGTTTAACACTGGCCTCGCTGTGATTCTCTCCAGTACTACTCCTGTCATAATTCTTGCTGATTCTAGTAACCATATTCATCTAACACTATAGCCCTCAGTTCCCTAATCTCTACTTGGCCGTCAATTTTGCGCTCAATCCTGCTTCAGCTACCTATTCCCATGAAGTTTTCTAAAACTAATTGCCAATAATTGCAATTCCTGTATAATCTCAATTTTAAGGATCCTACTGTGCCATTATCAGCAACTATCTTGATAGCTCCTATCTTTAATTATTCTGCCTCCAAAAGCACTTTGACTCTAACAAAACCTACAGTCCATGAAACCCACTGCCCCACACTTCTCCCATGTCTCAACTCCATTCTAATGCAGTTTAAATAGCAAGGTTAATCTTTAAAATTATTTCCTTGCCCTCACCCTCAACTCTTGCCTGTTTTTTCCTTTTGTCCTTCCACTCAGCTAACCCACAGTTTTGTACTTGCTCCATTCACACTTGAATTCTCACACTCGAATATGGCTGGAGATAAAAAACACACAAACATGCTATTGGTTAGCTTAAACTCATGGTAACGAAACTGAAAGTAGCCATCATGCTGTGTGGAAATCAATCAATATTTCCCAGTCCATGCACACTCTCATGTGCCTAGCCAATAATTTCTACCTGATCTTCCTTCTTTATTTTTTTTTTAAATTTTTTTTTTTTAGCATTTTATTTATTTTTGAGACAGAGAGAGAGAGAGCATGAATGGGGGAGGGTCAGAGAAAGAGGGAGACACAGAATCCGAAACAGGCTCCAGGCTCTGAGCTGTCAGCACAGAGCCCGACGCGGGGCTCGAACTCACGAACCGTGAGATCGTGACCTAAGCTGAAGTCGGATGCTCAACCGACTGAGCCACCCAGGCGCCCCTGATCTTCCTTCTTTAAATCTCCAAAAACTTCTCCTCCATTCTCCTGCTCAGCTCTTTACCTTGCTTCTCAACTCATTTAACAAATGGAATTAATTAGAAGTTAATTTTTACCTGCTTCCATTACTATTTATCTGCTCACTTGTGTCTGTGCCTTCTTTTCTATTATCAAGGATGAATTTTCCATGAGCCTAGCAAAAGCCAAGCCTACCATTAAATCTTATCCTTTCTTGCTTCTTAAGGACCTTGCTCTAGAAATTTTCCCCTCTTTCTTGCATAATCATTTTCCTCTTTGTACTGAAAATTCGCACTCACACCTACAAAGTTGCTCATAATAAAAACAAACACTAAAAGGTATCTTTTCATGACTCTATTTTCTTTCTCTAGTTACAGCCTATTCTTGCCTTTCCTCTATTTATTTTTTAAAATATAATTTATGGTCAAGTTAGCTAACATACATTGTGTACAGTGTGCTCTTGGCTTTAAGAGTATATTCCCAGGATTCATCACTTACATACAACATCCAGTGCTCATCCCAACAAGTGCCCTTCTCAATGTCCATCACCCATTTTTCCCTCTCCCCCGTTCCCCCATCAACCCTCAATTGTTCTCTGTATTTAAGAGTTTCTTACGGTTTGCCTCCCTCTCTGTTTGAAACTATTTTTTTCCCTTCCCTTCCCCTGTAGCCTTCTGTTAAACTTCTCAAATTCCACATATGAGTGAAAACATAGGATATCTTTCTCTGACTGACTTGTTTCACTTAGCATAATAACCTCCAGTTCCATCCACATTGTTGCAAATGGCAAGATTTTGTTCTTTCTCATTGGCAAGTAGTATTCCATTGTATATATAAAGCACATCTTCTTTATCCATTCATCAGTTGATGGACATTTGGATTCTTTGCACAATTTGTCTTGCCTTTTCTTTCAAACAAAATTTATTTAAAAAAAACATCTAGGGGCACCTGGGTGGCTCAGTCGGTTGAGCATCCGACTTCAGCTCAGGTCACGATCTCACGGTTCGTGAGTTCGAGCCCCGAGTTGGGCTCTGTGCTGACAGCTCAGAGCCTGGAGCCTGCTTCCGATTCTGTGTCTCCCTCTCTCTCTGCCCCTCCCCCATTCATGCTCTGTCTCTCTCTGTCTCAAAAATAAATAAACATTAAAAAAAATTTTAAAAAATTATTAAAAAAAATAAAAAAATAAAAAAACATCTATATTCATTCTTTTCAACTTATCTACCCCTATTCTTTTTTGAGCCTACTCCACTCATACTTTTCCCCCACCACAGTATTCCAGCAGCTTTTATCAATAACACTAATGATTGCTGCATTGTTAAATCCATGGAGATTTTTTTGTCTTTCCCTTCCTTGAATATCAAAGCACTTAATTCAGCAGACCACTCAGGGTGCTTCACACTCCTAGACATTCTCTTTTATGCCTTCATGTGCTCCTTTGCCATTTCTTTCTCAACTTTTAGTCCTCTAAATATTAAGAGACCCTCAGATCTCAGTCTATTGATGCATTTTTTTCTTTCTCTAAATTTAGCTTTAAATGCCATCTCTACACTGATGTATTACAAATAAAATTTTGAGTCTGGTTATTTCTCTTAGACCCCAAGTCTGGATAGTTGCATCTCTAACTGCCTTCAAGACATCTCTGTGTACATATCCAGTAATAACTCATCTTAAATACAGAATTTACATTCTTATCATTCCCCAATATAATTCCTCCAGAGGCTTCCCCGGTTGCTATTGTATGCTAGTCCCTGACCAAAGTATTTTGGAAGTATTGACCAATTCTAATCTCATAACAATTCTATGGTATAAGTATGATTATGCCCCAGTTTTACAGATGAAGAAACTGGGGCATTAAGAAATAAATGATTTACCCAAGGCCATACTAGTGATTGAGCTAGAAATACAATTGCTGATAGTCTGCAGCTTAACCACTGGATGGTGAGCTTAACCACTGCCGGGGTTTCTGGCCTTTAAACCTGGGAATCCTCTTTCACTCACTCTATCCCTTCATGTGAAATCTTTTCGCAAGTATTGCTAGCTCTACTTTGAAATTTCTGCATATACCCAGAATCTGACCATTTTGTCAACACTTTCCCCCTTAGTGACAAGGTAACATAATTACAGCCCTGCCTAAGCTTCATGTTGGACATGCTCTACTCCCTCGCTCTGGTCCACCTACACCGGTCTTATTTTCTTTTTCAACACTCCAGACATGTTCACATCTCAGGACTTTTGTTACATTCACCATTCTCAGATACTCTCGTGGCAAATTCTCTCAATACTTTCAGATGTTTCTCAAAATTCACCTTTTCCAAAGCTTTCTCTGGCAATGTATTCAACATCTCTGCCCCCCACAATACTCGTCTTTCATTCCTGCTTTATTTTTCTCCATAGCTTACTAAATGATGTCCTTTACTAAAAATCTTGTTTGTAGGCTGTCTTCCTCCGCTAAAATGTAAACCACAAGAGAGCATTTTCAGCTTGGTTCAGTAGTGTATTCTCAGCTCTTATAAGGGTACCTAGTACATTGTAGGTTCAACATCAGTATTTCTTGAAAATATGACACCTAGACTTTCCTATTGGTATTTTTTTCTTCTAGTATATTTTAAATTCTTTCTTGCAAGAGGGCATGTTTCAAGAAAAATTAGCATCTTGGATAGTGACACACAGGTTTAATTTGTAAATTTATAATGTAGTTCAATATATTATAAGTCCTCTTCATGGTACTGAACATAACTAAGGCTTTCTCTTCTGAGACCCCAGATGCTACTGCTTTTATTGCGGTCGTAAATGCTCCATGACCTCCTGTCTTCAAAAATCTAGTCTCACAACATCTTTTAAATTCTACTATTTTAATTAATTCCCCATTAATTCTCCCAAGAATTCTCTACCCATTTTCACATGATTTGTTTACCCCAAACCATTTAAACTTGGTATTTATTCCTAGCATTCTACCAAGACTTCCCTTTTTAATAACTCTGAATGACTTCCAGGCTACCATTTGTAATGGACTGTTTTAATTTCTAATCTAACTTGATAATTCAGCAATATTCCTCAGAACTGGTCCCTGTCTTCGTTCTGAAACATTCTCAACTCTTAGCTTCTGGGAGGCCATTCATGTGTTTCTGGTTTTCCTCCTATCTCATTGGTTCTCCATTCTTGGGCTCTTTTTCTGGCTTATCTTTCTCTCTTCCCCATAGCACTGCTCAGGATTGAATAATTGGTGCTCTTTTTTTTCTTAATTGCATTATACATGTAGGAGAAAAAGACTACTCCTGTGAATTCAAATACTAATTATTCTTATTAATTCTGAAGTTTATATTTCAGACTGAATTGCCAAAATATATCTAATTGCTTACTCTACTCTCCAATTACATATTTCCAAATATCCCAAGAACAGCACATCCAAAACTGAATTGATTTTTTTCACCTCTCAAAAATTTTCCTCCAATGCTCCTCATTTCATCCAGTGGAGCCACTCTCTCATAGTCAAGGCACAATAATGGGAGTCATTCTTATTAATTCCTTCTCTTTCACTAAGCAACTACAATTCCCAATTCCTATAGATTCTATTATCTAAATGTTTTTTAAATATCCACTTTTTTTCAGTTTCCACTGCCAATCTCTAGTCGAAATTCCTGTCATTTTTCTCTTTAACAAATGGAAGAACATCCTAATTGATCTCTGCCTCCGGCTGTGTGCCTCTCAATGAATTCTTCATACAGCATTCAGAGTAGTCATTTTAAAAATTAAAAATCTGTCCATGCCATTTCTGTTTCAAATTCTTCAATGCGCCCCATTGCTTTATATTTGTTCTTTATGCTCTCTAGAATACTTATGCTGCTACCGTAAGTATACATTTATAACTAACATTTTAATTTTGTGATTTTCACACATGACTTCCATGTATTTCTTTTTAGAACCATATCTGTTTTGTTGCTTTCAAAATATAAGATTTTTCTCAAGAAATTTAAAAACAATATTACTGTTACAAAGGAAACCAATAAAATTATATTCATTTAATTTTCAATGATTTTTCCAAATTTTAAAGGTATTTTTATTGATTTTATAGATTTCTTTATATATAATAATCTTATTTGGGGGCACAATTTAAAAAATTAATTAGTGACAAGTTTTGAATGCTTTGGTCTTTGAATACTTGTTTTTCAATGCAACATTCAAGTCAATATCACCTTTACAAAGCAAAAATGAGGAAAAGAGCAGAAAAGCAATTAATGTCAATTTAATAAATTCTTTTTTTTAATGTTTATTTCTTTTTGAGAGAGAAAAAGACAGCATGAGTGGGGGAGGGGAAGAGAGAGAGACACACACAGCATCCAAAGCAGGCTCCATTTAAGTTGTCAGCACGGAACCTGGCCCCGGGGTTCGAACACATGAGCCTTAAGATCATTACCTAGCTGAAGTCAGATGCTTAACCGACTGAGTCACCCAGGTGCTCCTCAATTTAACAAATTCTTAATCACAGTTAAAAACTTTATTTTAATTAATCTTTTTCTTTTAGAGAGAGAGAGAAAGAGAGAGAGAGAGAGAGAGAGAGCATGAATGGGAGAGAGGTGTAGAGGGAGAGAAAGAGAGAGAATTTTTAGCACACACAGGGTTTGATCCCACCATAGTGAAATCATGACCTGAGCTGAAATCAAGAGTCTGACACTCAACCGACTGGGCCACCTAGCCCTTCCACCCCCACAATTTAAAACTTTAGGTAGTAGAGTAGGAGTACACACAGACCAAACAAATACGTTTTGGTCTTTTAAATCTCACAGTTAATATGTGACTTTATATTTTGTCCACTGCTTGAGGCAGGTACAGATATTAGAAACATTGAAAGGGATATATAGCCATCTAGCTAAGTCCTGAGTCCCCTGCATTCTTTCGTTTTTAATCCTCCTCCTTGTTTGCATCTTTTGGTTCAGATTATGGCATTGATTTTACCTTCCTGACAATATTAAATAATAATAATGATAAGTACTATTGTGGACCAATTATTTATCTCACTGTGACAAGTTGAAGTGGATCAAAATAAAAACGACCTTCATTGTTTGTTTACAAAGATATTTTAAATATATACATGATATGTAGGGATTTTGCTTTGCTTTATTTTGTGTTTTAAAATCAGAGATGTCAATAAATTTATCAAATGCCTTCAGGCAGCTTGAGGTGATATTGCTTTTCTACTCTCTGCTTGAAATACTGTATTCTGGTAATATGTTTCCTAATATCACACTAGTTTTGAACTCCAGGGAAAGCACTGCTCGTCCTTGGTTTGTTGATTACATACTTTAGGTTTTGTATCTATTTACAAGTAAAATAGATCTTTCATTTTCTTTTTTTGGTATTTCTTGTAGGTTTTAGCCCACGGATTTTAGTAACTTTATAAAGTGGATCATTATTTCTTTCCATATGTATTTGTGTTCTGAAATATAATACTAATTCAACAAATAAAGTCTGAGAACTTGCTGTGTTTCCAACATATTCTGACATGTAGGCACTGATGAATATAGTGCATGACTTAACAGAAATAAGTATTTCTTTAAAAATTTTTTAAAATGCTCCAAAAAAACCTATCTGGATGCAGAAACTGTTTTAAGTGTTTCCTTTTTCTTAGTACTGAATATATTTTTAAATGACTGTCATAGTTTCAGAGACTCCTAAAGCTTTCTGCAATTTCTAATTCAATGGTACAAACTTCAAGATTTCTTAAATACTTTTAAGCTAATTCAAATTTGTTCTATATAATATTGTTTAATAAATTTAATCACTTTCAAATATATTGTTACATCCTTTTGTGCTTTTATAATATTTTAAAATTATGTGTTCTCTCTAAATTAATTACTTTAATCTATTTAATTTAAAATGTAATTTGATTTTTAATTAAATTTGCTGAAGTTTTGTCAATTTAAACTTCTTTAAATTACAAAATAAGTTTTGAATCAGCTCTTGAAAGTACATAACGGTTCCACTGTTTTTCTGTGTTATGATCATTATTTGCTGTTTTCATTTGTACCATTTTCTTCCTTTTATTTTATCTAACTTTGATTCGTTTGTACAGAGAGAGATTGTAATAGAGGCATGAAGATTGATTCTATGGATTATTTTTACAAAATTCAAATCTTATAACTAAAGCATGACTGAATTAAAGATTTTTTTTAAAAGTGTGAATACTTAGGAAAGTTAAAAAGCTAACTCAAACTATTAACTGCATTATAATATGATTATACTGTTATTTTGCCTCTAACCAAAGATAACCTAACATAGAACCTATGGACATAATGTAGAACATTTAGGTTAAAAAAATACAAATTTCTCAATATGTAAAGTTCAAATTGTAGGTCCAATTGATATACTATCTGCTATATTTTCCAGCTCTGATATTTTCCATCCACACATTGAAGCCACACATGACAAATTAGAGGGACAGCATTTAGTTCTGTGGTGCCAAAAGCTTTGTGTATCTGAATTCTCTCCAACTGACGCTGAAGACTCAAAAGTAGAATTTTGTGCTAGTCACTGATATTGTGATGAATAGCCTGCATATTAGTTTTATTAACTATGAAAACTTTGACACTAGCAAATGGTAATGAATATAGCACATGTCTAATTGCTTCTCCACCAACCGTAGGAATCTTTTATTTAAAGCAATTAAGAAATTGTGCTTTGACAGGTTTCAGATTTCATCCATCTGCTTACATATGATTTTCTGGATGGATATATGAATATTAATAGCAACTCTGTAAACAGGTGCTACGACTCTTCTCTTTGTGAAACAATTTTGTCACAGGTGCATAGCCCTGGTCAGTAATGACCTAATTTTGTCGCTGTTTACAACCTAGTAGCTCAAATGGCAATGACATCATTTATCCTATGGGTGGCATCTGCTCCCCATGTCATTAATATGCACATCGATGTGTATGTATGTGTGTATATAAGAATATATATATATTCTTAGCAACCATTTTTGTGACAAACAGCAACTGGAGTCCAGGGTGGGGAAGTCAGAATCTGAGAAATGGTAATTATCTTTCTATTTGTGACACAGATATGATAAAACATATTTATATTTATATACATGTTACACATTGGTTTAATTATCTCTATTTAATGAATTGTTTATTATAAACAGGCTTAGTGATATTCTCCTTGAACATATTAAAGGCACTTAGTCACAGATGAGACAGATTTCATAAATTTCATGCCTTCTAGTCTCAATAAGAATTGGTAAAAATAAACTCTAATTGCTTAAATGGATAAATTTGACATTCCTGACCTACATTCTTTTTTCCTACGTTTCTGTTTAACACAAAATATTTTTAAATGCTCGTTCAATCTTAATATCATTGTGAACTTAATCTATTTAATTTTCTATACCATTTGGAACTGTGTTCTAGCTGTTTGCATGTGGTTTCTTAGATCATTGTATATCGTTTTGATTGGGCATAAGAGAGAATCTAAGAAGAAAACTGTTTTGTAACACACCTATAATACACTGACAGAATGCTGGACTACAAATAACATAGAAGAGTTTATTAGATGGAAGCTGAAATGTGAATGAAGTCATAACTCACTTACACTGGCAGTAGAGCAGAGAAGTACTTGAATGATTCTGCTTCTACGTTAGGAACAGAATTCTTTAATGTGGAAACTATTAATTTGCTCCCACTGGTGTCCCTGACATCGTTTGACATTTAAGGAACTAAGTGACGCCACTAAACTGTGAGAAATTAAATACAAACATCATGAATAATAAACTCAAATATCTTCAGAAGTAAGTGGAAATAAAGGAGATGCTTCATTGAATATGAAAGATTTATTCTTCCACTAGGTAGGATAATGCCAAAATAACTGGCATATTTAGGATGTTACAATGAACATAAAATTCAGGTCCTTGCCTCTAGGAGGCTTGCACTCTATTCATTTGAAAACCCTAAGGAATTTATAGTAGGTAAATATAGATTTTTCATGAATAAATTCTTACAGAAATTACATCCTTAATTCTTTTAGCTCTGTATCCATATACGTATAAACATTTAATAGAAATAAAGTTGAAATTCAAGACGTCTTCATGAGACACAAAATTTTAGGAGGTAGCATAAGCTTTATGTAGTACTTTGAAAAAGGTAGATAAAATATATCAGATTAAACTAAAACTAGTTTTCAGTGAAAACTAAATAGTATTTGTCAAAGTATTAACTGCCAAGTAGAAAAAAAAAGATTTTGAAGCAGTCTTAAAAATTAAATTTGGAAATCATTTGAAAAACCTATGATTTCAACAATTACTTTCTAAAACTTGGAATATATATGACAATATCCATGGGAATCTATAAATTCTGAGCAAAGAGAAAGAAGGAAGTACAGATGTAGGATGATTGACAACTTTGGATCAATGTGATGATTGTATCAATTTCAGATTCTCTGCTAACAATAGGTGTCTGATTGGACACCACTGACTTTATTGGGAAGGGGATGGAATATAATATACCTTGCAGTGCATTAGTTGTTTTGCGTTGATTGGATGAAAGACAAATTTCACATGGAGGAAAGTCTGAATCCCATCGCCGCTGCAATTATATTGAACACCAGTGGAAAAACGCCCTGTTGCTCCTGCAGTCTGCTGCAAATTAGTAGAATTTTTTTTCAAGCCACTGGCTTCCAGAATTCCACATGATTTCTTTTTCAATAAACTGAAACTTGCTTAGATATGTATACTTAATAGTAAGTTAAGTAATTGAGTCTGTAAAGCACTGGCTGTTTCCTAGTAGACATCTCTTTTTTTCCCCTGCACTCTAAGTATTCAGTAGTGTGTATCCACTGACGGGCCTGCTGGCACTGAATACATGAATGGTACATTCTTTTATGGCTTTTTTTTCTTGTATGTTAAGGGATAACATAAATGAAAATACGGCATGAAAACAAGGCATTAGTATTTCTTGCAGGGAGTAAAATGAAAACTTTGAAGCTGATGAGAGTTGTAGCCCATACCTTCTTTGTGACCAATTTATAACATCTCTGCCCTAGTGTTCCCGGTAAGTGCTCTGAGAGTAAACTAAGTATACCATTTATTGGATTAATTTAGCAGAGTATGCAGCAAAAACACCTTGTAAACAAAACAAGACACGGATTTTTTTTTTTTAAGCTTTTATTTTGCTTATCAAGTTGGTGCCATCAAATGTTTACTTACTGGATGCTATTGGGATTCTGAAATAAAAAGTTGGGGGTGGGGGAGAAATAATCTGATTGAAGCAGCTTTCTAAGTAACATATTTTTAACTATTTCTCAAACCTCTTTGCTCTGTTAGCCTTCACAAAATGACAAGGCTATTTTAGAGCCATAAACCTCAATGCCCCGTGCAGTTATGGCATGCAACCAAAGACGACTGGAGAGAAAATGAAGCCGTAATTGACTACAGCTGCTCAAGACTAACATTTCCCAACAGCATCCCAAGATTCTTAGATTGATGTTTCTTTCTACCTAAACACAGATCAATGCGAGCCTCCTGTGATTTATCCACCGGGTAAACTGAGGGAGCCCCAGGGTGGTCTCTGGGGTCTCTACACTGCCCAAGGCATGGATGGTTCTGACTCCAGAAGCCAATGATTGGTATGTGCTTGATTGCTACTCACTTGTTATGTTCAGTGCTCCGAATGAAAGTAAAATGACAGCAATTTTCTTTGCTCGTGTCTTGTTTTTAACTTGGTACAAGGCTTTGCCTTCAAATCTCAGGAAAGGATTCTGTGCTTTGGAGGTTGCTATTAAAATATAGACTGGAACCATTACATTTTATTGGCTTAGCCTTTCCCTGCACTGCCTATAAAAACAGACACTGCTTTAAAACCTCCCACTAATGTCCACTTTCTTGAGGGTGGAGCTGACCTCAAGCAGTTTACTACTTGTCTATTAGTTAAGACTAATTAACTTTGACTTTGTTGTTAGGGCTGCCTAATCTGGGGTTTCATCTTTAAAAAATTGGAGAAATACTGAGTTCAACCCAGCACTGGACAGTGATTGTTTATGACTATATATTGAGACTTCTTTTATTTTTCTTTACTTCTCAAATCTTACTTAAAAGAACATTTTGTAAATGTACAATCAGCTCATCATCCTTTAATAATTAAATACTCTTTACTGCCAGATATTTTTTATGATGAGACTATGGTTGTGTCACTTGCTCCTTTTCAAATAAGATATGTAATTCAAATGAAAGAAACCATGAAATATAGGAAATAATGTTTTCATTGATTAATGTAGTCTTATAATTAAATCATTTGCACTGCCCTTTGGCTGAAATGATTTGTACACTTTGATTTTTGTAAAGTTTATTTATTTATTTTTGAAAGAGAGAGAGAGCAAGCATAAGCAAAGGAGGGGCAGGGAGGGAGGAAGAGAGAGAATCCCAAGCAGACTCTGCATTGCCAGCACAGTGCCCTACATGGAGCTCAATCTTAAGAAATCACGAGATCATGACCTGAGTCAAAATCAAGAGTCAGACGCTTAATCGACTGAGCCACCCAAGTGCTGCTACACATTGATTTCTAACTGTAATATCAGTCTATAGTCAGTGGTGGGAACTTCTGAAGACATAGGTCACATAGTTTTTCAACTATGGAGAGAGAACTTGGGCCATATCTTATTTTTGTTTAACGTAATAATTCATATGCAAAATAAATACAAAGTAAATATCTTGTATAGTTTTATTAAAATTACCATAATGAGCAAAACATTTTCATATAAATCCAGCCTTCTTGAAATTTGAATAATAGCAGTGAAAGTGGTGTTTATGCA
This sequence comes from Panthera uncia, assembly GCF_023721935.1. Taxonomy (NCBI): domain Eukaryota; kingdom Metazoa; phylum Chordata; class Mammalia; order Carnivora; family Felidae; genus Panthera; species Panthera uncia. Next base: position 115,001,361 of record NW_026057577.1, read on the forward strand.
CTATCTTACTTTAATATATCAAGTAGATCAAAAAGCTGGCTAGCATTTTAACTTAGGTTATGGTCAAGATAAAAGTTGTTATAAAGCCATGGTTTTTAAAATCTTATTTTTTTCATTGTTTTTATTTAGATCTACTTGTATAAAATATTTAACGTAGAACTTGTTTATAGTTTTCTTCCGCCTCCCAGAAATACATCTTTGATAAGAGAAACTGTTTTCTTCCCCAGCACGATAGATCACGAACCTGGCCTCTGTTGATCGATGGCCAAATCAAAATGTAGTGTTTGTAAACACAGGGTCAGTGGTCTGAAAATAAAATAGCTTACATTTTTTAACAGAATCTTTGAAGCCAAGCATTGGGTGATTTTCGCAGATGCTGGCAGATGCTATAAAATCAACCTGTCTGCCTTGGCCATGTCCTCTAAGTATGCTATCATTGATGAATATTAATGACATCATAGCTTAGCAGGGTTGAAATAAACACTTGTATCACTCAAGGTTCTCTAGAGAAAGAATATATATGACTTATTTTATGAATTATAAAACAGATCTGTTACATGATTTATTTTAAGGAGTTGGCTCACCCACGTGTGGAGGCTGGCAAGTACAAATGGAGTTGGGCATCCGTCAGGCTGGAAACTCAGATAGAAGTTGATATGGCTGTCTTGAAACCAAATTTCTTTTCCAGGGGCCTGGAGTTTGTTCTCCTCAGGCCAACAACTGGTTGGATACTGTGCAATCATATTATAGGGCATAATCTCCTTTACTTAACGTTAACTACCTCTACAAAATATCTTCACAGCACCCTTTAGGATTAAATAACTGGATACTGCATCATAGCCAAATTGATACATAAAACGAACCATCAAAACACTTTTTGCTTTGCTGCCGGGGGTGCTGGCTGCAGAGGTCTTGGGTACCTGCACTTTGTATTATTTATCTTTGCTTCTCTACTTCCCCCGATATTTAAGAATTAGCACACTGAAGAATCTGTGTTAAAAATCTCTCCAGGATCTTGCCCTCTCCCCTACTTCCTGTCCCAGGAGTTCAGGGTATTTTTTAAAATAAAATCTTTACAGTAGCACTTAAGCAAAAACAGAACACCACCATTTGGGTCAAAAGATTGTTTCTGACTCGAGTTCTGCATAATTTTATTGATCGTAAAGGAACAACAAGATTCCAGTAGAGATTACACTGTTTTTTGTTACTCTCTGGACAGTGGAAGTGTAGTGGAATATTGAAGCAGCCACCTAGTGTAACTGGTACGCTTACTAATGTAAAAAAAAAAAAAAATACAATTTACAAAACAACTGTTCAGACCTTCTTTCTCGTGGGTTCATGCCCGGAGTCTTGACTTCACTTACAACATCCTGTGGGCTCTAGCTTCTGTCTGTGTCGGATCTAATCACAACTATAGCACTTCCTAACCATGTGAGATTAGGGCAAGTGACCTAATGACTTTGTGCCTCAGCATTTTTTTTTAAATTTTTTTAATGTTTATTTATTTTTGAGAGACAGAGACAGAATGCAAGTGGGTTAGGGGCAGAGACAGAGGGACACACAGAATCCGAAGCAGGATCCAGGCTCTGAGCTGTCAGCACAGAGCCTGACGCGGGGCTCCAACTCACGAGCTGTGATATCATGACCTGAGCCGAAGTCCGTCGCTCAACCGACTGAGCCAACCAGGCGCCCAGCATTTTTTTTTTTTAATGGTGAAAATGATATTGGGATGTTGAGAGTATCAAACAATACATTAGGAAAATATTTTTGTGGGGCGCCTGGGTGGCGCAGTCGGTTGAGCGTCCGACTTCAGCCAGGTCACGATCTCGCGGTCCGTGAGTTCGAGCCCCGCGTCAGGCTCTGGGCTGATGGCTCGGAGCCTGGAGCCTGTTTCCAATTCTGTGTCTCCCTCTCTCTCTGCCCCTCCCCTGTTCATGCTCTGTCTCTCTCTGTCCCAAAAATAAATAAAAAACGTTGAAAAAAAAATTAAAAAAAAATTTTGTTACATCTCTCACACATAATACACAGTAAGTGTCGGCTATTACAATAACAAGAATTCCTTTCTATTATTGTTGCGTGTTTACCTTGACATTGAGTTAATTTCAGTGTGAGACAGTGGAATAAATATAGATTTGGAAACCAAACATTTTTACTAGTTATATGACCTTGGACAGTTTATGTAACCTGTCTTGTCCTCAAGTTCGCCTTGTGTAAATTGAGAAAAATAAATCATTTAAGGTGGTTGGCGGGATTCAGTAAGATAATGTAAAACTACCAGTATTTGCTGACACATAGTAGGTATGTAAACGTTGCGTGACTTACTTTTTCATTAAGAACTAAGTTACTGAATAAACAAAAGAGACAATTTGGATTTCATATTATACATTCATGACATTCATGCTTATTACATTTATATGCCCTCACATTTTATAAATACATCACATTAAGAATAGTGGCTTACATGAATTTTTGTCTCAGTATTGAAAGGCAACTCAACCATCCTAGAAAAAACTCTGTTACTTGTTCTCATTAAGGCAATGCCCTTGTCGTAAGTTTGTTCAGCTCCTAAAAGGGATAGATAAGAAATATTGTAGGTAGAGACACTTATCCTCTTGGGACATCATTTTTCTCCTACTCTAAATGCCATACCTGATTACGGCTTGTGTTTCCACTGGTGGCTTCAGGAAAACTTTTTCTTCCTGAAATGGGAGTTTCGACATCCAGGTGATGGTTTAAAACAAAGTCTTGGCAGTTGAAAGAATTATTCTTTAAGCCTGCTTCTTTCATTCATTGGGAGAGTACTGAACTGTACTGCTAAGGAAATATTTTTGGGGAGACTTGATCAAGTGCTTTGGGCACTATTAAAGTTGTTGCTTTGGTTGTAGTTTTCTGTATGAAATATTTTATAAGAATGGTGAAAACATCCTATTTGAATCTTTCTTCTTTTTCACTTTTGGTTTCTCTCCCTGTGCAGGAATGGGGGCTTAAAGCTTTAGCTTGAATTAATGCATATTATTCTGACCCAGAAGTTTTCCCTCCATTGATCAAAAATAAAAATCCAAATAGGTGGCCTTACTGGGCTCACCTACCTTCAGGAATTAAGCAGTGTTCATAGGTGGGAATCAAAATGTGGAAAGATATACACCAAACTAATTATAGGAGGCCTAGAAATTGGAGGTAAGGTTATGCATGAGGTAGGTTAAATTATACCAAGACAACAAGTAATTCCAAATCTCAGGGTTTTAAACCTCAAAGATTTGTTTCTCACTCCTGTTACTCTCTCATTCAGGGTTTGCAAGGAGGTTCTGCTCATTACAAGGCTCCCTACTATAAGGAGCAATTGCTAATTTGTTTTTCATTATTGATATTGATTATATTTTTCATTAAAAATGTAGAAGGTGCCCAGAAAATTTATAAAAAAAAAAAAGAGACAATTCCACTGTCATCATTCCTTCCTCTTCATCATTGTTGCTTTGATTATATAGTAAGAGATGCAGAAGCGTGTAAAGAAAATCCGGGCTTCCTGAAGCACCTTCTCTATTTTCACGCTCTCTTAGGAATGTGCTGTGATGCAAAATATATGACATAGTTCCCCTCGCAAGCGGCTTTCATTCCAAGAGTGAAAAAAGGTGATGTAAGAACATAACTTTTACATGCCACAAACATAAAGCAGGCTGGTAAGCCTTGCTAAAAGAGGAATATTGAAGTTAAGTGTAGGATTTAATTAACACTCCAGATCCTGGCCCATTTTTCTCCCCCCGCCCCCCCTCCCCCGAGGGTATTTTTAGTAAATATTAGAAGTGATGTGTCTTGTTCTAATGGAAAGAGATGGTGTAAGGAGCTCAGTTTAAGTAAGTGGAGGCCTCAGAAAAATCTGTTAATGACAAATAAATTTAGAAAGATTGAGAGGCAACCAAAATGTCAAAACTAAACTAAGGAATGTGGACTTCATAGATCTAGAGAGTATAAAGCAAAGGAATTCACAGGCGTACGGAATTAAAACTAAGGTACGTTGTTGATATGAGGCTACATTCCCTAAATATGAAATGGGTAATAAGAGGTGGGCGTTACATCAACGTTCCTCCCTAAACTGCAATTCCAAGCAGTGATTTCACGGTCTCAGTGATTCAGGAGATCAGGACTAAGACACCATGGGAAGAAAGGTTTCCTTTTACCTCCCAAATCACCATGATGCTGTATGTAAAAGAGGTGAATTCACTTCATTGCTAGGCAGGCTCCATTTTTATATCACTACTTGTTTTCTGCCATGATTTGTAAATTCATTGTCCTGTCACTATTGCAGGGTGAAATTGTGAGCTTTTTCACTAGTTGAAGCCTAAGTCAGGGATACAAACATCTTCTACATTCTTTGTTCAATCTATGTTTTAAAAACATGATCATTTTAAAACTATAATGTCTTCTCGGGGCGCCTGGGTGGCTCAGTCAGTTAAGTGTCCAACTTCAGCTCAGGTCATGATCTCACAGTCTGTGAGTTCGAGCCCCGCATCGGGCTCTGTGCTGACAGCTCGGAGCCTGGAGCCTCCTTCAGACTCTGTGTCTCCCTATCTCTCTGCCCCTCCCCTGCTCATGCTCTGTCTCTCTCTGTCTCAAAAATAAAAACATTAAAAAAAAAAAAAACATAATGTCTTCTCAATTGGTGAATTGGTTCTTAAACAAACAAGCTTTGAAAAAAAAATATCTTACTGTGGGAAAATTAATTGCTATTCAGCATTCTGGAATAGTACTAAAATATTTCAAAAAATATTTCAAGTATACATTCTTTGTAACTGTAATGTTAATGAGACTGTTAAACTCATAACATATGATTAGCCTTTTTTTGGATAGGAACTTTTGTTTATCCGAAAGTTTTTTAAATGTACTTAAAATCAATTTATATGTTATTGACTCTTTCAGAATACTCCAATCAAACAACTTATTTTATTCTTATTTTATGGAAGTTTTGTTTTATTGCTTATTTGTTTTTGCCAGTTTAGGAAGGAATTATTTAACATAAAAGGGGCTTATATATTGTATAGATGTGTTTTGATCATAGTTTATGTAATACCCATGATTTAAATTGACATGCTCACTATATTGTAGTCCCACATTATGAGGGATTTGCATATACTCCAATTTCGACCATGAATAATTGTTATTAAAGTATTTCATAAAAGGCCTAACCCTTCAAATTCACCTGATTTACAGTATTTAAATATAAATTGAAATAGAAAAATTTACTTGGTTAGTTTTAATTTTCTTCAGCTATGAGATGTCATGAAGGCAAGTTTATCCTTGAAGCAGAAATCAAAAACTCATCCAAACCAGTAAGTAGGTAACTTTGAAATCTGAGTTAAGACCCCCTTTGGATAGCTATGGATTCTTCTTCATGAATCTGTGATCCCATAAGAAGCTTCTTGGGTGCAGCTGTGATTTGAAAATTTTAAGAAAAAAGAAATTCTCAACTTCCGACTATGGTAGAGTTTGAAGTCTCTTTCTCTGTCGGATATTGGAAGTAGGTAGTGAAAAGTTAAGACACTACAAGTTAAAACAACACAGTGAAGTATTAGGCTGCTGTCTCTTCTTATGAAATTAACTTTCAACTGTTATTACCAACTTTTGTGCTTAAAATCTCTAACTTTCTTCTGATTTGATTTTTTTGTAACATGTTAAGATTACATTGTAAGACATTCATTGGCTTTTAGCCAAAAATAATAAAATTCTGACCTGACCTGCCTCTCTTTTGAAAAGTAGAAAAGACCCCAGGAGATTGCAATTTTAGATCTCACACATAATTTCCCATTCCCCTCCTATAAATCAAGCTTCTGTAAAATAGTGAGTTATACCATTCACATTTCTGCAGATACTAAAATTCCCCATTCATTTTCCAGTCTGCATTCTTCAAGAAAAGGGATGTGAGCAGAGATGGTTAAGAGTTGTGGTAGTCAAAAAGAATTGGCAGGATTTCAATTTGTAGAACTTGTTGACATTTTGCCAATTCTTTTATTAATACATGTTGCTAAGCAGAGCTGAAATTCAGCCAGTACGTTCTAGCACAGCCATAGTGGTTGTTAAGATTTTGAAATATTTCCATTCCTCTGGGTGAATAGTCAGTACTCAATACCTTCTAATATCCTCCTCCCCAACTCGATTGGTTTGCCCCCAGAAGCCACTCCAGCCCAACTGACTATTCTGCATCTACAAAATAATGTTTAGCACTGTAAGAGGCCTTTAGGACCTTGCTCTAGCTAGTGTGTGGATGGCTTCTAGTTTGATTAATCACTCCCTAGCAGTTGTTGGATACTTTGCATATAACTCTTGCTCCTGAGTATGTTTCTAGGCGTGTGTAACAGAAATAGAAATGTGGGAAAGATGGCTGTAATGATTCAATTTAGAAGCAGCTGAGAGATCTCACAATCAGAGTTGGAATATTGCCTGAAGCTTATTTGTCAGCATCAAAAATTCTCCTCCCTGCAATTATCAGGTCCACTGCTCTGTTACTCACAGAACACTTCCTGATGGGCCTCTCTCCCAGACACTACGGGTGAAAGAATGATGTGATGCATTTTTTTGTTGTTCAAAAAGATGAATCAAGAAAAATAAAGCTGACATTAAAAAACACCTACAGTGGAAAGCAGGTGCATATTAAGCTCAGTAGGGTGAGGATAAGGGATAAAGTAGGAATGGGTTGCCAGGGAATCTCTGGGACAAACTCTTAGGTGGCCTGTTCAGTTAATTTATTTATCCCCCAAAATATAATCAGACAACATATATGCATACAGGACTCAAGATATAGAATACATAACAGAGGTATTTTCCTCCCCTCATATTACATTCAAACCAACAAGAAAGACTCTAAAATGAATTATGTAATCATAAAATGTAATTTTGTAGAACTAACTCACTTAAAAATTTAATGTGCTTATTTATTTTTTTCTATAAAAACAAGGACCTTGATCATTAAAAGTCATTATTATTTGGAAGAAATAAAGTCTTCTATAGACAACTATTTTCTATTTATTGTCATTGTCTTTCTGTTAGTTACATGCAAATAATACACTTGGGCATTTTTTAATGAAATGTAAAATTTATTGAGTAAAAGCATCAGCATAGTTGTACCATTCATATTTATCTGTGTTTGTTCTTCTAATTGGTTAAGAGCATCTTCATAATTTGCCCTGTATGGATTGGTAAGAGTTTAATGAGTTGTTTAAGGTGATAGAATCCTTATTGCCCGATTCTTTGCCCCAGTCATTTTTGTTTTTTTGTAGCCCACTTATGAACTGATTACTCTTAGTTTTAAACGACTACGGGCATTTTGTCAAATCTCATTTTGCTACTATATCAGTACTCCATTCTGTTCTCCATTTTAAAAAAGAGAAGACAAGTGATCATAATTGTTATATCTCTGGGGAGTAGCAAGGGAGGTATGATTCTTCACCGAGTGACTACAGTGTGCTAGATTATACACAAAATGCAGGATAATCATTCTCAATGACTGTGAGAAGATATCACCTCCAATTTACTCTTGCTGAAGTTAAGATAAAGAGTCACAGCTAGGATTCAAGCCTGTCCTGTCCCTGAAGACCTTTACTGATACATGAAAGTCGACTTTCTCCTATATTCAATAATATCTATATGCGCAATAATAGTATTTATTTGGAAACATTTATTTCTTTCTGTTCTTTTTTTCTGTATTACATGTTCCTAGAATAGCCTTCATTGTAGTGATAGAGACTATAGTAGGTATTACAATCATGGAATTGAAAGGGGTGTTACAAAATTGATAATGGGTAGCCACGTAGTCATTGAAGCTCTTCCAGTGATAATGAACTCACTGAGAAGGAAGTTGATTCCATGCTTGAACAACTTAATTGTTTTGAGTTTTGTTTTAATTCCATCAGTACTACTTTCTATACTTACATTGGAAGCCATGCAGTATAGTTGTCATCTATAGAAAGCCTGGTTTGTGACACAGGCTTAGCCAATGGTGTTTTCAACCATCACATCAACCATATAATGTAAGTTTCACTATTTTTATTTTTGATACCGGGAAACGCAGCAACCAAAATAACATAGGTAGTTCATGTCTGTGCTGGAACTGAAATCAGCCCCATTTGACTATTATGCCATACCACTACTCAATTATTAGAACAAAGGTAAACTCTTCGGGAAAATGGTCCATCAAACATGTGAAAGCAGCAATCATATTTTTTTCCTAAATCTTTCCTTTTTCAGCCCAAACACCACGCAGTATGCTCAGTATTTATATAACCTGGACTCCAGAACATTCAGAGCTATTGTCAACTTTTGATCTCAGAAGTCAGCACAGTTCTTCAATTGTTGACTCACCATTCCATACTAGAGTGGGAATGTTAAATCCTAGTTCTTTACTAAGAAGATTGAAAGCATACTTTTTTCTTAGCTTAGTTTGGCAAGCCCCTTGCTCATTTTATCTTTGCAATAAGCTAAATATCTCACCCCTTGTTTTCAAATAATTGCTATTAAGTAAAGTCTCCCTGGTCCCGTGTATGTCTAGTTTGGCCATGAGTGGAAGAATTTAAACTTACTTCCTTTAAATTCCATCTTATTAGACCCAGCTTGTGGTTTCCCATTCAGTGATAGAGCCATTTCTCCTCAGATTTATGATTTGAAAAACTGATATAGATATGTACTGTGTTTCTTCATCTGAAACTTATAAAAGAGTGTTTTAAACTGAGAAGTTGCATGTGAAGTGCTATCTTCTAGGACAATAAAAGAGCCTAGAGAAGAAAACTCTTTGGTTGTTCGATGAGAATGGTATGAAATTGGGGAGCACTGATAAGTCGTCCCCTCATCAACGATTTATTGTGAACTTACAATGTGCCAAGTAGTGTTTTAGGTATTCTCGTGGCGGCAGTAAACTAAATGACAGAAATCTCTTTCCTCATTGGGCTTATATCCTACAAATAGACACCAAACAAATCGGTGAGAAAAATATGGAACATGGTAATAATGACATTTGAAAATAAATAATTGAGGAAACTGGGTAGGGAGTGTCAGGTGTATGTGTGGAGGTAGTATGGAGAAGTTTCCCCTTAAATCCTTTTCCTAAACCTCTATCATAGCTATTATTCTGCACTGTAATTATTTGTGCTTCATCAGACTCCTCCTTTAGGCAAGTTATTTTCCTAGGAAATGCTCTATGTCTTGCTCATCTCGATATTTCAGGCACCAAGCACCATGCCTCGCAAGCAGCAAGTTTCAATAGAGGTTAATGGATTAATAAAAGTCCTTAAAATCTGAACGGCAATAACCAAATAATAGCATAAATTGAGTGCTCACTGTGTGCTATGTATTGTGCTATTGTTTCATTTACTTCTCATGGCTGTATGAAGACATTTTGCATTTTTTAAAATGATTATTATCATTTCCATTTGCCAATGAGGAAATTGAGCTTCAGAAAGGTTAAATAATTTGAATAAAATCACATAGCAAACAGTCGGTGAAAAAGAAACTCGAACGCTAGGCTCTCTGCTTTCAATTCCCATGTCTTACAAGTTTCTGCCACACAGCACAGAAACAGACACCTTGTCAACTTCCAAATCGCTAGAAATTTTATAAGGTACTAGCAAAAATTATGATCTCTATTATATTAGGGAAGGAATTTAGTGCAGGTAGAAGTTGAAATAAGGCAAGTCAAAGTCTAATCAAACCAAGAAATTCAATTCATTCGTTCAAAATAACATAATATCCAAATAATTGTTTTTAAATAATATATTCTACTATGGTGGATTTGAGAGCAGGAAAAAAAAAAAAAGAAAAAAAGAAAGAAACAAGAGGGACAGAATGACAGAGCATTTCTATCCTATACTGGAACTTGAAGTACTTGTTTGTCCTTTTCTAAGGATGTGCAATGGTGGGGGATGGGGAACTTCAGGCAGAGGCCACATTAACAATTGATCAAATGTACAAATCCAAACAGGGATCAAGGAATCATCAGGCTCTTATTCATTGGTCAAGCAGCAATGGGGCTGATTTTAGTGATAATTCTACTACCCGGCCAAGCTGCATGCATGTTCCTAAGGGAAATAAAATGAAGTGAGGGCAGTAATAAGCAAAAGCAGCGGGAGACAGATTACACTATAGAAATGAATAGCACCTTGTCCCAGGGTTATCTTTGCTCATTACTCAATTCTTTTGCCCCTGAATGAAGCAAAATGGTGGATTATGAGGCCCATTGCCTCAACTGTGTCACTGAGAAAATGGTTGAATGGTAAGGATCTCTGCCTCTTAGCTTTAAAATTAGAAACATTAGGAAGTCTACTTGGGTATATGGGTATTTGTAGAAACATTCCATAATCACACACTTTGTGTATCACTTTGCTTTTCAGATTAATGCTACTTTTCATGAGGGCATGTACACTCACACTACTTTACAGCTACATTTGCAACTCATCCCCTGTATATTTAATTAAAACCTTAGTGCTTCCAGAATAAAGACATTTTAAGTTGTGATGGGAGCATTGCAATTCACGTGACTGATGAAGTTACAAATCAGAATTTTTATTGTGAATATTATTAGCATCAGCACACTGAAAAATATTTACATTTCCACATTTAAAGGGAAAAAAAAAAGTAAAATCTACCAAACTTTACAAATCATTCTTGGTTACATTTTATACATACTTTTCCATGAGAGTGTATGAGATTCAAAGATAGGCCTGTAGCAAGGTTTTGGGTTGTTTTTATTTTTTAAATAACATGATATGGCATGTTTAAAAACATAGAGAAAAATCATTTTAGAACGTTAGATGAGGCTCACTGCAATTTACTTATTGTGTTAGTTTACAAGGGCCATCATAACAAAGTACCACAGACTGGGTGGCTTAAACAACAGAAATGTATTTTCTTACAATTCTAGAGGCTAGCAGTCTGTGAACAAGGTATCAGCAAGGCCTCTCTCTTTGGACTCTGGATAGTTGTCTTTATATGGTCCTCTTTCTGTGTGCCTGTGTCCTAATCTCTTTTTTATAAGGACGCCAGCTATATTGGATCAGGGCCCACCCCAATGACCTCATTTAAACTTAAATACCTCTTTAAAGACCGTATCTTCAAATACAGTCACCTTTTGAGGTACCTTTTGAGGACTTCAACATGTATATTTGGGGGAGATACAATTCAGCCTGTAATAGTTATTAATGAAGTGTTCCTAAGAGAAACTTGTTGAGGATGTGGTGAAAGGAAAGTTCTCATGAACTTGGGAGAGTAATTTGACAGTGAAGAAGAGGTTACTCATACCTGTCAAACAATCATTTGCATTTCAGGGCATAGCTTTTAAAGATTTCTCACAGCTATTTTAATGCTGTGATGTCCTCAAATACATTAAATGTTGCCTTATCTGTAATGACAAAAATTTGGAGCAACTCAAATGCCCTTAATCGTGGAAATGAGTTCTTTCACTTACCACACAAATTTTTATGAAATGCCTTTAATTTGGCAAACTCTGTTACAGACATTCATATATCATTAAACAAAATACAAAAATTCTGGACCTCAGTAAATAAATGGCCCAACTTTCATACAGTATCATAATATTAAATATTACACATGAACTAGACTCATATATAATAACATGACTAGAACTTTAAAAACATAACAAGTGAAAAAGTAAGTTGTAGAATGTTGCATACTGTCTGAAACATTAAAGGAACATTTAGAAATGAACACATGACATTGTACATAGTTCAAGGTTATTAATATTTAATAAAGATCTAAATTATGTTCTTGATAAAAATATATTTTTATGACAAGGGTAACCTCCTGAGAGGAGGAGGTGAATGAGATTGGTGAAGGATGTATGGGACACATCAATTTTATCTTTAACCTTTTATTTATTTAAAAAGGAAAACAATATGTTGAACCAATGACAAAATAATGCCAATATTTGCATAATTTATTTGATGTGTTAGCTCCTGATGCATTATTGATGTATTAGTATATTCTATACATCTGGCTGCTATCACAGACACATTAGAATCAGAGGGTCTTAATACCTGAGTTGGTAGGCTAGCTGTACTCTACAAAGAATTCAGAGGTCAAAAGATTTTGCTACATCATTTCTCTGACATTCTTGGTTCTCCCCTTGTGCCAAGACAAGGACTTCTGATTCTACCATCAATTCAACCAGCAGGAGGAGGGAAGAAAAGGGAGGGCTTGTTTCTTCTCATTAAAAGCACAATCCAAACACCGCACATACCACTTCTCGTTGTATCTTGTTCACTAGAACCTAGATGTCAGAGACATTGGAGATGTTGTCTTTACTTGGGTGATTATGTGTCCAAGATAATAATTTTATTATCATGTAAGAGGTGGAGAGCAGTTACTGGAACACAGATATCAGTTTCCACTATAAGTATTTATATGGAAGACTGTTGTTTTTTCATTAGTCTACATGATTTTTCTATGTAGGAAATCATATTGTTTGAAAATAAGTACAAGTGGCATCTTCCAAGCTTTATGCATATGTTCCCTTTTGTAGTTTTATTGCATTGCTAATGACTGAGTTACAATGTTGAAATAGGAGCAATGGTGGTGGACAATTTGGTCATTCAATTTCCTTTTATGGAAACCCAAAATTTTATTATTAACTTTTTTAGTATGAGTCTTAAAGATTGCTGTATCTCTGTGGAGAATAGATCTCAGAACAATGGGATAAGGGTTATAAGCAGGAGACCAGTTAAGAGGTTGCTGTAAAATTTCAGACAAGAGACAGGGTTGGTTTGGACCAGAAAATGGTTTGCAGTGGATGAGGATGGAGAGAATTTCTTGGACTCCAAATGATTTTTGATGAAGGTGGAGAGGAATGCTTAGATTCAAGATATATTTTGAAGATAAAACCAACAGTATTTGTTGGTGAGTTACATATGTGTGTGTGTATATATATATATGCATATATATATATATATATAATTTCTTATATAATTTATAAGAAATTATAAGGAGAGAGTAAGAATAAATAATGATTTGTTAATTTGTGGTTGGAGCCACTGAGTAAATTTTGATACTATTATTTGAGATTAGAAGGACATGGGAAGAATCAGAAAGTGGGGAGAGAGGCTAACTTAAGAATTATGTTTTAGCCGATGTTTAAGATGACTATTAAAAATTCAAACAGAGATGTCAAATCAGCATGTGGAAATTAGAGTCTGGCATTTAGGAGCAAGGGTTTGGCTAGATATGTTAATTTTGAGTTTTCAGTATATAGATGACATTTAAAGTTACAAACTTGGATATAAGCATTACTGAAGTGAGTATAGAAAAAGAAAGAGAAAACTGGAAACCCTGAGGACCCCAGAGTATAGAGATCCAGATAAGAGAGAAAATATGTAGCTACAGGGAAGGAGAGAAAAACCAGGAAAGTCAGTGTCCTGAAAACTTGACCAACCTTGTCAAGTGCTGCTTAGAGGTTGAACAAAATAAAAATTGGAAGTAGACCTTTGGATTTTCCCCCATGGGGGTTACTCACTGGTTTGGAAAGTTCATTTTTAGTGGAATACAGGAAATGGTGGTTTGTTTGGATTCAGGGGAGGAACAAGCAGAGGGAGTTTTAAAGTGGAAATAGTGAGAATAAGGTCCCTCTCTCAATAATTTTGCCAATAGATGGAAATGGAATAAAAGTTATTGAATGGAGGCAGATACTGGGCCAAGGGAGTTTTCTTTCTTCTTTTTAACAAATGGGAAACAGACAAGTACCAAAGCAATGAACTTAAGAAGATAAGAAGGAACTGGAATCAATGCTTAAGGTAGGTTTGGCTTAAAGAGGAACAGGACAGCTCCTTTTGCAGTAGCAAGGAAGACAGAAAATATAGGTGACAATATGGATTGATCAACTCAGAGGTGAGAAAATGAGAACGTTCTCTTCTGCTTGCATTGGTTTTCCCAGGGAAATGAGGTCCTAACTTAAGAGTGAAGAGAGGAAAGATGTGGATGTGTGAGGGGAAAGGGGATAGTATAAAATTTTCATCTTAAGGAAAGTGTGGGGTGAATTTGATGTGGAAATATGGAGAGATTACTGGACAACACTGGAGAATCACATGGATTTGTAGTCGTAAACATAGAAGGAGACTACACATGGTAACTGTTTTTCCCCGGGTAGTTTCTGCTAATCCCATACAGGTACAGAGCAGACTATTAATGGGGCATGAAATTTGCTGTTAATCAGAGGGAGAGACTGTCAAAGGAGTAGAAGATGTGTGCAGGGAGTGATCAGGACAAAAGGCACATATCATGTGTCTTACCTGGCATTAACCATCTCTCATGTCTCCATACAATTATACTAGTCAATTCCTTGCTTTTCTTAATAGTTTTATTACCTACCTATGCATTTCTAAATGGTGTAATTTGGCTTAGGTTGTTTGTGAACTTTATATCTTTTTATATTCCTTTCTTAACCTACCACTGTTTTAGTTTTTAAAATATTCATATTTTGTATAGGGGTAAGTTATTATCACTGCTGTGTAGTACTTAATTAAGTGAAAATACTACAATCTCTTCTTATGTTTATAGGTTTTTCAAAAAAACATCTTGTTTTAGTTTAAGAGTATGACAAAATTTATTAAACATAATGAGTTAGTTTTCAACAATAGTAAGATCAAGTCTACGTAGAAAAACTTCATACCCTGCCAATAAAAGTGGAAAGAATATTCAGAGTCCATAAAAATATAGATATGAGTAGGGTATTCTGTATATCAGAAGTATAGAATACATATTTACTTAGGTGTAATTAATTCTGTTCCACAATTGACTCTAAGTGACAAAAGTATTTTTTTCAAACATATTTAAAATACTTTGAGAGAATTTCTGAATACAATAAGCTGTTACTGAGTTAAGGCTCACATCAAAGACTCCGTATTATTTATAAGAATCAGGTCAATAATTTCAATAATTCATGATTGGAAACAACTGACCCACAGTTCCAACCTGTGTTAATAAGATGATGGTGTAGGTAGTTGAAGGCAGAACCACCCTGTGCATTACTTGCAGCACTTTATTTGTGTGATATTCAAATATAGGATCCATCTGTTTTTTCAAAATAACTGCGTTTACTTTTTATGTGATAGTAAGACTGATGCGCCAAGCACATTGCTGGGAATTACTTGTCTACTCCGCCACAACCTTTCTTCCTGAAGCTTCCCTGATTGGAGAGAGAGAATTTGCAAGTAAAAGACAAGTTAGAACCCGGAAAGCAAAAGAACCCTACTCTCTAGGAAATGTAACATCCCTTTTTCCAACACCCCTTTTCTTTTTTAATTCCTGGAAAAAAAAAAAACATATGCTCGTAGTAGCTCTCTGAAAATTCAGTAGACTTCCTAGGTTACTTTTTAAAATTAGTTTGTTTCCTAGTAGTGTAGCAGCTGAATTGTGAAGAGAGAAGGAAGTCAAAATCAAATATATCAAGTTCATGATGAATTAGAGGGGCCTTCATGTCTGAACTAGAGTGCCTAAATTTACTACTCTCCAAGACGATAACAGTAATAGCAATAAGAATGTAATAAATACATAATACATAGTGAGATGCTGGGTACTTCGCTAAATGCTTTGTGAATAGTATAAAATTTAATCTTCAAACAAAGTTGGGAATTTATTTTGTCATCCTTGTTAATACAGATATGGAAATAGAGTTTTGTCTAATATAGCAAAGGCCCAGTGATGTTCCAGCCTGGCATGTGCCCTTGACCACACTACTCATCTGCACTCTGTCATCTAGTCAGATTACTCCGTCTCCAGGGACCTCAAGCCCCTCACTCTTCCTGGACATACTTTCATTCTGGACCCCCTTCTTTGCACATTCTCCAGACAGACTTCTTCCTGACCAGCTTTCAGTGCCCACCACTACCCACTTCTTCCGTGATTTCCCCTAACTAATCTAGCAACTATTTTTTTTTAATATTTATTTATTTTTGAAAGAGAAAGAGAGAGAGAGAGCAAGCGAGGGAGGGGCAGAGAGAGAGGGAGACAGGATCCGAAGCAGGCTCTATGCTGAGAGTGCAGAGCCCATGCAGGGCTTGAAATCACAGTAAGATCATGCCCTAAACTGAAGTTAGACATTTAACCAACTGAGTCACCCAGGTGCCCCTAATCTAGTAACTATTGATTCACTCTTCTCTTAACTTCAACAATTAACCAGTAGCCAACCACACAGATTAGCCAATTATTTATGTGCGCTAATTCTTTGATGTGCACTAATTCTTTTCTACCAACTGGATAATACTTCACTTGAACAGGGATGGTCTTTATTGATTGTCACTCTTTACAGTCCTGACTATAACATTGGCTATTTCAAATACATTTTCCAAACATTCACTATGTTTCAATTTATAGGCTCCAAACTATGAATTTCTAATGAAACAAAATTACCTCCTACAGGAGTAGACTCTACTGTAGGAAATTTGCATAAAAATAAGTGACAAGTGAGACACTTTGTATTACAGGTTCCTTCATATGGGTGCATCACGGCATTAGACCTCATGGTTGTCTGGTGAGGAAAGTTGCTTCTCAAAGGAGCAAGCTGAAGTCCAGAGCCCAAAGCCACACAGTGAGGGCTAGAGTCTAGGTCCTCTGGCCCTAGGTTCAAGACTTTCAACTAAAACTGGGTGCATAATCAAGGGACTTCAACACAGTCAGGATATTGAGCACACACTCATTGAACTCTTAGGTGCCAGGCACTAAGTTGCTGGAGATACAGTGGTTGATTCATTTGGATTCTCCCAAAAAGGAGATCTTAAGACAAGGAATTGGTTGCATGTAGTTTATTTAGCAGATGACCAAAGTGACAAAAGAAAGAAAAGTGAGGCAGGGAATGTGAAAAAACCTATAAGGAGGCAACTGGGGCTCAATTCTACTGAAGACACTTAGAGAAACCCTACCAAATTTTGAGGCAGGGAGGAAGGTACATCTGAATATCACCTCTTATCTGCCATTAGCTGAGGATTGCAGGGAAGAGGGAATATTCCTGCTACCTGTTCTTAGTTGCCTTAGGGCAGAGAACTAAAAAGAGGCAGGTGCATGAGGTGGGAAGATGTCAGCCTGCCAAGGAAACTTTCTGCCACCTCAGCAGATGAGCTCAAAGGCAGGCAGAGAGGATGGGGCAGGCCATGAACAGTGTTTGCTACTGAATGCTCAATCAGATTTTGCTTTCTTAGAACTGAGGATTCCCAGAGAAGGAGTTTACTTGGGACAAGTGTAATGGGAGCAGAGGGAAAGGAGAGAATAATTCAGGTATTCTGTAGTATTGATGCTGGGCACGAGGTTTGCCATCCCCCATCCTTACTGTCAGACACGGGTCGTATAGATACACTGCGTTACAACACCTCTGTGAATAATTCGAATGCATCACATTCATGTATCAGGCACATTTGCTGTAGCATGAACATCTAGCATGCTTCTAGATTCCAGGAGAAGTAAATGTCCTGGCTTGCCCCGAGGAGCAACACTTTATGTTCTCTCCACCCACATTCTTGGCCACAAACTCTATCAACTTAAAAAAATCACTCTTACAAGCATCAGTACCAGAGAGACTTTGCAAAAAAGTAACATATGAATGTTGGGCTGGATATAAGATGATGTTGACACTGAAATTAAATTTCTTCTATCCCCTTTATTCCATAGGTGTTGATTCTTAGTAAATATCTCATACTCCGAACTCCATCTCAGCACTTGCTTCTGGAGATTCCAAACTATATAAAGAAATGTGGGGCAAATAGTGTACAATCTAATATGAAAAACCAGAATCAAGTTACTAATGGAGTGTCATAGCTGGAAGGAATTTAAGAAATTATGCTAGTCCGGTGTTTTCATTTAATGCAAAATAAAAAAGACCAGAAGAGGGCAAGTGAACTGCCCCAAGTGGCAGAGACTTTAAGTAGGAGAATCGGTATTCTATGTAAGTAGGTCAATACGTTTAAATTATTGTGATTCCGAAATGTGAATTTCAGGTTTTGGTGTGAGAAGTGAACCACATGAAAGGATAATCAATTTTTAAAATTTAATCAATGTTGGAAACAACTGAAGAATTTCTACATAACACACTTGTAATAGATTATCTCAATGTGACGAAACTAGGGCTCAGAGAGGTTAAGTGTTATAGTGTAATTCACACAGCTATAAGTGGTATTATCAGGGGTTTAATCCAGTCTACATCAGAGTCCTTCCATTGTGGCAATCTGTAACCTCAAAAGAACATGGGCTTATGAGCCATGAGTTAGAAAAATGACTGAGTAAGAAATTTACATTGTAGTGGTGTTCTTTAGACTTTAGGAGTGGGGAGTCCTGCAGAACTATTTTATCAGCGTATGATCCATATGGGCCAACTGCATCAAGATTGCTGGAGATGGGGCATGGTAAAACACATTTGATCGAGTGCCCTGGGGTGATTCTAATGCACACGCTGAAGTTGGACAGCCACTGTTGTAGAAATCAATTTGTTAGCGTTGTTGAAAGGACAGTTAAATCAATTCAAGTGATAGATTATACATAGACATACTAATGTACCCATTACAGAGGGGCTTTAGTGGGTGTGAATGTCTTAATGGAGTTTCTAAAATGTTTGCATAGAATAGAAAAATTAGTGTATTCATAGTTATAGCAGCCCATTCAAGCTCTCCCTTCCTCTCTGTTTTAGTGCTTGCTGACCTGACTTCCAGCTGTCAATGATTACTGGGTATATAACTCAGGTTATAGGTTGAATAACTTAGAGATATGCTTTCTACACTGACTTTCCTTGTTTTGTTGTTTATGTGTTTATTTTGAGAGAGCAAGAGAGCCACAGCATGAGTAGGGGAGAGGCAGAGAGAGGGAGAGAGAGACTCTCAAGCAGTTTCCACACGCTGTCAGCACAGAGCCTGAGGTGGCTCTTGATCTCACACATCTTGAGATCACGATCTGAACCAAAGTCAAGAGTCAGATGCTTAACCGACTGAGCCATCTAGGCTCCCCTCTACACGGACCTTCAGACTCTCTCCAGTTGACCAAAGTGGTGGCTGGCTTGATAACCCAACTCGTATTTTCTTTTTTTCTTTCTCAGTTTTATGATTTCTTTAAGTCCCAAGTAAATCACCTGAAGGATGTCTCTTAAAATGTCTAAGACTTAAAAAAAAAGGAGCCCATTTTTAATACTCATATAAAGGAAATCTATAAACAAGACCAAAGTTTAGTATTATTTGGAAAAATTCTACTTAAATTTGGCATATATGGTATCAAATTTTGATCCATTTCTTTTTAATTAATAATCCAGAGACATCATAATGAGTCCTTTTCTCTCTGTGAAAACCAATCTCCTTAAAATAGTCAACATTTTGACTAAATTCTTAATATTGAAAAATTCTAATTCCTTTTATATATATATATATATATAGAGAGAGAGAGATACATATCTATATATATATATTCTAATTCCATATATATGTATAAACTCCTATGTGGTGGTTCTAATTCTAATTCCATATATATTATATATGTAAATTCTAATTTCATACATATATGAATAAATATATATGTATATATCAATTACATATTTATATATATGGACTCCAATGTGTGGTTCTTTCATGAAGAGTCATATCATGGATGTCTGTGCTTCTGGTCCACTTTGAAATCTTAGAAAAAATTCAGTCAACCTGACTATAGATCTGCCAAAACAAAACATAGAAGTGAAATGGTGACATTTTAAATCCTATTATCTAGATGATTTGATACTAAAATAATTAGATTCCTGAAAGATTAGACAAGATAAAATATGACTGTATGAGATTTATATCATATTTCCAAAATGTTCCTTGTGTATGTGTCAAAAATACAAACATATTAAACAGACTCTCACATGGTCACAGACACACATGTGTACAGAGGGACAAAGGGCCATATAATCCCGGAAATACAAATAGCACATTATCGCTAATTAAGTCTAAGTTTAGGTGTTTTGTCTGGGCTTTGAATTTGAACTATATAACAACAATGTAGCCCAAAATACATTTTGGATTCAATTTTGTAATTCATTGTCTTGCTAATTGGCAGTAAGATTTTGAACTCCTATTTAAAAATCAGGCTTTGTAAATGCCTAAGCCTCAATTGTGTATGCAAATTTCACACATTTTCATACTGTGTGGAATAACTGCATATGCAAACAGGTAATTTGACAGTTAATGATTCATTTGCACGTGCAAACCCACAATTTTAACATACAGATGCCAATTGGTACATGTAAATAATATTCCATGTGGACTCTTTCTGCCTCCTCTCTGTTCTCTTTTTAAAGAAAACAACACTTGAAGTAGTTTATGATTCTATTATTGTTACAGAAAATCTGTTAATATTCCTGGAATACTCAGGTAGGGAAATATTTTAAGATTTTAAATGTGTTTGAAAGAAATACTCCTATTTGCCCATTTGATCTTCGAGAAAATAAGTTTTGGTCATTTTAGTTCCAAACTTCTCAGATCCACTATATATTCATGGGATAGCGGTATATGTTTGATTAGAAATATAAAATCATGACACAGCTGATTCCGTATTTATCATCTTAACACTTTTCAACCTGAAATAACATAAAAGCTTTTTTCTTCAAAAGACCAATATTTAAAGGGTGTTGATTTATGTAAATCAATAATTTATCAACTTGCTGTCTTTCGTTGCTGCCAGCCAGATGCTTCTCGCTTTGCTCGGCCAGACAATGTCAGCTGCAACACATAATGGCCTCTGCTTCATGTAGAAATAAGAGCATAAATATTTTAAAAATCCTGCTACAGGAAGTAAGGAGGGTTTGGGTGGGGGTGAGAGATTTTACTGGTTTATTGTGAGAGGAGAACAAGTCTACATATTTTATGGGTTGGTTTTATCAGAAGTGGAGGCAGGGACGTCTCTCAGCCTGATTTTTATCTCCTAACAAGGCTGACAGACCAAAGTCTTTTCATAGCAATTTGTTGAAGACATCTGGTGAAGCTTTCTAGGGGATGAACACACTGCAGAGTGTTCCTCGGGTATCAGTTGGCATGGCAACCAGTAAAAGACTATTCAACATCAGTAGGTTTCAAAAAGGTTGAGGCCTAGTTGAAAATCCATTTGGGCTCCTACCTGCAAAATTCTTTTGAAAATGCACTAAATCTTTCCTTAGGGCTCTAGAGACTGAACCAATATGTACAACCGTGGCACCTTCAATCTTAAATAATTTTCAAAACATGGGATTAATGATTCCAGTCACCAGAGGTATTACAGAAGATCTGGAATTACTGGCACTGTGCTGGAGAGGATATTTGTAGAAATATGGTTGTTGTTTCCTTTTGTGTCTTATCACACAGGAAACAAAAGTGTGACTTTGAAATAGCTATAAATTCTCAGTTAATAGGGTCAAATAAATGAAAGAAAATCTTTTAGGTTATTTGTAAAATCAAATACATTTTTCCGAAGGAACTTAATATGATTTTTAAATGCTGAAAGTAAAAAATTTACTTGAAAATATTTGTGCCCTCAGGATGTTTTAATATGGAGATTTATTTTTAAAGTGACTATTTTATGTTAGAGTATTCTTCTCATGATATTGTCATAAACCAGTTTAAGAAATATGTTTTGCTGTCAAATAAGTTTTAAGTATTTGAAAGTCAAACACTAACGAGGTCTTTGCTGGTATACATACAATTTTTATGAAGTGTTAACTCAGCTGATGTAACATTAAAATATTAAAATAAAAAGTTCCCATGTTATTTTATCCAAAATACTTGTATTGTATTGTAGATTTACAGCTAGGATTCTAGAATTAAATGAGGGGGAAAAATGGAAGAAATTTCTACAGACATGCCCTAAACTACATAGCATGAAAAAAAATGTATCACAATGTGCTTCATCATTGTCCTTCCATAAATTAGAATTTAAGTATTTCATTTAAATTATCCATTCAACAGAAGGTAGTCATCAAGTTTATTTTAAAATAAATGAATGCTAACTAAAACTCAATTAATAATGTTGTTCTTGAATGATTGGATTTCCAATGGCCCATAAAAATTGTGCACTCGAGCCCAACAACGACCACCACTATCATCACCACAATATTTAAAACAGATCTATATCAATGCCAAGTAACACTAGTGCTATTCTTTTCCCAACTTTAGAGATAGTGTGAGAATTAATGACATGACCCAGGAAGCTTTGGTAGTTGTTTGAAATCATGCCATGAGGCATATTCGAGGAAGGATTTCTTTGTATAGTATATGAATAATTGTGGCCATGCTATATTACATTTGATTGCTTTAGAGGTAATGGAAATATTTGCAAGTGATGATCCAGTCTGGTATCAGAGACAAGAATCCAAAGGATCTGGATATTTGTTCCAGTTCCAACCCTGATCTTCGGAATGACAGAGGACCTCTTCCTCTTTCCACTCTTTTAAATTCCCTCTCAAGAAAATGGGAGAAAGAAAGCTAGCCTTGCTTCTTCTACTGAATTGTAGTAAAGATGATAATTTCTATGTGACAGGGTTTGAAAAGTATAGAATTCTAAGTATAAATTGTCATTGTTACTAATAAAGTAAGGCATGTATAAGATTTAAAATTTGGGGGGGAAAAGGTAATATAATCACATAATATCATCTGAGACATTTAGGAATTAAGTACTTTTATAGCTTCCCCAGTGAGGATTGAAGAACAGCTCTTTTTTTCCCCTGGGTCTAGAAGCAAAATGTGTTTCCTCAGCATGTTTTCTCTTACTTGCTCACTCTGTCCTTCTCTCACTCTCATCTCTAACTCCTTGAAAATTGCCCAGGTAACTACTGGCTACTGTGCCATGACTACATTGGAGCTAGACCAGGAGTCTTGCTCAGTCGCTGAAGTCCATTGATGGGGGGCCCCTTTCTTTACAGTTGGGCAGTGCAAGGTGCCAAAATACTGTCCAGTACCAATGAGGAAACTGAGGCTGAATGAAGTTAACTAATTCAAAATTATAATGGTTATGAAGGAATTTAAATCTGCTTCTGTCTCCAATCTTATATATATTTAGGCAAATCAGAAGAGCCAGAGAAGAGGCTTTTTCTTTCATATGTGTTCAAATAAACAATGAATGTTATCTATGAGTCAATGAATAATTTATGGGTAAACAGAAGAAATCTGTTCTGACTTTAGGCTCTTAGTCCCCCAAACAGATACTACAAAGCAAGTCTTAACTGTTCCATGAATTCTAGTCTTTAGAAATTTAAGAGGTAACAGGTCATTGATGCTAGAAAGACCACAAAACTCTCAAGTTAATCTTACATGGCTGTGTGAAGGTTGGTCTGTGCCTACGCCTTCTGCTATGAATACTTAAACCAATGAACACTGGCAATAAATGGCACACAAAGCTTTAGTTCTTCTACTTTATCCCACTCCTCATTTGCCAGCCTTCAGTAATTGTGCTACCCCTGCCCTCCAGCAGATGGATTCTTCTGGAACCTTTTGACACAAGACCTTCAGATTGGCAGACTGAAGGACAAAAGGTGAAAAGAAATAGGCAATCAGCATGACATATGAACGGAATTTAAATGGATTAGAATAAATTTTTAATTAGAACATATGTTGAATACATGGCCCCAGGGAACTGACTTTTGTGTTTCATGTCTTGCTAAACTTGTTTTAGATATTACTGAAAGACTGAGTTTATCACCAAGATGGAGAATTCCAAAAGTTGAAAAGTTAAGCTGAACTTCCTTCTAATCATTTTTCATGATGCCAGGAATATCCAGTTGCAAACCACAAGTGTAGCTCCCCACTAAAAATTTGGGTGGAAGAGAAATTTGTACCCCAGACTGATATGTATTCCATTACAGGCTGAGCCTTCACATGTATTTATTGTTCCAGCATGGCTTCAGCCGCCATATGCATAGGACTACCTAAATGCTCCAAGCCTAGACCTGAAGATTTAGTTTGCACCCCAGTCTGCCCACCTCTCCCTCCATAATCTTTAGTCTAGAAAATAGCAACATCATCTACTCAGAATTTAGCAGTTTAGACTACCCATAAAATGCTTTTAGTACAGATAACTAAAAAATGGAAGGGGGAGGACAGAAGTCAGCATGGTCAAAAGCACACCAAGGTCAACAAATTATAAAAAGGAGAGATACTGTGTTACGATGGTCTCAGGATGAGTCAGGAACCAGACCCTCGAAAACTCAATGATGACAAGGATCGTATAAGAAAATAGTAATCCCTTAGGTAGCCATGTGAACAGGGATGCAATATCATTTAGGAGAGGATTTGGGGGAGGCTGGGGCTGGCACATAAGCATATGGGTGCCCAGCAGATATGTGGAAATGTGGAGATAGCATGTTTACCGCCTACGGTGTGCATCATGACAAACAAAATCAGCAATTTTTGGAAGTTTTCACAGAACATAAAGATTCAAGAATGGACAAGTTTACCCAGAGAAATAGGAAGGACAATCCGAATAGAGGGACCAAGTTTTCACAAGCCTGAAGATGACATGGTGTTTGGAAAGTTTGCTCTTACTGGGGTAAAATTATTATAACATAAATCAGATTAGTTTTTTACTCCTGAGACGTGGAAAGGCATGCACTAAAGAGCATATTTAATGAAATATTCTTGGGTGATTTTTTTTTATATTTGACTTGAAAAGTGCCCCTCACTATGGAACTGTAACAGTTAACTCAAATGATTTTTATGCAGGGAAAATAAAGCTGTAAAATTCTTGATGAAGAGAAGTGGCATGGGATGGTGGAGAGAGTAATCCCCAAGTTGACCTCCAGCTCCTCTCTGCAGAGAACTCATTCGGATAGTTCATGACCCTAAGGCTTAGGTTCACTGTTTATAAAAGTAGCTCAAAGATCCTGCTCATCTCTCTAAAATTTCTACACCATAGATGTTTTAATTGGGCTGAGTTTTTGGTAACGATTTGGGACCATATCCATATTTCTCCTTAATCATTTATTAACTAAGTAATTAGTCATCACTCTAAGTGAGAGTATTCTATATATTTCAACTTCAGAAAAACATATTCCAATGAAGTAATTAACTTTAATGCTGATATTTGCTTTAGGGTTGCACATTTTTCTACATTTACAGAAGAATCTCTGCGCTAGAAAATAACTCATTTCCTAATTCTTTTTTGAGTTCAAAATTTGATTAACTTGATTTACTTTTTGTGGAATGTACATGGGTTAATGTACTCTTCCAGCCAAATCAGACACACACACACACACACACCACACATATATGCAGCATACACACATGAATATATTGATTAGAAGCCTCCACATTCCTGTCACAAAAGTGAAAGAAGATCATAGGACTGAAATTGAAATTAAATCCTGGATGGTCATTAGAATCTAACAATAAAGAATATGACCCCATCACACTTTTATAAACTAGGACAGTGTTAACTGGCTTAGTGTCTCATCAGAACTAGAGATTCAGAGTTTTACCACAGTATTGACTGCCTTAAATTCCAATGAGCAGTACCAAGATTGGGTTTAACAGTATAGCTCTCTTGTTTGGCTTGTCGCTAATTTAAAAATTTGAAATAGATTCTTTATACAGTCATACTCTTCAAATGCAGAGAACACATGAGAAAAAAAAATGAACAGGCTTTACCTATTTACCTGTTGATTAGCTTTAATCAACAAACTTTTATTAGGTACCAAGTATGTTATCGTTGTACCAAGAGCTGGGAATATAGAAATAAATAAAACCATGAGGGCCTCTCCTCTCAGAGACATTCATTGCTCAGGGCTGTGTGGAGGAGGGGCACACACTGACTGCAGCACAATGTCCCAAGTGCTAAGGGAGCATGAAATAGGAAGTTATCTGTTCTGTCTGAGAGGTCAGGGAAAGGTTACACAGAGGAAGTGATATTTGAGCTGCAATTTAAAGGATGGATGGGTCTTAGTTGGGTGGAAAAGGGGCAGGGGGAAGGGAATTCCAGGGAAAGGAAAAGACAATTGACCAGAGAGCATATAAACCTTTTTGGGGGGAAAGAATATGAAATAATCTGAAGATGTATTCTAGAATGTAAATTTAGAAAAACAGTCTGTGACTTTGTTGTTCAGAACATTGAATGCCATGTATGGACTCTAAAATTTATTCTGTAGAAAATGAGGAGAGTGGGTGAAAATAGCTAGCCAGTCAACAAGCCCGTTAAGCGGCTCAAAGGAAGAAGACTTGAACCAAGAGTTTCTCTCTGCACTTTAATTTGAAGTCATCATCTGAAGAACAGGGACATTGGAGAAGGCATTGGGAAGAACATTAAATCCTCCAGGATGAGGCTGGCTTACATTCCTTAGTCTTTCATTTATTAAATGTTTACTGAACAATGCACTAGAGAGTGGGGGAAAGTTGGATTAAAAAAAAAAAGTCAGTAGCTCTTTTCATCTTAAAGGGATGTCCTTAAAGGAATGTCCCAGAAGTGAGGAAGGGGATGGAATAGAGACATGGTGTGTCATGACAGTGATGTACAGAATATTATGGGAAATATACGTACCCTTGATCCATTGGAGAAGTTTCTCTGGAAAAGATAATCCTAGAGCTAAATCAGAATTGATGAATGAGAACCACTTAAAATCTGTGGCCCTGAGCCACATTTAATTTCTCTGGGTCTCAATTTTCTCATTTATAAGGAGAGGGCATGAAACTGGAGTGGTGATTCTCAACCCTGACTGCACATTAGGATCACCTGGGGAGATTTTAAAACCACCAATGCCTAGGACCCACTGCAGGCTAATAGTAAATCAGTGTCTTTGGGAGTGGGGCTCAAGCGTTGGTGATTATTTAAAGCTCCCCAGGTGATTCTAATGTGCAGCCAGGGTTGAGGATGACCAAATGAGATGATCTCTGAGGCCACCCTCATTTGTGGCCAGCACAGGTAGAGATTGCAAAAAGCAGATAATTTGTTCAACAATGTCTTCCAGCCTGTTAGCACTCCCATTCCTGCACCTCAAACCCAGTGTCCTCGTGCCATCCAGGAAGTACCAGTAAGACACTTACTCTTACCTTGGAAGTACCCTGTACCAAAGATTTTACTCCATTTCAAATATATATATATATGTGTGTGTGTGTGTGTGTGTGTGTGTGTGTGTGTGTCTCACATACAATTTTATCAGAGTGGTCTTCTTTTTTGGATTGTTTCTTAACAAAGATCTTTCTCAGTTTACTTATTACCATTTCCTCCCTTCATAATCCTCAATTTTAAGCAAAAAGTTCTCTTGGCTGACCCCTAATTGCTCTTCTCTAGAACTGAGTTTTTGTTTATAAAATTTTACACGTACTCAGTCCACTTCCTACATGTTATCTCCTACCCACATTTATCTATTTTTCCCAACCTAGTTCATTCACCTTTTACTATTTTTATGAAGTCTGTTTTCCTGAATTCATATCACTCTTGTCCAGTAATATTTGCATAACTCATTTATTTTATAATCAACATCATAATTAATTATTCTTTTCATAAAATCAATTTCATAATTAATTATTCTTTTCCCCATGATATATTTTATTCTTCTCCAAACTACTATTCAAAATTTCCATCAATATTTATCTTGTTTGGGAAGGATTAAATAGGAAATAAAATTAAGAAATTATGTAGAAAATTATATAGAAAATTTAGTTTAGTTTGATTACATAAAAGGGTGAAAGAACTTTTAAGATGTCAGAAGCTACAAAACTATAATTTATTTATTTACCCTTTCATTCATTTACTTGATATCTATTTATCAAGGACCTACAATGTGCTGGTCTTCTTTGAGGTGATGGAGATTTTGAGAAAAATCACATGGATTTATGAATTTTATTGGGAAGAACAGATGATACATAACATTTTCCATTTTCTCATTCTTGGAAATTTAAGACTGTATTATTCTTTTTCAAAGAAAAACTAAATTGACTTATGATTATAGCAGTACCAAGAAACCAGGACAACTCTGCTGGGGCTTCTGATTGATCATTCCTATTCCTTATCATACATCTGGAACTTTCCTCAATTTGTGCATAGAAGGAGTTCTGTCACATTTCATTAATATTTTGTAATAACATTATGTTTATTTTTGTAAGAGAAGTAACTTTAATATCTTAAAATTTATGGTATATATATGTGTATGTGTATGTGTATAGATATATGTATATATAGGTATATATATGTATATATATATGATATAATGTCTTAAAATTTATTATATATATACACACACGCACATATATACACACACATACATATGTGTGTGTGTGTGTGTACTGCTTGAGTTTACTAAGATTTTTGAACTTCCCTTAGTTTGTGTCAATCCTCACAAAACTTCACAGGGATCACTGATGGCTAAACATCAATTTGAGTGAAACACCAAAAAAATTAAACTGAAACATCATTTTGAAGGTGTTACAAGGATAAAAATCATGAGTAAAAGAAGAAAATAAATGATTTTTTCTTATACTTTGAAAATCTCCAAAGGATACGGCAGACAGTATCATAGAGTCAAAAGCATAAAATAATAAGTTCTATTAAGTTCCTTCCACACTCATGAACATAGTGTGGTTTAAATTTGATGGAAAGCCACAAGCCACTTCTCATAAAATCAGACCCAGCTCGCCATTTCTGCTGCTGACAGCAAATGTCATTGCTGGGAAATAAGGCGGCAAGCTGCCATCTCCAAGGCATCAGCACCTCAGAGACAGATGAGAAAAAGGGGCCCGTGTGTAAACAGAAATGACCTGTGCTCCAGAAGAAAATGTGTGACTTCCTGGAGCCTGTTTGTGTCTTTTTTGGTAGACGGGCATCAGAACAATCTTGGGGGAGAGCATTCTGCTCCTTAAGACAATGTGGCACATTATCAGAAAAGAAGCAATACTAAGGGGAAAAGAAATGGGTCAGAGTTTATACTATTTGTGTTCTGGGAGTCATTTTCCAGACTCATGGGCAGGTAATAAGTAACCCTGAGCCATTTTTGCACAGTGTGTGCTACTCATTTGAAAAAATCTGAGTGTTTGTATGTATACGATTTACATTTACATAGAATATATAAAATACCTAGAGCCTTCCAGCCACAAACAGACGGGGGTATATTAAGAGGAAATATTGTGGGGCACCTGCGTGGCTCAGTCGGTTAAGCGTCCCACTCTTGGTTTCACCTCAGATCATGATCTCACAGTTCGTGAGTTCAAGCCCTGAGTTGAGCTCTGCACTGACAGCATGGAGGCTGATTATAATTCTCTCTCCCTGTCTCGCTGCATCCAACCCCTCAAAATAAATAAATAGACTTTAAAAAAGAAGAAATATTGTAATTTTCTTGTGTGTATATGTGTATGTGTGTATATGTATATGTATATGTATATATGTATATAAGATGAATACATGTACTAAGTGAGTTTATATAATTCACAGAGTATATATATATATATATATATACTGTAAAAGTATTAGAATATAAACTGTAAAAGTATTAGAATATATACGCTGGAAATTTTCACAAATGTGTACACATCCAATCTATATGAGAGCATATCTGTGATCAATTTGTATTTCATGTTTTACCTAGGGATTTGTACTTGGGCAAAAAGGGTTACAGAGTCCATTAGCTGATCTGAATTTATGACAATGAATCCCTTGATGTTCAGATATGACAGGAATTACTCTCCTCTAATGAGTAATAAATGTGGATAAGTCATGTGTCCCATTGGATTACTTGGCTAAAATCACATTTAGAAGATGGCTAATTGTCTAAAATTTATCCAAATTCAATACAAATTTTATTGCCACTAATTGCCTTTGCAGGTTTTGGAGCATTAAGCATATTTAAATGTATTTATCATAGCACTCCTGTGCACATGTAATGCATGAATAGAATAGTCACTACTATCCAATATAAGCTTTTCAGCTATTTTGGCAATTTAACATTAAATTATTATGACTTAAAATATAACTTTCCATTTTTAGAACTGCAACAAATTGTATTTTTAAATTAAATGTTTTTGCCATGGGTAGTCTATTCTTATTGTTTTGCAGTTTTGACATTACTTAATTGCAATATCAGTGTTACCAACAACCAAGAACATTGTAACACCTGTTAGTATCATTGTAGAGGAATTCAAATTGCCATTCTAAACTGAACTAATGTACCCAGGGCCAGCACACTAAATACCTGTTTCTAGAACTTTTATGTATCTTAAAAATAATCCTTTATTTGAAATTGCAAATGTAAAATTGGTGTTTGATGTTGAGAAAAAAATTTAAAAATCATATTTTTGGCAAAATAAATGAGCTACCTCATAGCTAAATACATAAGCAAACCATATACTTTAAAAATAGTTCTATAGAAATTTTAAAGTTTTTCTTTTATTAAGTATGCTCATAAAATAATTTAAAAATTCAAAGTATTTTTAGATGAGAGATGTTTACATTGAAATATTCTTTACACTGAAAAAGCCCAATGGAAAAATGCTTAGTTTGAGAAAAATATTAAAAAAGAGAGAGAGGGACGCCTGGGTGGCTCAGTTAGTTCAGCATCTGACTCTTGATTTGGGCTGAGATCATGATCTCATGCTTTGGTTTGTGAGTCTCAGCCCTGCACCCAGCTCCATGGTGACAGTGTGGAGCCTGCTTGGGATTCTCTGTCTCCCTCTCTCTCTGCCCCTCCCTGCTCACTGTTTCTCTCTCTTTCTCAAAAATACAAATAAAAAGCACTTTAAAAGAGAGAGAAAATGAAACGAGATAAGTAAATATATATTTTCTTAACAAAAAATTCAATGTGATAGCCATTCTAGGTCAAACGGCAGTTTGATCACATCTTCCTACTCCAAACACATAGAAAATAATGGATGGAATACAACAATAATATATAAATACATAGCTGATTTGCTACAGAGAAATCTCTGCAGACCAGAAACAGAGAGGGAACCCATGGTGTAAATAAGGACCATACAGCTACACTACTCATTGGAAACCAGAGCTGAAAATAAGTCTCTCAGTGAGGTCTCAAAGCCCCTGCGAGGGTGGGGCCGAGAACACATCCTATGTGCTGGGTAGTTAGAACTGCAGGTGCCCATACGAAAGTCTATTTACAGATAGAACCTAGAATACCATCTACCAGCCTGGGGGAGAGGTAGAATCGCCCCTCTGTACCCTTGGTATACCTGTGCTGTCGAAGACTCTCAAACCTAGTATGGGGGGAGCACACTGGAGGAAACTCCTTGAGAAGATGAAATCACTAAACTGAATTAAAGCCACATGAGGAATTAAAGCCACCTGAAATGGGCCCAACAATTTTAATAAATTCATATCCAAGGAAATGATGATAATGAAACAATTTGGAAAGGACTTTCCAATAGACTACTTAAAATTTCTTAGTTATGAAAGAGGGAATAGTCCTATGAAATAAGAAAAACAAACAAGTAAAAAGTAAGAAATTATTATTTTAAAAAGTATAGGTTTCCATGAAAAATAATTTATTAGAAATATTAGAGGGGCTCCTGGGTGGCTCAGTCGGTTGAGGGTCCGACTTCGGCTCAGGTCACGATCTCACGGTCCCTGAGTTCGAGCCCCGCATCGGGCTCTGGGCTGATGGCTCAGAGCCTGGAGCCTGCTTCCGATTCTGTGTCTCCCTCTCTCTCTGACCCTCCCCCGTTCATGCTCTGTCTCTCTCTGTCTCAAAAATAAATAAACTTAAAAATTTTTTTTTAAAAAAAAGGAAATATTAGAAATAAAAAGCATATTAGAAATAAAAATAAAATATTTTAAAAATAATAAATGAGCTTTAAGATCACCTAGAAGCAACTAAAGAAATGGTGATTAGGTTAGAAAACAGAAGCTGGAATCCTTGCAATAATGTACCACAAAGAGATGGGAAATCTGAAAGAAAAATTCAGATATATGAAAGGTTAGTTAGGAAGTTCCATTTCATGTCTAACATTTCAGAAGAAGAGAATGGGGATACATCTTGAATGGACAATATCCAAAGGGTTTAGGCTAAGAATTGTCCCTACTGAGATATTATTCATATTGAAAAAGCCTAAAGGTAGAATAATCTTGTTCATTCCACATCTGGCTACATCATAACAAAATTGCAGAATATCAGAAATAAAAAAAAAAAAAAAACCAAACCAACTAACCAACCAAACAAAAACCCTCTAAAAGCCACAGGAAAGGAAAATGTTACACAGAATGTCAATAACCCAACAGCAGATTTCTCATCAGCAACCAAGATGCCAAAATACAGTAGAATGATAGTGTTAAAAACATAATGGGGGAAAAAAAAGAACAGAAACAACAACAAAAAAAATCATTTTGGGGAAAGAAAACAAATAAACTTTTTTCCTTTTCTTTTCTTTTTTTTTTTTCTTTACCCAGCCAAATAATGATTTCAGAGGGATGATGTAATGAGCATTTATCTTTTCTGACTGCCTCTCTTCAGCTTGAACAGGAAGCAAGAAAAAAAGTGGAAGTAGAACGAATTGGAGTGACAAGTAACCATGAGAAAAAAATATTAGTAAAGTCAAATAGTGAATCTAAATGAACATAGACCAAAATGAATTAAGTATAATTTGTATAATTAATAAAATATACAAATCTGGGTATATTTTAGCTAAAGGAATCTTCTTTATTTTTTAGAGTTTTGTACTCTTTTTGTAACTTCTTAAAACATTCTATAAGTGGATTTGAAATAATATTAGAAACATTAATAATAGAAACAAGGCTAAAGAAAACCAAAACATAATAGAAAAACTGCAGATAATCAAAGAATATAGTAAAAATAAAAGTAGAACTCATAAATAGTAATAAAAATATTTAAGTAATGATAAAAAAAAGCTACAGGAATAAAGGAAGATAGTGTAAGCACTTAAAAGTTGGTGTTCCTAAACAAAAGACTAAAAAAAATAAAATAGGGGTGCCTGGGTAGCTCAGTTAAGCATTCGACTTCAGCTAAGGTCACGATCTCTCAGTTCGTGAGTTCGAGCCATGTGTTGGGCCCTGTGCCGACAGCTCAGAGCCTGGAGCCTACTTCAGATCCTGTGTCTCCCACTCTCTCTTTCTGTCCCTCCCCCACTCATGTTCTGTCTCTCTCAAAAATAAATATTTTTAAATTTAAAAATTTTAAATTTTAAAGAAAAATAGAAGTAATAAAGTCATGAGACAAAAATTTACTAAGCTTAATAAATACTCGTCTTCAATTTATGCAGAGAATGAAACATATACCATATACCATATACCAGTTACAGGATCTGAAATTCAAGAATTAAAAAAAAAAAAACTATAAAGAAGCGAAAAAGCTACCCTTAAACGAATAAAAATTAAGCTTGTTTGAGACTTATCTTTTACAACATTAGATGTCAGAAGACAATGAATTCACCAAAGGAGAAAATGATATGACTCAATTTTCAAGGTTCTATGAAGTTGTTGTTAGCAGGATAATCAAAATTATTTGATTTACATAAGGATTCAGAAAGTATTTCACCTGAATACTTTTCCTGAATAAAGTCTCAAAGATTCAGTGTAACTTATTGAGAAAGAAACCTAAATAAGATGAAAAGTGGAAAAGCTGTACTGGAAAAGGACTAGTAATAATCACTGAAAACAACCATATATTTAGTTAAGTTCAGTTTTATATATATAGCTTCAGAACAGAATATAGATGTGAAAATAAAAGGTGAATAATATAAAAATTAAAAAAAAAATAACGTATTCCTCTGCATCTGAAAAATCTAAGTGTAACAAACAATACCAGGAAATGGATGACAGTGAGAAGCTCACATAAACAGAAATTTAGTTAGTATTTCATTCAGGACCTAGTAAGTAGAGAACCATTGTTTTAAGATTTTAACGAAAGGGTAATCACTAAAGTAATAATATTCAGGATCAATTTTAATCATATCATAAAGAATAAAAAAAAACAATATTTGACCCAAATTTGATTCCTGAAAATAAACATGGAAATTATACAAAATAGAAGACATGAATATGTGGCATACATATGTTACACATATCATTATGAAAATTAATATGGTGTTAACTCTTCTGTTGTTAAGTTTCAAATTTTAGCTTCATTCAAAATTCAGAAATTCACCTATATACTATCTATAAGATGTAAATCTAAAACAAAATTACATAAAAGAAAGAGAATGAACAATGATATATCACACAGTGTTAAATGGGCATGTGGGAGGCTCACTCAGTTAAGCATCCAACTGTACCTTTCAGCTCAGGTCATGATTCATGGGTTGGCATTGAGCTCTGTGCTGGCAGCATGGAGCCTGCTTGGGATTCTCTCTCTCTCCCTCTCTCTCTGCCCCTTTCCTGTTTTCTCTCTCTGAAAATAAATAAATAAACATTGAAACAACAAATACAGCTGGGGTCCCATTTCAATACAGCCAAGACCTCATTTTGCTTATGCTATCTGGTGCCAGGGCAGTCAGAGGGAACAAGGTGTTATTTCTTGCAAATGAAGAATAATATAACCACTAAAAGGAAAAGAATAGGTAGTAAAGGCAGATTGTCTATCCAGAAAACTCCGAATAATTAATTACCAAAAAGTTAAAAATGAGCTTAGTATAAACTACATGTTTAAGAACACTAGAAGCATTTTTAAATATTGGTAATGATACCATGCAATGAGTATAAGTAATAGCATAGTAGCATCACAAATCATTCTTTAATTTTCCAGTTATGTGGAGATGCCCAAAATCTAGTTAGGCATAAACAATGGTACCCACAAGGCCAATGTGTCTAGGAAATTTTAACAAGAATGTGCTGTTACTGACTTCGCTGTTCCATTGGTGAGTAGGTTTTTGTGCAGACAGCACGGCCAACAGATAAGAAGTTGAATGGGCGTGTACACATTTTTTCCTAGGTTCTTTTTCTAAGTGGCAATTTTCAAATTATAATTTTTATATTTCTTTGATAACTAAGAATTTTAATTTGTATATCCTATTGACTGTCGGCAAATTAAAATTATACAACACAGAGGTAACAGGGCGGAAGCCCAGTTGAAGTTGATCAGTTAAGAAAAGCATATTACATTCACACACGCCCGCACGCACACACGGCAACAGTATAGTAAACTATGAACAAGAAAGAACAGATTTAAGTGGTGAGTCTCAAAAGAAAAGAGCTAGCAAAAGACTTTAGCCAGTATCTCAATATATTCTGTTCTCTGTTATTTATAATTTATTTATTAGTCGGATGATAATTCTATGTGTAGTATGATTATGTGAATTGCTTTTTATTTTCTTTGCCTCTTCAATTAATACATACCATTAAAACATAACAGTGATTGACATGGATGGAGCTAAGAGAGCATTATGCTAAGTAAAAGAAGTCAGTCAGAGAAAGACAAATACCATATGATTTCACGCATATGTGGAATTTAAAAAACAGAACAAACGAGCAAAGGGGGTGGGGGGAAGAGGGAGAGAGGCAAACAAGAAACAGACTCAACTGTAGAGGACAAACTGATGGTTACCAGAGGGGAGATGGGCGGGGGTGGGTTAAATAGGTGATGGGGATTAAGGACCGATCTGTTGTGATGAGCACATGTTGTATGGAAGTGTTGAATTACTGCATTGTATGCCTGAAACTAATATTGCAGTGTATGCTAACTGAAATTTAAATACAAACTTAAAAATAAAATGAAAAACCATAACAGTGATCAAAAAGGTCACTGGGATTTCTACTCTTTGAAGTGAATTTGGGGGAGTCTAACAAAGGGTTAAAAAAAAGAGGAAGAATATAGAGAATTCTAAATTCTCAACAACTCACTCTAATTTAATACATAATTTAGTATGACAATAGTTTGGAATATCAAGGTTAGAGGATAAAAGGAAGAAAAACAGTAGCTTTAAAAGACAGCTTTTTTTGTGCAATCAATTGAAACAGGTTGAGTTGCTTAAAGGAGTTGTGAGTGGTTATTATAGAAGTGAAAGGTCAGGTACAATGTGATAAAAGCTTTTTGAAATACACACATGAATTTCCCATAGCGCAGACCAAAATGCCATATATTGACCAACATAAATAATGCGAGTAGCTTAAAGAAATTTTGGTCAACAACCTGGTTATCAATCCCAAATGGTGGACAAACTTGAAAAGCATGTGTTTCAAGTATAAAATGATGAAGAGGACCAATCAGACATTGAAAAATGTGGCTTTTTCAAATAGGAAGAAATAAAACTTAGGCATATGCAAAAAGCAATGCAATGTTGAGTGCCAAATATCAACACAGAGGACAAATTGTCTTCTCGAGAAGAGAAATGCACTAGGTTTTAGTTAGTAGAACTAACTCACACCACACAAGATAATCAGCAGTTAGTTGATGCAGTTAAATGTAAAAAATGTAAACATAAATGTTTTAAAAGTATATAGGCCCATGATATTTTCTGAAAAAAGGAAAGACATTTTAAGAAATATAACTATTAAGATTAAAAGTGATAGGTTAAAAGATCAAAATATTAAACATTAACATAAAAGACATGATACAATGAGAAAATATGCATTACGTGTGCCAAAGTGACCTTTCCTCCATACAGAGCAGCTACAACCACTGCAACACATGCACACATACATGTTGACACACAAGTGCAAGCACACACATAGAAAAATGTTATATTTTGTCAAAGAAAATATTCAGAGACAGTAAATATGCAGGCTATAGTTAACATTACTTGTAAATAAAGAAACAAAGAGCAAAAATCAACCAAATGAGGCTATTATTTTTATGTATCAATATGGCAACTCGAAAAAAATCAACACTTAATGTTGGTCAAAATGTGGGGCAGAAAACAACCACACATCTCCACTGATGCAACTTCCTGGCAAAAAAATATTGGAAAGTCTATGTCAAAAGGAATTTGGTAACAGGAATATATCACAAGGAAACCATAAAAGCCATATAAAAGTATTGCCTACAAGATCATTTACAACAATGTGAGGTGATTAATAATAAAAACAGGGAGGTAATCTACATACCCACCAGTTAAACAATTGATTGGATTATAAATATTTTGCATTGAAAGTTCCAAATATATTAAATGTATTTTCTATGTAGGTATAAGGAAATATTAGCCTATCAGTAATAATCCCTGGATGGTGGAATTTTGAAGATCTACTAATTTTTGCATAATAAATAAGTAATCACTGATAACTGGATAAATGTTATATGGTTTTTAAAAGTTGAAATAACTTTGAAATGCATCCAAAGAAAATAGGATGATTAAGAGACAAAAAGCTGGATAGCTGTGTAGACATAAGACACAGCAAATACAGTAAAATGCTAGTGGTAGAATCTAGGTGATAGTATATGGGTATTCACTGTACAATTCTTTCAACTGTGGTATGTTTGAAAATGTTCATAATAAAATGTCAGAAAAAATAATTTAAGTAATTATAGCAATAAAAATGTGATGTCCACTATATTTATGTTTTAAAATATATTTATGTTTCTTTCATTGATCATGATGCTGATCTTTTTAACCTGAACATAATATTATTTTTATTAGTTCTAAAACTATGCTGGTTAGAAGTCAGGGGGAAAAGAAGGGAAATCTTTACAGCAGCAAATTTATACACAGGTTGTATAGCTACAATGTTGACCAGCCAATAGTTAAAATATTAAGTTCTTATACAGGCTCTACTTCTATCTTTAATTAGTAGGAAAGCTACTTGGAAGATGAGCCCTTCAAATGTAGTTCCCCGCCTTATTGGAGTGCACTGAGTCCCTTATCTCCGACATGGAAGAACTTCACTCTACAGCAACTAGTGCCCCACTGAGGGCCAAGAGTGGTTTCCCTGATGGCTTAGAAAGTTATGTAGGAAACAGAGGTCAGAACACTCTTCTATCTGGTAAGAGTTTAGAGGACCAGGCCCTCTTCATTTTTGTACCCAACACAATGCTTTTGACACTGTCCTGAAATATAAGCCTAACCGAGGTATAGGCCAAAAGACTGAAGAGTCTGCTTTTGACTAAGCCTGGTGGATGGAAGACCCATAGGGTAAGGGGCGCGATCTTGCTAGCATCTGTATACTTTGTCCAGTTAGAGAGCCAAGAGTACTCATTACTAATGAAATCAGAGTAAAAACTGTAGAACTTAAGTCAAATAAAGTAGAGTTAAAAACAAGAATCCATCCCAGGTTTCAGCACTAAAACAAAAATGAAAACAGAAACAAAATCAATAAAAAGGAATCCAAGAAATATTTTTAAAAGCAATTTTCTTTGGATATTGAAGAAGTTGCTGAGCATTCGGGGTGAAAGTTGTGTGAGTATCGCCAATTTTGGGATCCAGTCAGTATCTAATCATGTCTGAAAGTTGCAGTAATAGTACTGATAACTCATCAGTTAGGGAAAAATGGAAGTTTTGATGTGAAATTAGATAAAATAAGGTAATATTGGCATCAGCCTCAAAGCCTTTCAAAGCGCTAAGAAGACTTTACAGAAACTCAAGAGTAACTATCTACTTCCTCCTAATCTAACAACAGTTTTTTTCCCTTCAAATAACAATATGAAAAATAAATTAAAAATAAGTGTTCAACTTATTTCATTATTCTTTTCAAAAGATGTATGTGTATTCAATTCAACAACATTTTTGAGAAATTACTCTAAGAAATTGTGATGGGTTCTGTTGGAAGTTTAACAGACTAAAAAACTCCCTAGGAAGAAATATATTAGAGAATGGTTACCCATGAGGGAGCACTATAGATGAGTTGAAAGAGTTTTTACATTTAAATATGTTGAACAGCCTTTTTTAAAAAAATATGTTGAGCAGATTTTGGTGAGCTATATCAAATACTTAGCCAACATTAATATCTTTGCTTCTATATGAAATTCTGGGTTCTAAACAATTAATTGGGTAACTGCCATTTGTATATGGTATAGAATTTATAAAGCAAATGTATATTTATGTAACACTCATACACATAGTCTGTAATTTAAGAATCATCTTTATTTTATGAGGGAGGAACTAAGAATTAAAGACATTTACCTAAAGCCATGAATGTACTGTGTAACCAACTAGACTTCATCTGGGTCTTCTTTTGACCTGGGACTTCTCCCCGTTGTTCTAAAAAGACGTTTATAACACAACTGGTTCATAAGATGACACATGTTTGATGAAAGGAAAACTGAAAGGAAAAGCATTATGAACCTTTTTTTTCCTTCTTTTCAGAGTACATATTAAGATTTTACATGCTCTAGAAGAGTTATTCTAGAAGAGTTATTCGGAGAACTTATTAGAAATGCAAGTTCTTGGGGCGCCTGGGTGGCTCAGTCGGTTGAGCGTCCGACTTCGGCTCAGGTCATGATCTCACAGTCTGTGAGTTCAAGCCCCGCATCGGGCTCTGTGCTGATGGCTCAGAGCCTGGAACCTGCTTCCAATTCTGTGTCTCCCTCTCTCTCTGCCCCTTCCCTGCTCATGCTCTGTCTCTCTCTGTCTCAAAAATAAATAAAAACATTAAAAAAAAAGAAAAGAAAAGAAATGCAAGTTCTTGAGCCCCATCCCAGATCTATTGAATCAGAAACTGGAGGTGGAGCTCTGAAATGTGTATTTTGACAAGCCCTCTAGATAATTCTGACGCATGCTAAATTGAGGCATGCTAATTCTCTAATTAAATGGATAATTCTCTCATTAGCTTGCTAGGAATATCCCGGATGATCTGTACCTAAATCTTTTAAGTTATTTGCATTTTATGTTAAACACTTTTATATTCTAAAATTATGTTTCTACATCTAAAAATTGTAATGAAACAATTAGCACATTTTCTTGGTAAGCAAACATAATTTACACAAATATACTTTCGGTAGATGTTAAGTTGTTAATATATATTTTAAATGATAGTTTTATAATTATACAGTAAAACCTTGGTTTATAAGCATAATTCATTCAGGAAACATGCATGTAATTCAAAGCATTTTGTATATCAAAGCGAATTTCCCCATAAGAAATAATGGAAACTCAGATGATTTGTTCCATAGCTCAAAAATACTCGTATAAAAATGATTACAAAACTGTAATATAATGCAAAATAATAAAGCAAATACAAAATATAAAGAAAAATAAACAAATTAACCCACACTTACCTTTGAAAGCCTTCGTGGCTGGTGTTCTGGAGACAAGAGAGAGGAGGGTTATTGTGTAGGACAACTTTCACTATCACTAACAGAATCACTGCTAATTATTGACTGAATGGAATCTTTTTTCTTTTCATGCAACTTTAACAAGGAAGCTATCTAATGAATGACACTTGCTTTTGCCTCCTTTTGAGGATTTTGCGGAAATGTGACATTGCATCGTGAAACAGGGTCATCACTCGCACTGCTATGGCCTTATTCAGGTGGTGCTGTTGCCCTCAATGTAGATCCATCAGTTCAGTGATCAACTCTAGACTTTTGGCATCGCTCATTTATCAAGTTAAAATTTATTAGAAATGTTTGCTCCTCTTGCGAAACACTTGCTAGAACAAGTTACTCACTATCGAAGGTTTTACTGTACTTTAAAAATAAGTTGGAATTACTGAGGCAAGGTCTCTGTTCATTATTCTTAATGTAACCAGAGTAGATTATGCCAAAACAAGTTTTCTGAGTCAGACAAACATTTTCATAGGCATTAAAACACATACTTTAAATTCTTACAGCCACATACATGTGGCTATACTACTTTGTAATTTGTGTTATTTGTAGGACTTCAAAATAATACTTGATTTTTACTTTTTCCATTAAGTAAAATAATATTGAATTTTTTCTATATCTACTGTCAAAAATATTGAATTCAGTGTTATTTACCAAGTATACATTATGGGGTTTTAAAAAACATAATCCAATGAACACTGGATTTAAAAACTGGTCAAGGCACCCAGAGTGGAGAACATTACCATTCACACTAAAAAAAAACAATTGCTATGATTTTCACTATACTCAATCAAGTTGAAACTTCCACTGTCTGATTCTGCTTATTTTAAAAGCCCATTTGGCTCATATTAATTTTTCCTTACCCATGTGCATGCTATCTGATTTGGCCAGTGGCTCTTGCTAATTCACAGTGACAGTTTTGAATGATGTCATTTTCTATCATTTCTGAGTTCATTGCATTTAATGTTCAAAAATATGGTGAAACTATCATAATAAAGAAGCATAATCTCAGGAAGACATTAACAAATATCATTTATAAGGTATTTCTGCTGAACAACTGTAAAAATTTAGTTCCATCTTCTTTTATAGATTATATTTCAATCAAAACCAAATAGCACTGCCAGACCAAGGCCATGACTCATTATATATCTTCTATTTATTAACCATTTGATTCTCACTGCATCTGTTGTTGAAAGCAAGAAAGAAAGAAAGAGGAAAGACCTCTAGTTGGAATTTAAAATTTTCTATGTGACCTCATTTTTTCTAAATACACTTTGATAGGGACACTGGGTTGCTCAGTAAGTTAAAAATCCTACTCTTGATCTCAGCTCAGGTCTTGATCTGAAAGTCATGAGTTCATGCCCTGAGTTGAATTCCACCCTGGGCATCACACACACGCACACACACACACACACACACACACACAACACACACAGAGTTTTATAATGCCTGAATCTTTTATAGGTCATTTTCTTACTCAGAATGTTCTCCTCTTTTACCAATATATACCATTTACCAACTCAAACCCTTTCCATTTTCAAGGTCCAACTTAAGCCCCTTGTAGAACGTGTTTTCTGTTTAGTGTCACTCATGTAGCATTCTTTTTTCTCAGAACCTTTATACAGATATCACAAACATTAGTCTTATAAGGCATCACTTTGAATTATTTTTTCATTTTATGTGTTAATGTCCTAATTCTTCAAATAAGCTTTAAGGAAATTAGTCAGGTGTGAAGTGTAAGTCCATAAGCTCTGGCATGTCCCTGTCTGGCCTCGAATTCTTCTTCAGTCAAGCTTTAGGACTAATCCTTCTAATCAAGTTGTGTGATTTTAGGTCACTTAGATCATTTGTGCTTCAGTGTCCTCATCTGTAAAATGATGATACATAAAGTACCAACCTTTTGAGAATTGATATGTGTAAAGAGTTGACTGATTTGGGGCACCTGGGTGGCTCAGTCAGTTAAGTGTCTGATTCCTGATTTTGGCTCAGGTCATGATCTCACCATTCATGAATTCCAGCCCCTCTGCATTGGGCTCTGTGCTGACAGAGTGGACAGAATCCCTGCTTGGGATTCTCTGCCTCCCTTGCTCTCTGAACCTCCTCTGCTCATGCTCTCTCCCTCTCTCTCTCTCAAAAATAAATAAATAAACATTTTTAAAAAATTAGTTGATTTATATAGCAATTATTATAAAGGCATATAGGAAAGAACAATAGAATGACACTTTTGAATATGAAACTTTTTTTCCCCATTTAACTAGCCTGGAAAGCTCATAATATCCTTATTTGTTTACTTGTTTGTTTGTTTTTCTTTTTTTATCATTTTTTTTAATGTTTATTTATTTTTGAGACAGACAGAGCATGAACGGGGGAGGGGCAGAGAGAGAGGGAGACACAGAATCGGGAGCAGGCTCCAGGCTCTGAGCCATCAGCCCAGAGCCCGACTCGGGGCTCGAATTCACGGACCGCGAGACCGTGACCTGAGCTGAAGTCAGACACTTAACCGACTGAGCCACCCAGGTTCCCCAATATTTGTTTTTCTTTATCTGTGAAATAAAAATGTTTTCAGTGATCTCAAAAGTCTATCCTAAATTTGAAATTCTACTGCTACTAAAACGTTATCAAATTGAGTCCCTTCCTCCTTCCTTCCTTCCTTTCTTCCTTTCTTCTTCCTTCCTTCCTTCCTTCCTTCCTTCCTTCCTCCCTTCTTTCCTTCTCTCTCTCCCTCCCTCCTCTTCTCCCTCCCTCGTATTTCTTTTCTCTTTCTCAGAATTAAAATTCTGAAATGCCCAAATAATGATCTCCACTATGCGATGAATTTTTGGAAAAAAGATTGCCATGTCTACTTGTTTTTGTTTTTTGTTTTGATCCATAGATAATTCTGTGTTTTCTATGCTCAGCACTTTTTAATAGCTAATTAATTGATAATCCTTTCAAGATAAACCATGCTCAAACTAGATTATGCTGAGCTACTTATGCAGCCTTTTACTCCTGCTTTCATTTTAC
The DNA here is from genome assembly GCF_023721935.1 of Panthera uncia. NCBI lineage: Eukaryota > Metazoa > Chordata > Mammalia > Carnivora > Felidae > Panthera > Panthera uncia. The sequence continues at coordinate 115,044,457 of NW_026057577.1, forward strand.
TCACCTTTCCCTTCCTAAATGCATACAAACAGACACGGCATGCCAGGGCCTTTGCTATCCAACATTCTCCTAGTAGAGATTCTGAAATGAGGTTTAAAATAGACACCTCCTCTACTAGATGGACATAGTCTTGAGGCTCTTGATATGGCTAGCAGATAATTGCTCCATGACCAAAAAAAAAAAAAAAAAAAAGAAAAGAAAAGAAAAAGAAAAAGGCCTCCCTTCACGAGGTTGAAGCAGTCCAGGCAGTCCTGTGGTGTACGAGGCCACATAGCTTGGCAAGTGAAAAGTGAGCTACATATCAATGCCCTCTCAGCGGCTCTGACAAGGATCTTTGAGCAGTCCATAACTGTGCACTTGTACAGTCATTTGCTAGGAAAGCTCTCTTCTTGATATTCTCACATATTTATTTCCCTTCAAGGTAGGAAAATAACCTTAACTATATATACTCACTTCGTTTCTGTTTTAAAACATTGCTTTTCCAAAAATAATAATAATAAATTAGGAGGGACTCTGTTCAGAAAAGAATGAGAATTTCTTGAGCATCATAATATAAAATGCAGAGAAAATACCTTGGGAAATATAACAAGAAAACAATTAACCAATCTAAACATTTTAGCTGAGGTCTGGATGCTAAATTAAATAACCTGCCTAGATCCTTATGGTTCCGGTACTAGATATACTTCAATCTCTTTCAGTATCCAGGAACTGAAGGAGATGTGGTTCAGTTTTAAATGTGCTTGAATTAATTCTGGGGACAGGTATTTGGGTAAGTAAGAGAGAGATGTTTCAAAAAATTGAAATCTCTGGTTTTTCATAGGTTCTAGTATAATATTAACACTTTATATGCATAATGTCAATCTTTGTATTGAGTTTACTCAATCTTATTATAATATGAAAATGGTTTTTGGAGAGCTTTGCATTCTACATTATTCCCGTAAGAAATTTGAAAGGAAGAAATGTGCAGAAACAACTACTTGAGATTGGATAAGTATATATTGGGTGATTTTTCTGATTATATTTTTAAAATATTGTTCCCAGACTCATGTACACATTTGGAAAAACTAACTTCACATATTTATTATGTATATTTTAAATGGGAGAAATACCATTAAAGTCCATGGAGTAAACATGTAGTCATTTTGTAAATTATTTATCTGGAAACCTCAAGAGCTTTTGCTGCTGTTTCATCTGTCAGTTAAATTTGTTTTAGTGGTATAAGTAATAGTTATGTGATATTATTGTACAAAGTAGTCATGAAAATATGTACAATTTACTTGTAAGACTGTTCAAATAAATAAAGATATAAGGGTATATTCCCTCTTGATCAATGCATATAACTCTGCAAGTGCCAATCAGCCTTTTGCTTATTCTTCTACGTGAAAATGTACACACTAATTTAACCTATCCTTTTTTGTTCATTTTTAGAAAATGAGTTATATGTCACAATTTCAAAGTTTATAGACATTTGTAATTTCATACAATCTTAAGAGTTGCATTTGAAGAATTTTGCAGATTCCTGAATTAATTATTATTAAAACATCATGTAACATAATGAAGCAATCTAAAAATAATACGTCAACTTTTTTAGTAGACCAAAAAAAATACACAAAGATAATGCACTAATATTAATTTGTGTGTGTTTCTCTTTTTTTTCTCTCTCTTCTTATAAAGACATCAGTCATGTTGAATTAAGAGTCTACCCTTATGACCTTATTTAACCTGATTTCCTCCTTTAAGGCCCTGTCTCCTCCTCAAAGGCCCTCCTTAAAGGCCCTGTCTCCTTAAAGGCCCTGTTGAAGGTTAAGATTTCAACATATGACTATTAAGGGGACCTAATTCAACTCATAACACCATGTAATTGGTGGCTAGTTTAATTTAACTAGGGTGTGGTATGGACCCTGCTTTGCTAGGACCAAATAAAATAAAAATAATAGAGATAATGAAGTAAGACTACTGGTAATGAAACTGAATTAAAGAATCTAAGTTTAAGAATAGACAAGAAGTATATAAAAAGTGTAAATAGAAGAAGTATATATAAGAGGTATAGGTATAAGTAGGTTCAATTGATGTTATATGCAGATAAATGGCTACTCTGAGCCTATGTGAATTTCTAAATTAAAGGAGGCCTTGGTCTTTATGTCAGTTACTGGGTCTTATCTGGAATTTCAATCCATTCCAGGGAATTCCTAGAAGCTTCAGATTCAATTCATGTTCTCCAGAATTTATCAAAGACTATCAGTTGTAATCTCTGATTACATAGAAACCAATTGCATATTTAGGTATAATCAACTAACTGGCTCACCACCTTCCGCATGCGCCAAACATGCCCTCCATGTTGTGATATCCTCAGCATCTAGAGTAGCTCCTGAAACATATTAGACTCTCCAAATATGCTTATTGAATCATTTGGAAATAAATTTAATTCTTCATATCTTTGCTAAATCAAATTTCTACTCTTGGTACAGTTATGCGGTAGTTTTTAGAGAAACTCTTTCTATAGTGATTTAGCTTTGAAACATTTGTGCTATTGGATTTTATTGGCACAGTCAGCCCGTTGCAAGTTCACTGGTTCATATGCTAGGATGTTTTCTGATTCCTGCAGGGGAGCAAAGTGATTCCCAGAACATAGAATTGTGCTATTATTCTAGCTTCCTTTACTTATTCTGAGAGCAACTCAGAATCTAGACATTAAAGGAAAGCCCCAAATTTCAAACACAAAAGTGACAAGAACTTCCATTTTCTTGACATTCTCCTGGGGGAATAGTGGCTGTTATTAGGTTGGATTTGACAGCATTGATTGATTGTCAATTTGATTTAAGAGCACAATGCCCCCCCCTTTCATTTTATTCTTGCCAAGGACCCTGTACAATTTCACTAAATTTTTTTATGCAGCCTTCACTTCACTCACCCCCATGTATCCTTCCTTGCCACTTACATATTTGGAAAGGGGATAGTTTAATAATATGGCAGTTTAAGTAGAAGCCAATTTTTATTTTTTTCTCCTGTGCTTTATTGTTAGGCAGCTTTTTAAAAAGTTCTTTTCTATTTCTGTGTCATATGAAGCCAACTCCATCTCCTTCTAATCTAAATAATTCTTTGCAATAATTTAGCCTCATCCCAGTCCCCAGTGTTGTTCTGACCCTTAGCCAATATTTGGTTTGAGTTCTGTAGATTTCCAGTTAGATGCAGGTGGCTTAGAACCAAAGAGAATCTCCTGAAGCCATTGTTTCCAATCCGGGGCTGGCAGAAAAACTCAATGCTAGATAAATGCTGTCTTTTCTGTTCTTCAAAATTTCAAGATCTTCCAGTGTTATTCAAAGTTATGCTGTGTTTACCTGGAGTACTATGTTCTTTCTTATTTTTTATTTGGAAAATTTCAAACCTATAGGGGAAAAGAAAAGACTAAAATGAATACTGTATAGTCTTCACTTGGATTCACCTCCTATTGATATCCCACAATGTTTGTTTCTCTCACATGTTCATTCCTTCTCACACCATATAAGTTTTCCTCTATCTTCCTATCTATCTATATATCTATGTATCTATCTATATATGTATCTATTATCTATCTACCTATCATCTATCATCATCATCATCATCATCATCATCATCTGCCCATCTCTTTATCCAATTTGAAAAGTCAGTGGAAGCATCATACTTTACCTCAGGAAGATTCCTACAAAACATCATAGACATGTATTTGTCCAATGCTTGAAAAAGTTACTAAAAAGTAAACAGGAAACTACATATCAATATGTTTATGTAACAGAAAGGGATGTTTCCATTTAATGACTCACCCGTGTGTGTGTGTGTGTGTGTGTGTAGACCAAAAGTCTCTATTGACTAAGGAACATGTGGAAATAAATAATAGTTGCAAGAGATACACACACACACACACACACACACACACACGTGTGTGTGTGTGTATAAAATTATTTGACATGTGAATAAAGCATACTTAAAAGTTAAAATGGCAGAGGCATAAAAAGAAGTGCATTCTTGAGTTTTAAAATGCATCCCCTGCCAATTAGTCTTGAACCCAAGAGAACTGAGCTAGAGCTGAGCTGGCACTTTGCCATGACATGAAGAAAACTAGGGCTCTGATGAATTTTGACATGGCGGCACTTGCGGTCTCCCAAGGGACCAGCACACGCTGCTTTTCCTCACTGAGGTAATAGGCACAAAACCTGCATTAAGTTATGTTTCCTGTCCATACTGGAGACATGTAGTTAAAGCACACTGAAGCACAGAAGGGAAGAGAGGTAGCAAAAGTGAGTCTGCTGTCTAAAAGATGTGTGTGGAAGGAAAAGAGAATATGGTTATTAGGAAGACACTCTCAGCCCTTTGTAAGTTAAAGGATATCTTTTCTTTCTGAGAATCTACTGGTGGCATGGTTCTTTTTCCAGTAACTAATGAATGGCTAAAATTGTTTCACTTCTGTAGTAGTCTGGGTCTCCTGGGCTTTCTGGATCTGGAGCAATCACCCTAAGAATAACTGAGAGGCCAGAGAAATGAGGAAAAAGCAAATGTAGGGCATTCTGCACCAGGATGACTCAGGGAGGTAAAGTATGTGTCTGACCTAATGGAGTTGATGAGCACCATCTCAGTGATAGCCTGAGCTGCCTCTATACCAACTGGACTTCTTAGTCACCTCTTAAGGAAATTCTCTGGCTTGCAAGGTAAACTTTGAAAAAGGATGGCTAGGAATGTGATCTGATGGAGATAGGAGAAGAGGCAGGGGTAGATAGCCTGTCACCCTAGACACCATCTTCTTACAGGTATATCAAGGACATCCCCTGGTTTGTAATCTGCACACGTTCTTCCTTCCCTTCTTTCTTTCTCTTCCCCAACCCTTGTGCCGCTCAATTAAAAGTAAACTAAACTGAAGGCCCACATCGAAATTTTGTGTTTTAGCATCTCAAAAACAGAAGCATACATAATTACACTGTGTCTTTTTGCTTTCATTCAGTTAAGCTACAGAACTTCATAGATGGTAAATATTTAATTTTTTTCAGTTAGTCCACACATGCCATCATCATCATCATCATCATCACCATCATCATCATTGTCATCCACAACAAATGTTATTATGTATAGTTCCTATTATCAATGGACTTAAAGTATATTTTGAGCACATTTATATAGATACAAATGTAAATATATATATATATATATATAGACATATATAGTCTGTTATAGCTGTCGAATGAATAGTATCAAACAAAATATTCTATTGGTGCTCAAAGAAGAAAGATCCTATAAGGATGCAAAAGTTTGGGGAAGTCCTCGCAGAGTCATCATATACCTTAAGAAAAAAAAGAAGAAAGATATTCCATACAATGTTTTTCTAAGGTAAAGGTCTAAACAGATCGGAAGGGATAATTTGGAAAGTCCGAAAGATTGATCGTTTGATAATAGCGAGTTAAATGTTTTGTAATGATTTTTAATGTAGCCTAAAAGAAGTTATGCAGCCAAGAGAAGTTCTTGAGAGGGAGAAAAACATATTACCACCATGGTTTAAGAAAATGCAAATTCAGGGTGCCTAAGTGGCTTAGTCCGTTAAGCGGCTGACTCTTGGTTTCTGCTCAGGTCATGATCTCATGGTTCATGGGATCAAGCCCTGCTCTGTGCTGTCAGTGCAGCACCCTGCCTCTCTGACCCTCCCCTGCTGTCTTTCTCTGTCTCTCTGTCTCTCTGTCTCTCTCTCTTTCTCTCAAAAACTTAGAAAAAAAAAAAAGAATTCAAATTCATTGTCATTATGCAGAATGGATTAACTAGAGGTGATAATGGAAGAAAGGAGCTCACAGATATAGAGTAAAAAATAATCAAGTGCTATGGGAAAGAAAAGGAAAAAACAAGAAGGATATAGTGGCAGATAAAATAATATCAGTTAGTGGATGGTTAGCTTTAAGAAACAAGAGAGAAAAAGGAGTGAAAGATAACTCCCAGTTCCCAGGCTTTGATGACTAGGAAGTATGGTGATAACCTTAAGCCCTACAGGAAACTATAGTTAGGGAAAGATAGCTTCAGGGTAAAGAATAGAAATCTGAGTTGCTTCTTGATAAGTTGTTTACTAGAAAATAAAGGACTTGGAACTATTAGACAAAGTTGTCAAGGTTGGAAAGTAGTTCTTAGAATCATTGATACAGAAATGGTGATCCACATGTCTCATATTGAATCCCTTTATCAAAGGCTACTTACCCCCTTCTATCTTTCACTAGATTATGCTTCCAATGTTCTTTGTTAGTACCATGTGGGCTCGGAGACTGTGCAAACCAGTGATTTGTTCTACGGATCTACCTGCCTGCTCTGTAACGTGCAGGTGGATCTTTAAATGGACATTCGTGGCTTCTCCTACAGTTTCCTTGTGCCCATATGTCTTATTATAATAAACACATCACTGGGTAAGCTTTTCAGATGAAATGCCTCCACTACTGAGAATGTCTGCTTGTGCTCTTTGTCATCTTTATTAATTCAAGTTGAAACTTCACAGTTTTGGCCAGTCTCTTCTCCCAGTTTGGTAGTTGGTATTTGGGGTATTTTCGTGTTTAATTGAAAACAGAGCATGACACACACCACACACCCCCCCCCCCCATATCACTTGTTTCTTTTACTGTTATTTGTCTGTTTCAAGAAAGGGAAGTGAATCAGAATGTTTGCTGAACTATGAACGTAAGTTTTACTTCATTTTAGTTTGACTTACCTAGAGGATATTAAATGTTGGCACAAAACTGAGATGTGAGAGGAAATTCTAGATCCTACTTCATAGGTTTTTGCATTAAGATATTGTTCTGTCTGGAGAATTGGAAAAGAGGATCCAAACCTTTTTTTATATCCAACTATATGAAACAGTCTGAGTATTCCTTGTTGATATCTAAGTGAACAGATTCATAACAGGAAAGTGTTTAATTTTACTGGGACCTCTCCCATCTAGAAAACATTGGAAAACTATCACAGCTATTTCTGTGGTAGCAGGATTTCTTCTCTGTATTCTATAGCTATTCACGTGTGATTATTGAGAGGGAAAACATATCTATTGCTACATTCTAGAAAAACTTTTTCTCAATTTTGGTATGCTAATGTTCATAGCATTATATCTGCTTTATTGAAGTGGCTTACCTCAGTATCAATTATTGAAAGGCTAAGAAGATTAAAATATATTTGGGGTGAATTATAAACTCTTTCATACATTTTTGAGAGGTTCAATAAAGTTTATAATGATAAATATGTTCTTTGAAAACCTGAAACTATTATCCTCTACTTGGATCACATTGAAACTTAAGAATCCAAAGGAGGCAGAAAGTTTTATTGTAAAAGCTTGATAAATAAGAGAGTGAGAGAATGAGCTACTAGGATAAAAAAAAATAACCAGGACCTTAATTAATTTTTTTTCATAGAGTGAGGTTATTTTCCCTGAGGACTTGCCTTTTCCATTATTTCATTTTACCTGCATGGTTTCCTATTCATGTTAAATGGAGGAACGCTATAGCTCATATTTTTCTTTTGCAAAGACTGCTTATTCTTTAATAAGGACAGGTAGTAGTTTCTTTGTGGAGCTAATTGACTTTCTTGCTGTGCACATAGAACCTTACAGCTAAACTAATGAATTTTAGATAAATAATGGAAGTTTCTTAACTTTATACAAGTTTCATCAAAAGATGTTGGTATTTAATCTGATACAGATTCAATAGAGAAATAATTTTACTTACTAAAATATTGCAAAACAAACATTTATCTGTAGGTCTGTTTTTTAAAACTGAAATGTGCTTTCTGCAAAAAACATTAAGTAGTTCATAGATTCAGGCTAGTACATGAATGCATTGCATAATGAAACTGAAAACTATATTAGTACTATTCATCTTAGTTTTGAATCCTGGAAAAAAGACCTGTTGTCCAGAAAACAAATATATATATATATATATATATATATATATTTATATATTTATATATTTATATATATGTGTATATATATATACACACACACACACACACACACACATACACGTATGGTGGATATATTTATATCCACCATATATATATATGGTGGATATACATATATATGTGCATATATATATATATATATATACATATATATACATACATATAAGTATACTTATATGTATATATATATATATGTGTGTGTGTGTGTATATATATATATATATATATATGGTGGATACAATTAGTAAAATGAAGCTTAAAAATGTTAACTTGTCCAAAGCTACAAAACTAATAAGTTTCCGAGTGCATAGACTCCAAAGGGGAACTAGTGATTGGGTTAGCCAAGGAGCATGAATTACAAAGGAATATGGATTTTATACAAAGCTACAAGATGAATAGCCTGGAAGTTACTTTGGACATGAAGCAGATGTTAATACCATATATCAAAACCAAGAATAGGTTCAAATTCAGCCAGTACTTTTTATAATCAGCCTTGGAGTTTGCCATGATTAATGAAGCTACTACTTGAAGAATGCTGATTTTTAATGAAATCATGCTTAACAGCAAGTTAGATTAAAAATGTGTTAAATAAAATAAACCCCCAAGAGGAAAAAATTTTGCCTTTTGACTTTGAGGACAATGTCCACCTACTCCAACAGTAAAAATGATAAAAACAAAGTGCACTATATAATTGAGACTAAATAAGTATTTATTGAATAAATTGTTATGAACTATTTCACTTAATTGCAATGTTACAAAACATTGCATTGTAATGCAATGTTACAAAAATATAAGACTTAGTTGCAATATCAATAAAGATAACTATATAGATAGGTACCCCAGGTAATTATTTGAAGATTGAATAACTAAGTTCTAGAATCTTTACCACAAATTTACTACTTTATATAAACCTTATATGTTTTAGTAGTATTATATAATTTCAATGCAAATTAAGACTTTTTCATATTGATCCTAAAAAAAAAATTTGTATTTCTGGTTCACACTATAACTAAATGTGAGAAGGAAAAGAGCTTCAGAAATTTCAAGATCTCATAGACCATGCACAAAGTGGATGTTGTATATATATATAGAGAGAGAAATCATGATGGATAGTACTTAATATTGATATATAACTAATATAAATCTGATTTTTGTTTTCTATGGGGTGACATAAATTCAAGGTATGGAAAGTTATATAATTTTAGACATAAAAATAAGAAAAGATCTATTTAATTTGTTGACATTTTTCTTGGCCTCTGAAGTTGCACCAGCTGAAATTAAGCCATTTTACTTTAGCTTATAAAAAATTCTTGAATTACATGCGTTTTCTCATGTATAGACCCAATTGTGTGCTTGGGAGTGGCACTTCAGTCCACACATTTCTTGATCATCATAGCTGCATGTTCAAAGTTTTAAAGAGAAAAACTAGTGTACAACGAGGATGTCAAAAATCATGTGTGGGGTCTTGCATGTTCAGAGAGTGTTGCCTATACTGTGGTTCTAGTATGTAGAAGACAACATATAGCCTTTATAGCTTTATAGTTGTCAGTAAGCCTCTCTACCTCTTATCCCAAGCTCCGGCTGCACAGGAGGAAACATCCAAGTATCCTCAAGTGTTACACTTATCTCCTACTGAGAAAATACTATATTCCACTACTTGTGATGAGTGTAGTTAATCATGAAATAAAGTGAGGTTTCTATATAAATAAAATGACAGTTCAGCCCAGAGAATAGAAACAAATCAAGACATTGATTCTTGGTGTTTCTCTGGAAAAGAATTACATCCACATTCACCTCAAAATAGTACTCCAGTATAATTATATTGAGTCAGATAGCATTACCTTATGCTTCTGGATTATTTTTCATCACTTTTCTTAACTATATTCGTTGACAGGCAAAATTCTGAAAACCACCCTCGCCCCCCGCCCCGAGATGCACCACCTAATTCCTGAAACTTGTTAATACAATAAGATCCCACTTCCGTGATTATATGTCATGTTATTTATTTAGTCCAGTTGACCTCATGATAGGGAAATTCTCGGTATGGCCCTGACCTAAACAAAGGAACCCTTAAAAGCAGCAGAAGAAGGCGGAAAGTAAAGGCAGAAAGATTTGAAACATTAAAAGTACTCAACATGCTATTGCTGGCTTTAAAGATAAAGAAAGCCACATAAAAAGAAATACGAGAAGCCTCCTGGTGAAGAGAATGGCCTCCCCCTGACAGTCAGAAAGAAATCAGGGATGTGAGACCTGAAACCACAAAGAACTGGATTTTTCCAACGCGTTTAATGAGCCTGGAGGTAGACACTTTCCTAGAGCCTCCAGGTAAGACCTCTGCCGATGCCTTGATTTTCCTGCTTAGTGGTACCCTGAGCACAGACCCAGCCAAACATGCCCAGACTTCTGACCTACAGGACTGTGATCTAATAAATGGGTGTTGTTTTAGGCTACTAAGTCTGTGGTAATTCATTATGCAGCACTAGAAAACTAATATGATATACTTGCATGTTTTGTGTTTTGAAAGATGAAAAAAGTTATTAGAGCATTCAGATCCTCAAGTCTTTAAACACAGTGAATAGTCATAGGAACAAAATTATCATAACTTTCTAAATAGAAGTTCAGGGTTGGACTACACTGGAAAAATATATCTTCAGATATCCTCTGAAACTTCACACCAATAACAGACATAAAAAAAGTTGTCTTTGGATGAAGTTAGTAAGAATAACACATTGAATTCTTCCAATCATAAAAATAGACTTCTTGTTATTTCTACCTTCACAAATCTCATTTTCCCCCTTACTAATATTCGGTATTCCAGGATTATCTACAGGAAAGAAAACTGGAGCCTCACAAGTGTAATTTTTGGAAATATTGGGAGGCTACATTTTCCTGCTTCTCTTGCAGCTAGGTTGAGGCCATGTGATTGATTTCTTGGCAATGGAAAATATACAAAAATAATGCATGTCATTTCCATATGTGGCCCTTAAAAGAGATAGTCAAACCTCTGGGTTTTTTCTTCCTCTTCCGTGATGATATCAGTGAACATTTGTTTAAGATAGTAGCCTCACAAAATTAAAAAAAGAAAAAAGAAAAAAAAAAAGCTTAGATTTCTGAGTTACTGCATGCAAGAAAGCCCCCAATGAAACCTTACAGACCCACACCAGAAAGAAATCTTTATAATGTTAACATACTGAAATGGCAGTTTCAGTTGATTTGTTGTAGGAACTAGCATTAATCTATCTCCTTTCATATTTTCTCTTAAAACTACGATGTAGCTATAAGTAGTCTCACAAATCAATAAATCACTGCTATAAGTATCTTAAAGTTTAATACATCATTTTCTCACCCTACTAACTCTAGCACTATCCTAGAGACTGGCAAAAAGTGTATGGGAAGTAAATAGTTTCAGATGAATGAAGAAATGCCTTGCTTTTCTCGATATAATCTGCTCTTCACTAAGGAATATAATGTAGTCTACCTAACATTTCACTAAGATGGCCTATAGTCAACAACAACTGCTCTGAAGGCCTAGACTCAGAGAACAAATACAATAATCCCCTGAACTTTACTTACTACCTACATTGTTCAAGCCTTTTGTTCTAGAAGACAATTACAATTATACTTACTAAAAATTTTCATATCCTCCAGATTACAATAAGGTTAGCAGCCATAATAATAAAGGTAAATATACTTTAAAAAATACCATTTGGGGATTAAAAATAACATGGAGAGGGTGCTGGGTGGCTCAGTCGGTTGAGTGTCTGATTCTTGATTTCAGCTCAGGTCATGATCTCACGGGTTCTTGAGTTTGGCCCTGTGTCCGGCTCTGTGCTCACAGTGTGGAGCCTGCTTGGGATTCTCTCTCTGCCCCTCCCCTGCTTGTGCTCTCTCTCCATCTCAAAATAAATAAGTAAACTTTAAAAAAGAAAAGAAAAAAAGCATGGAGTTTTCTAACATTAGCTGTGTGCTAATTTTGGACTGCCTAATCCAATATAAACCAATATAGGTAAAATAGAAAATTTAAAAATCTAAAGCACATATTTATTCTGAAAACATGATAAATATCACCATGTACTAAAAACTGAATTCATATGCATGGTATAAGTAGCAGCTGAAGTGAAGTGATGGGAAGTTCAACTCCTAACAGAAATCAAAAGTACTTTTATGTTTGCAAGAACGTAAGCCAGGCTCAACACAGCAAACCAGGGACTCAGAAGAGCCTCTAATTGTAATAAAAAGCACAGATAGAATATGACCACTATCTGGGGCTCTTATCAGAAACTGGCTGTTTAGTTTAGGTTTCAGGAAGGAGCAAAAATAGGCTAATAGCCTCAAACTGGGACAAACTACCTAATGGGTCAGGACCTGGATTTGCAGGGTCCACAGGACGCAGAGCCCTCAATTGTTAATTTATGATCTTGTCTCAGACAGGTACTTGAGGAGAACAGGTAGAGACAATTGAAAATTGATGTATCCAGGAGAGAAAAAGTTTTCACAAGAGACAAAAAGTTGCCAACAAACAAAAATAAAACACATTAGTCAATTCAATCCTGAAAACTGCCAGAAAAATATATCATATAAGCCAACAATCCAAATAAAATACAAATAAAGCAATTAAACAAATTAAATAATTCACTCCCAGAAAAAAGAAAGCAAGCGATTTTAAAAAAAGAAATTCTTGATCTTCAAAATAGATAAAAAGCAATGAAAATGCACAGGAAATAGCAGTACTGTAATCAAGAACAGATTGATATGAAAAAATTAGAAATATATGAGCTATGACAATATGAGCAATTGAACTTATTCATATAATTATTTGATAAAATTAAAACTCATTCAGGGCGCCTGGGTGGCTCAGTCGGTTGAGCATCCGACTTTTGCTCAGGTCATGATCTTGTGGTTCCTGAGTTCGAGCCCCTCATCAGGCTCTGTGCTTACAGTTCAGAGCCTGGAGCCTGCTTTGGGTTCTGTGTCTCCCTCTCTCTCTGCCTCTCCCCGACTCATGCTTTGTCTCTGTCTCAAAAATAAATAAACATTAAAAAAAAAACCCTCATTCATGAAAAAACTCTTAACAAAGTCATACTAAAATGCTCTGTAAATGAAATAAACACTAGAAGGGACACAGCTGAAATTAGCATTAGTGAACTGGAAGATAGTAATTAGAAATACAACCAGGGTCGCTCAGTTGGTGAAGCATCCAACTTTGGCTCAGGTCATGATTTCTCAGTCAATGAGTTCAAGCCCTGCATCAGGCTCTGTGCTGACAGCTGAGAACCTGGAGCCTGTTTTAGATTCTGTGTCTCCCTCTCTCTCTGCCCCTCCCCTGTTCATGCTCTGTCTCTCTCGGTCTCAAAAATAAATACACGTTAAAAAAAAATGATATAATTGTCTACCTAGAAAATCTAAGAGGATCTAAAAACAAAGCTACTGAGTAAGGTAAAACAACGTAATCAATTAAACGTCAAGATATCTTTATAGTACAATAATCTCCAGTTAGAAAATACAACAAAAATGTTTTGGGTCCTCCCCCTCCAGAAAATAAGGTTACTATGAATGAATATAATAAAAGATGTGTGAGAGCTTTATAGAAAAAAATTGTAAGGACCTAAAAGAAAACCTGTGTAAATTGAGGGATTTACTGTGTTGATACATGTCATAAAAATGTCAAGTGTTCTCAAATTTATCTATAATTTTAATTCAAGTCCACTGAAAGTCTCAAAAGGATTTTTGAGACTTTTCTGAGAGTTGAAGAACCGATGAAAGAGTCAGTGTTCAAGAATAATGAAAACAATGTTGAAGAAGAAAAACAACAGATGGAACTTAATTCACTTTAAGGTAAAATTATGATAAGACTACAGCCCTGGAAATAGTGTGATATGAGTATAGTCTAGAAACGTAACTTAATGGCACAAAACAGAAATAAGTTATTAACCCAACTGTGTTTGGAAATACAGTGTAAAATAGAGGTGGCCTTACCAATCAATTGGAAACAGATGATCTACTGAAAATGTGTTGTTGGAACAATCACTTATCCATGTGATATAAAAAATAAAATTAGATCCCTAATTCCCACTATGTATCTAAATCAATTCTCGGGATAGTGAACACCTAAGTAACAAACAAAAACTTCACACCCTTAGCTGGAAACGTAGAAGAATGCTTCATTTTTTTTCAGTAGAATGAATTTATCAAAGAAATAATAAGTACCGTAAAAAATGACAAATTAAACTATGTCTATTTTTAAACGTTTGGTGTCATAAAAACACCACAAACAAGGTTGAAAAGCAAGGATGTTATAAGATATCTGACACATCTATAACGTTCAGATTTAAGTTCCTAAAATACATAGAGAACTTCTACAAATACAGATGAAAAAGATTACAGACAACCCAGTAAATTTGAGCCTTGTCAAAGTAAAAGAACACAAATAAATAGAAGAGGATGACCTAATGGCCCAAACCACAAAAAGCTCAACAACCTCAGCAGCAATCTCGAGAATGCAAGTTGGAAACAACTTGATCATGTGTTTTCAACGAACAGATTTTCCAAAATTAAGTCAGAAAATAATAAAAATTGATGAGTATGCAGTACGTGCGTAAGTTATTGAGGAAAGAGGGTAGAATCTGATTTCTCCGTCACTGAGGGCAGGGATGAAAATTGGTACACATATTTTATTTTAAGATTAATTTGACAATATTTAGAAAGATTGAATTATATAAGTGCAACAATTTTGCTTCCAAATGCGCCCCCCAGTTAATCTGAAGCATAAGCCACAAGGTGATATCGGGAAAAGATGTTCAATGCAGAAGTTTCGTAGAGGGAAAAAAACCTGAATAATATTTAAATGTCTAGGGACTAAGGGGTAAATAAAATACAGTATTTCATATTCAGAATACAATGATAGAATGATCTGATTAGATATCTATGTTTAAAAAATGTATTTTAAAACAATAAAATGAAGTTTGGCATCAAGATCTAGCGCACAAAACATTCTCTGTTCTTTACCAGTACTTTTCTATAAAACTTTTGCTTTGAGTTTTTATAATCCAAATTCAAACCCGCGGCTGCCTCTTGGGATGGAAGGAATTTTTAAACCTCAGAAAGATAAAGAGAATTTAACTGTAATGAGATGGTTTGTATCTTTCCTGTATTAAAAGATTTAAAGCCAATATGACAAAAGTTAACATTTTCTTTTGGGTTATTTGGTGGATGGCTATTTTATACCCTTGCAGTCATCTGTGCTGCTGTTTTGGTTCCATAAAATGTGCTGGATGTGAAGTTTGTCACATGATTTATTTCTGTCATACCTTTGAAAGATTAATTCCTAATTTATAACACCTGGGATGATGCGTTAACACACGATAATTATAAAACAGTCCCAGTCTCCCATCAAGTGTTCAGAGGATAGAGTCTGAATAAGTACGCAGGCGAGAAGACTATATGGACCTCTTGACAAGAGCAAACAGTGTACATAACACCCTTCATATGTCTCATGACAGTATTCTAGAGAAATACCATGATTTTCCCTGAGGAAAAGGATGCATCTTTGGAATGTACATCTCTAATCGATATTCTCTGAGGCAGCAAACACATCGGCCACCTTTATACAGTTGGCAGAAACTCGGCTACATTCCAGTAATTAACTCAGGTTGGGTGAACACAGTGGGAAGGGGATACAGAAAGGTTTTCTATCCCTCTCCCGTCAAGTAGCAGCCAGGGCCCGCTGTACAGGGAGAATCACATTCTGTCAGACTTGTAGATTCCTGAGCGCAGGACACAAACCTTATGTCCTTGGACAATGCCAAGCTCTGTATCTTATCTTTCCTTCCACTGACGCTGGAAGGTTGTCTTTGTCCCATTTTCTATTGCAATAACTATGAATGAAATTTGGTATAAAACGGTTATGGAATTTCTGATTTATTAGATTCTAAAAGAATCCAGTACTCTGTCACAACAGTGAATAGGAAAGAAATTAATTCTTTGCTGAATAGAATTGCTATTTAGCTGCTTTGTTTCTCTTTAAAGTATAGCCCAAATTGGAGTAATTATCATTGGAAGTCAGGAACCTAAAGTGGCCCAAATTATTTTTCTTGTTCAATTCAGTAATTGTACTCGCATAAATAACAGTATTTGTCTATGGAGCTCCAGACATTTCAGTTTGTTAGGAACTGTTTAAGCCAAATCAAATATTATTAATGCATGCACCAAAACAAAGGGGTAAAAGAGGTTTCAAACAAGAGAATTAGAGAACAAAAAAATAATAATAATAAAGGAGAAGAAAGCTTATACAGATTATATCAGTGGGTAAAAATGTTACGGGCATCATGAATTTAAAATTTTCATTTTTAACCCTATCTTGGTTTCATCTTCACTCCTAAAAATAACCTATATAAATTTTTCACTAGCCCTTAATGTTAGATGATTTAAAATATCGTTTCTTTCAAAACCCTGAGAGCAGACTCTTTTCTTCTATCAACTAATGCATGTAAGTGTGACCCATAATAATGTTTGGCAGCTTCTTGGCTGATCTGCATAATGAAAAAGAAAAACAAACCTGTAATACCTTGAATTCTGAATTGTGTCCTTTCCGCCTGTGTTGGGAAATTCTTTGCATCACCCTTTTATTACTTAACTGATCATGCAAATTTCAAGGTGTATGTTTACAAACATTTTGTTGTGTTTCTCATGCTATTAGCATTCTGAAGCTTTCTCTTTCCAGGTTTCTATGGTAACAAGTGTATGGCACATTCATTAAAAAGAAGTTCTGTTTAATTGATCTACTAATGTATTGCTTAATAGTAACTGTTAAGCAGTCTTTTGTTTCCAAGTCATATTTAGGGTTCACCTATTTGCATAAAAACATTTCATTAGCTGAAACCAATTATTAATAGTAATTTTCTTTCTTTAGTTTTAAATAACTAAACCGCCATTGAGGTCTTCTGAATAGCAAATATTTGTAGCTTTCAGAACCCACTTGCCGTATGAGCTTGGCTTGCTTTGTTTCTGTGAGCAGCAAGAAAATTATAGAGCTTGAAAATTTTGATCAAAGAAGGAAAAAAAATGAGAGGTCCCCTCCTTACAATTGAAAGTTAGATATTCAGGTAAGCTAACTCTAGGCCACCTAACGTATTTAAAAACAACGATAGCTATTTGTTACTTTTAATATTAAAGTATACGAAGTACAGGGTGCCTGGGTGGCTTGTCCATCGAGCATTCGACTTTGGCTCAGGTCATGATCTCCCGGTTTGTGAGTCTAGCCACCCCCACCCCCCCAATCCAGTTGGGCTTTGCTGACAGCTCAGAGCCTGGAGCCTGCTTCAGATTCTGTGTCTCCCTCGCTCTCTGCTCCTTCCCCACTTGCACTCTCTCTCTCTTTCTCTCTCTCTCTCTCAAAAATAAATAAACATTGGGGCGCCTGGGTGGCTCAGCCGGTTAAGCGGCCGACTTCGGCTCAGGTCATGATCTTGCGGTCCGTGAGTTCAAGCCCCGCGTCGGGCTCTGTGCTGACAGCTCAGAGCCTGGAGCCTGTTTCCGATTCTGTGTCTCCCTCTCTCTGACCGTCCCCTGTTCATGCTCTGTCTCCCCCGTCTCAAAAATAAATAAAACGTTAAAAAAATTAAAAAATAAATAAACATTAAAAATTATATATGTTTACATGGTATAAATATCAAATTTACCTCGGAACCTTTTTATGGTCCTCAAGGGAAATCCTGACACTACATGTGTATTTAAAGATATATGAACTTACTTAGAATTAATGCCTGTAGGTATGAAGATTTTCAAGTAAAAGAGAAGTGTTGTTTTATTTGGGTTGAAATAATAAACAAATTATCTTAACAATGCAAGCCAAAACACTTACAATTGATATTTATCTTTGAGTAAAATGAGGTTAAAGTGTGAAGGCACATAACCACATGTGTATGAGAATTTTTGTACATGTCTACACATTTTTGAGAGACAGAGAGTGTTTTAGAGTTATAGCTAGAAGTTGGAATATATTATATGCCAACACCAAAGATTTATTCTAATCAGTTTGATAAATAGACTAATTCTCAACTACATATGTTGTTGTTAAAATATTAAGGGACTTGATTCTTTTTTTTTTTTAATTTTTTTTTTCAACGTTTTTTATTTATTTTTGGGACAGAGAGAGACAGAGCATGAACGGGGGAGGGGCAGAGAGAGAGGGAGACACAGAATCGGAAACAGGCTCCAGGCTCCGAGCCATCAGCCCGGAGCCTGACGCGGGGCTTGCACTCACGGACCGCGAGATCGTGACCTGGCTGAAGTCGGACGCTTAACCGACTGCGCCACCCAGGCGCCCCAAGGGACTTGATTCTAAAAAGATAAGCTAAGAACCATAATTTGAATGCCAAATATGCACATTACTGACCAAATCTCTTTGAAATGCCAATTCAGTATGTCTTTAGACATACTCACTTATATTTTCAAAAATAATAATCCTACGTCTTTTATCTTTGACCCTACATATAGTCTTGTCCAGCTAATTCTTGGATTACTTTTATTCAAAGAATTGTTTTAAAATCAAATCATATGCCACTAAACGTAGTATTAGAATAGTTTATTGGATGCAATCACATCACCTTTCCAAACTTCCAGAAATATAATTAACACACACATTCTTTCTTTCTCTATTTCTCTCTCACCCTATATTCTTGACCTCTGTGTGTATTTGCAGATACATTAAGAGCATTAACATTATGCTACAATTAAAAAGCATTAACATTATGCTATGATTAAAAACAATGCTGCTTGACAAGATACTTTTACAATTCTTTTTGATGTCATTCAGTTAAGAATGGATATCTTTTACATTCTTACAAACTAAGTGGATATTGTCTATGGAAGCTCTCTTAGTTTTCTGATAGATGTTTCCATTTTATAATATGAAGCATTAGTTTAATTTTGCTAAAGTAATAATGACATATAACACAAATAAACTTAATATTAAATATATTATATTTCTAAAGTGTGTGAAAGTTACATTTATAATCTTTTCATGTGTGAGATCAGCAAATCAGTTGATGAAGAATGGAAAAATTTTTCATTCTGCTTGATTAAAAATATTTTGGGGACACCTTGGTGGCTCAGCTAAGCAACTGATGCTTGGTTTTGGCTCAGGTCATGATCTCATGGTTCATGGGTTTGAGCCCCACTTTGGCTGACAGTGTGGAGCCTGCTTGGGATTCTCTCTCTCTCCTTCTCTCTGCCCTTCCTGTGCATGCTCTCTCTCTCAAAATAGATAAATAACTTAAAAAATATATATGTATATATATTTTCATCAGAATATGACCAGATAAATGACAAAAATTCAGTTACTTATTATATTAAATAAAGAATAAAATGGGGATCTTTTGTAAAGAAACTCCTGAGGGACCATTGCTATCAGTGAAAAGAATTTTAGCTTAAAATACCATCATGGGTGTAACTGAATAGAGTCAGATGAAGACAGTAATCAGTATATCCAATTACTTTGGAATTTTCTTATTTATGACAGATTAACAACACCCTTAACAAGATCCAAAATCTGAATTCGGACAATTATTTTTCCCTAGTTTATCATAGAATGAGGAGGCTAGTTTTAACTCCAGAGTGTTCAAAAATGACATAGTATCTTTAATTTTGTTTTAAAACAGTAAGCAGTTTCTGAACTTGGGATTTCAGTATTCATTTCATTTTATTGTAAGCAAAATTAAATTCAGTGCATGTTTACTTTAAATGTAAAATGCTCTTGCCATGACAAGTCAGTAACTAAAATTTATTAAGTAAACTTTAAAATTTTAATTGTCAGGTAAAATTTACAAGAAAAATATAAACTGAAAATAATCTAAAAGAATGCTGGCCTTCAAATAAATTTCTCATTAAAAATTCTTTCTATATCCTTTATTCATGCTTTAGCAAATATTTATTAAGGATTTAATATGTGCTAGGCACTCCTTGCTATAGGCATTTGATATACAATGAAAAAAAAAAACCCAAAAGAACAAAACTAAATCCCAACCATACACACATCTATACAAATACCTTTGCTTTCATTGACGTGTTCTAGCAAGAAGAGACTAGAAGTGAACCATGGATATAACAAATACCTGTGTTAGAAGGTGAAAAGAACTATAAAAAGTAGATAGAATAAAGAGGGTATAGCTGGAGGATCAGGAACGCCATAGATGGGGGAGCGGGAGGCTCAAGGCAGGCCTCTATGAAAGGTGAGATTTTACAACACAAGGGCATGAAGGAGCTAGGCAAGTGGACATCTGGATGTGGTAGGTTCGAGAAAGAGGGAACAGCTACAGCAAAGGCTCTTAGGCAGGAATATCCAGGACTGGATTACATGAATAGTAAGGAGGCTAGTGCAGCTATAGCTGAGTGAGCTGAGGGAGGAGAAGAGCTAATGAGGTTGGAGATGGGGCCCATCGGCTACAGCCACACAGGCTACTGCAAGGGTTTTGACATTTACTCTGGTGAAATGGGAAACCACTTCATTGAAGGTTCTTCCAGTGTGGATATCACTTGGTCTCACTTAACTTGCAAAAAAAGATCATACTAGCTGCTCTTTAGAGAATAAACTGTACGCAGATTTTTCTGGTTAGTATGATTGTATGAAAAAGTGTCCCAAAACTTTGTGGCTTAAAACAGCCATTTTAGGGGCGCCTGGGTGGCGCAGTCGGTTAAGCGTCCGACTTCAGCCAGGTCACGATCTTGCGGTCCGTGAGTTCGAGCCCCGCGTCAGGCTCTGGGCTGATGGCTCGGAGCCTGGAGCCTGTTTCCGATTCTGTGTCTCCCTCTCTCTCTGCCCCTCCCCCGTTCATGCTCTGTCTCTCTCTGTCCCAAAAATAAATAAAAAACGTTGAAAAAAAATTAAAAAAAAAAAAAAACAACAGCCATTTTATGTTGCCATGATTTTGAGGCTCAGAAATTCAGGAAGGTCTCTGTTGGACAGATTTCACTTGGGGCTTCTCATGGCAGTTGCATGCCTAGAATGGCTGGGGCAGCACTGACTCAAGGGTTCACCTGGGCAGGATATCAAGGATAGCTCACTCATAGGGCTGAAAGATGATGCTTCCTGTTGGCTAGAGCTCAGCTGGAGCTGACAACCAAAGTACCTCCATGTAGCATTTATAGGATAAGGTCTAAACTCCTTATAAGAGTTGGAATAAGTGTCCCGGTAGAGAAGGACAAAGTAGTAGCTGCATGGCTCTTATGAGGTAGTTTCACAAGTCATATAGCATTACTGCCTCCATATTTTAATGGTCAAAGAAATCCAAGCTATCCTGACTCAAGAGAGTTGTGACAAAGAATTTGTAGCCATTACGTTAAACCCTTTAGGTTGTTTCATGGCTACTAATTATTTACATTCCCACAATAAGTCTAATATGTTCACTCCTTGGAAGACACTGTACTCCAAAATTTCTGTTACATTACAGCATCAGGCTTGGGCCTGAGATCACCTAAATCTTATCTGGATACAAATGAGATTCCTCAGATGTAATTCCTTGGAAACATCTCTTTGGGTATCATTCACTTTGATCAGAAGACTTATAAACAAGAGGACATTTTATCTAACCTTCCCCCTTATAGTCGGCATATAAGGTTAGGACAGGTGCAGGATCTGAACTGCCATTCAGTAGCAGGATATGAGAGGCACATTGCAATCACTGAGTGATGTTCACCGCCTTTCATTCCAAGAGAAAAAAATCAAAATTTCTTTCCAATAATAGAATTGAGCATAAAGAATCTTAGGATATGTACTTGAGGTACAGAAACCTATGAACAATAAAAAAGACAAATTATCAGCTGCATTTAGCATCACCCCCCTCATCACCACCTCCCTCCCCCCACCAATATATAGTTGTGGAATAGTAGCAAAGACACTCACGTTCAGAAATTGGGAGGAGAGAAACACAACAGTCATTTATCTGAAAGAATTTTAGAATCTCTCAGGCAGGAGTTTTGAGAATGGGGGTAGGAAGTCTTCCTTGATTAACACTCAGCCCATTGTTCTTCATGGCTCTTATCTTCAACCTTGGATAAGCCCTTTTTTTTTTTTTTTTCAAATCATCTTCCTTGACTATATGTGGAATGGGTATTGGAAAGTATGTTCTCTTTGGGAATTGAACAGATTTTTTAGACTATTTCCCTGTCATGGTTTTTCTTTTGGCAATACCTCCTAAAATCACATTCAGCTTCTTATATCTTCTATTTCTTCCAATCCACGTGCCAATCATATCCACAACTTTTTTTTGACACCTCTCTCTCTCCTTCCTTCTCTCCCTCCCTGTCTCTGTCTCTCTCTCTCTCTCTCTCTCTCTCTCAACTTAATTATGGTTACCTTGACTGAATCCCTTGTCAGGAGAGAGCAAAATACTTAGTTTTTTTTCCACGTTCAGTTTTCCATCTGAAAGGATTCATTGAAAAGCACCTTAATTTATTCAGGGCTTATAAAAAAGGTGTGACAGCTGTACCACAGATTTTATCATTACCACAAATTCTCACTGGCCTCTGCTAGTCATACATCTTCTTAGTTTTATCAGTTAAGGATATCAGTTCCTTACTTACAAATCAGTTTGTAATCAGTTCCCACTTACAAATGCCACAGTTTTGGATTCTCGCTAGTCTCTTTCACAACATGCTTGGAAAGCAGCCAACTTTCTTTGAACTACTACTCTCTGTTTTGTAGCACATTTTCAAACACAGGCAACGATAATAAACACAACTATTAATATTTTATTTTGCGACATCTTTGACTAAAATGATATGTTATTCAGGTATTTATCTTCCTTCCAAGTTGCCGCAAATAACGACATAACCAAATATTTCAACTTAGTATAATATGAATGGTTGCCTTCCAAGCCTCAAATTTCTCTCCACCTCTGTCCGTGTCCTAAAGCTTATGCCATGTATTTCAGTTTTTTAATGGTAGAACTTTACTTTTGAACAAATTTCTGTATGAGTCAGGAGAGACTAGGTCACACTGCAATAGCAAGCAGTTCAGAAAACTCAGAGGCCTAAGTTGCAAAGATTTATTTATCACTTTTTCTACATGTCCTTTTAAGGGTACCTGAGGATTCTGCTCCTTATTGTCATTGCTTTCACTCTGAGACGTGGATTGATGCCCTAGAGGAACTGCTGGTCACACTGATGGTCTTTATATGATAACACAAATGGAAGGAATATGCTGGGTCTCTAAAATTCTGCTTTACATAGCACACATCACTTTTAGTTGGGCGAATGAAGTCATATAGCTACATGGAGTTCAAGTGAATGAAGTTCCTCAATTACTTTGCAATGACATTTTATTTTATTTTTTTTTAAGTTTATTTATTTTGAGGGAAAGAGAGACAGAGAGCAGGGGAGGGGCAGAGAGAGGGATAGAAAGAATCCCAAGCAGGGTCCGCGTTATGGGGCTCGATATGGAGTTCAAACTTATAAACCCTGAGATCATGACCCGAGTCCAAGTCGAACGCTTAACTGACTGAGCCACCTTGTGCCCAGTGACGTTTTAGATGTAGCACCAAATGCATGATCCACAAAAGGAAAAATTTATAAGCTGAATTTCATTTAATTTTAAAACATCTACTTCGCAAAGGACACTGTCAAGGCAATGAGAAGACATGCTATAGACTGGGAGAAAATATTTGCAAAACACATATCTGATAGACGACTATTTTTTTAATATGCAAAAAAGTGTTAAAATGTAGCAGTAAGAAAACGACCAACCTGATTAAAAATGGGCAAAGACCTGAACAGATACCTCACTAACAAAGATACATAGATAGCAAACAAGCATAACAAGATGTACCATACAATATGTCACTAGTGAAGTGCAAATTGAAACAACAGTGAGACACCACTATAGGCTTATTTGAACGACCAAAATCTAGAACACTGTTAGCACCAGGTGCTGGCAAGGATGTGAAGCAATGGGAACGTTCATTCATTGGTGATAAGAATGCAAAATGGTACTGCCACTTTGGAAGACTGACAGTTCCTTACAAAACTAAATGTGCTCTGACCCTATGTTCCCACTGTAGGTTCATGATTCAGTTTTCTCCAGTCTGACAATACACGTTCCACTTGCCCCTCTACTGGAATCTTGACCCATTCCCTAATCTCTCCTTAGCTTTTGTTCATTGCTATGCTTTTTTTTGTATTGTTTTGCCTTTAAAAATGTATCCTTATTAGTAGTATTCTGAAAAAAGCAAGAATATTAGGTAGACTCTTACAAAATTGCCTATATCCACCTGTTTTGATCTATACAAAGAAGATTTCAATGTTGAACTCAAATATCATGACCTCTTCAATATCCCATATGCCCCAAATTGCCAATTTTTAATTTCTGTAAAATATCATCAGTGAAAACATTACATTTTACATATCAGTTAAGAAAAAGCCATTTTATTTCGCTGTCATATACAATATAAACTGTGCAGTTAAACACACCAATGAATTACTAAAATAAATAAAATGAATAAATAAATTTTAAAAAATTTAAAAAAATATAAGCATCAATGTTGACAGGTTTTGACTGTTCCAGTCACAACCATAATTGAAGCATACTGAATGAAAACCGGGCTTGCTTAATTTTCCACATCTTTTCTCAAATATCCAGTAGTGAGACAAGTTTGAGCACTCATAATCTATCTCAGGTATGGAGCAGACAAGAAAAGTGTGAGGTGCGCTAAAGGGGACCTTCTAGTCCTTCAAAAAAATGATATTTTGATTTAATTATATCCATTGAACGGTATCTACCGCGTACAGACAGCTGTCAGGCATAAAGGATGCCACAGCAAACAGGAAAGATTACTCTTCAAGGGTGTAAATAACAATCTACCCATTTTATAAACGATTATTTAATAACACTTAAACTCTGCTCTACCTTCTTTATTACCAAAGGGACGAATAATACATTTTATGATGCTAGCTTTGCTTGACAAACAAAAGCAGAAAATCCTCTGCAATGTCCAAGCAGTGCTTTCTCTGCATGTGTCTTAGATCCATTCCACACATAATCAGAAGTAGGTGAAGATTCAAATATTTGACTCTATTCACCTGTACCACGTGCCTGTGACTCCTTCAATGGGTTGGCTTAAATTCTTAACTCTGGGGATGCTCTCATACAACTGACACTTCATTGCTGTCAGGAGAAAAAAGAAATCTCCACATTGAGCCCTCTTTATTTACCCTTTCTCCCTTATCCCTTATTTCTTCTTAACTCCCATCTCTTTTTTTAAGCTCAACTTCTTGTGTGAATTATCAGTTATTTATCATTTCCATGGATAGATAGGGCCTCGGGTAGAAGATAGGAGGCAAGGGAGAGGGTTTCTCTGTAATTTAGCCTCGGTGTGAACCTTTCACAGAGCCAAACTGAGCCTCCTGTTGGCATATCTCATGGGTGGTTTTGTACTAAAGAAATTTATATGTTTTGATTAGCTTGCCTTGCATTACCAAATCCTCTTCTCTTATCATTGTAAATGTTAGGTTGCACAAAGGTGTATAAGACTGTCAGAAGAATAACAAAATTTATATAACTTACACTTATGAAAAGCATTCCAGAGGTAAAAGAGGGGGTTTTGCGGATCTTTTATAAGAGTAACTAATCTAATATAGGTAGTCAGGGAAGATCTCTGTGGGGTGATTTCTGTTCTTATCTTAAAGAAAGTAGTAATTGATGGGTGTTGAAGATAAAAGTCAGGATAAAGTTTTGCAAGCAGAGGTAACAGCATATTTCTACCTATAATGGGGAATTGGGGAGCAGGGTGGTTAAAGCAAGGCAATTTAGATAGACAGCTAGTATGACAGGACCAAACACAAAAGGAAAAGTAAGTTGAGTCTTGGGGATGACATGAAACGAACAAGGCAAATCCATAAAGGATATGTTAAACGTTTTGATATTTGTTATAAGAGTGACTGTAAGCCATTGATGGGGATTTTAATTTAATTTTTATTTTGATTGAGGTGAAATTTAAATACCATAAATTCACCAATTTTAAGTGTATAATTAAATATGTTTTGATAAATGTGTGAAGTAATAGAACCACTATTAGAATCATGATATGGAACATTTCCATCTCCTCCAGATTCCATTATATAGTTGTTTCATTTTTAGAATCTCACATGAATGGAATCATACACTTTCTTTGGTGTCTGGCTTCAATCACATTCATTCATCAAAATGTTTTGATATCCTTCAATGCTATTACCTGTATCATAACCATTTTATCATATTAATATCCAGATTAATTTTTATGAATTCTTCTTTGTATGGTTTATCTAATTTTGAGTCCTTAGTCTGGAATTCAAGCTGAAGTTACAAAATTGTTCCTAGAGAAGACACAATCCACCTTACTTTCTTCAATTTTATGATACAGTTCCTGAACATAAAATACAACATATGAGAAATTAACTGCTCAAAACACAAATCTTTTGCTGTAATATTCAAAAATAATCAATGTAGTTCTTCAACAAAGGTATAGAGATTTTTGATTAAATACAAGAATTTCTTTTTTTATGTATTTCCATCTATTTTGCTATAATTTTTGTCTCCCAAATATATTCTAAAAAGGTATTCATGAGTTATTCTTTAAAAGATTTTAAACAGCAAGTAAATTGATCTGTTTTGAGGACAGATCCAAAGAGAAACTTAATTTGTTCCTTCCTAGTGGATTTACAAATATTTTGTTTAAAAATCAGAAATATCAAATCTGTATTTTTTTTATTCCAGGTAATGACTTGAACCTAGACTTTTTTTTAAATGTTTTTAATGTTTATTTATTTCTGAGACAGAGAGAGACAGAGCATGAGTGGGGGAGGGGCAGAGAGAGAGGGGGACACAGAATCTGAAGCAGACTCCAGGCTCTGCGCGACCAGCACAGAGCCCGATGCGGGGCTCGAACTCACAGGCCATGAGATCGTGACCTGAGCTGAAGTCGGACGCCCAACCGACTGAGCCACCCAGGCGCCCCGAACCTAGACTTTTTTATAGATATGAATGAAGAAATAGATGGTTGTTGGACTGTGCTTTGAAAACATAATGACAATCATTAGTATTAAAATGATACCTGTTTGCATTCATTGACTGTGATTCTGCTAGTGAGAATCACCTCTGTGCATGAGGAAGAAGTGAAATGATAGAGTATTTTATTGGTTTACCTACTTATCAATCAATATTAAAATAACATGCAGAAAATCAAGAAATTAAAAATTCATCTTCCTTTGAGTTATAAAAAGTTCCTCAAGAACATATGTATTTATTATTGGGCACTTGTTTAAAAGAACTTTTCAGTTGCATTTCAAAGAAGAACCAGAACTTACTGCCTTATGATGCTTATTGAACACAATTATTTAAGCCTTTTCCTCTCTTAAATTCTATTAAGATTACAGGATAAATATTAAACAAATGAGAAGAAAGCCACATATTACCAGAAAGTCAAAAATCAGTGCCAGAAGCAAACCCTGTTATTAAGGAATTTCTGGAAGATATAATGCAAATGGAATCTAACTAGTGGTAAAAGTCCACAGAGCTTGGACACTTATGACCTTCCACAGGGAACAGACAGCTTCCAAATAAATAAATTTTCACGGGAAATAAAAACATGAAAATATTCCAAGGAGTGAAGAGCAGGAGATGAGATAGTGATCCACAATAGAGTGATTGATTCAAATGGAGTTAAAGGGCAGTGGAACAGCTGCACTAAGATACATTTTCACAGCAGTTGCTATGGCATTTGCCCCAAGACTAAAACCAGTAATAGAGTTCCTTAAAGTGGGGCATATGCTGAAGGAGACTCCCAGGCTCTACATATGGATAAAGCAAAAAGAAAAGCAGGAGGAACTCACACAGTTAGAAGTCAAGCTACTCACATACCCTACTTATCTGTACAAATCCCTAAATTCAGGATACCTATAATCAGAATCAGCATTTGCCAATTATTCTTAGGTTATACTGAGGAAATATTCTCCATCTCCCAAGACTGATTAATCTAGACTCTTTCTTAGGAGTGGAAATAAAGAATATCAGTAAACATTAGAAGCTTTCCAATATCATTTAGCTGTCTCAATAAGGTATTTACTTACCAATATTTATTTACCAATAAAAGAAGTATCTTCCAGGAAATAGAATTAACAAAAGACACCTACGTGATTGGTCAATTTATAGAGATTCAATAAACAATAATATCCTTAACAGGAGAACAATAATTAAAATTATGATACTGAAATCTCAATAAAAGAAATAATCGTCAAGAAAACAGAAATAATAAAAGGGGCCAAATCATAAGGTTTAGAGTAGAAATAGTTTGTAAAATTAGAGAGGCACATGAAGGTATAACACTTATAATACAAGAAAAAGAATTTTTTAAAAAACAATAAATGACGGGGCACCTGGGTGGCTCAGTCAGTTAAACGTCCGACTTCAGCTCAGGTCACGATCTCACGATCCGTGAGTTCGAGCCCCGCGTCGGGCTCTGGGTTGACGGCTCAGAGCCTGGAGCCTGCTTCAGATTCTGTGTCTCCCTCTCTCTCTGACCCTCCCCCATTCATGCTCTGTCTCTCTCTGTCTCAAAAATAAATAAAACGTTAAAAAAATAAAAAAAACCCACAATAGCTGAAACTAAAATCTCAATAGATAGGCTGTATAGCAGAATGGAACTGACTGAAGATGATATGTTATTGACTTGAAAGACAGAGCTAAAATTTTCTCAGAATTCAATGGAAAATGAATGATAGTAAAAAATATGAAAGTAATTTATAAAATACAAAGGTCATATAGAGGAAACCCAACAGCAATCACTCTATTCCAAAAACATATGATTAAAAAACAGAATCAATGAAATAATAATAGAAAATATACCTGAAAGACTTGGTGTTTAGATATGTTCAGGTATGTGTTGTATACTTGTCTGATTTTGTTGGCCCCATTTTTTTTTTAATTTCCAGATTTACCTGGGCCATTCCTTCTGCTTGATGCTTCTGGTGTTCTTCTGGGAAGATCACCTGGCACTAACCATATTTTTGTAGCCACACAGAAATAATTTTGTTCTTTACTGAAGAGACACTCTTTGATCTTGGCCACCAGTGTGGGACAAAGTGTGAAAGTGACATCATATGGCATGCCACTTGGTTAATAGATCAAGCCTGATATGGTAGCTACTCCAATTCCTTCATATCACTCTAGACTAGGATGCAACACATCAGAGTCTTAGCAGCTCTACCTTGTGTACTTCTTGCCTTCTGTCCCAGGGCTTCCCATTGCTGCTGATGCTCAAAATGTCCTAGAGCCTATTCAACAGGCACTCATGAACACTGGCTCACGAGGCTGTGCCCATCTTCAGGCTGAAGGTGGGAAGGGGAAGACGACCCCTGGCTTACTGGCTCACCTACTTGTGCTGCTCTAATTGCTCCTGCTCTAAATAGCTGTTGCTGTTTTAGGCACTTGGCTATCAGTTACCCAAAAGGGTTAGATGGTCCCACCCGGTAAAGTAGTAGGGTTGACAGTGTATAGCAACCTTGACCAAGGCCCTGGACATGGAAGTTTTCTCTTTGTCTCCAGATACAGTGTTTCAAGATGTAGTTCATATTATACACTAGACATTATTTTAAGTACCTGACATATATTAATTGGTTAATTTCCACCCATGAGGTAATTATTATTACTCCTGCTTGACATATGAGGAAAATTAGAAAGAAAGGAAGCTGAGACCTGGCAAAGGTGACAATGTCAGGTGGTATAATTTGCCCAAAACATTAGAGGAGAGTGATAGTTCTCGACACACTCTGGTGGATGATTCCGAAACTAACCAGAGCCAGTTGGCAGTGTGTATGTGCCCTGGAGAAAAGGGGGCAATGTGAGTGGATTGAAAGAGTTGTTTCAGCAAATACTATGTTCGTGCTCAAGCAACCTTGGAGGGGGGAAATCCATTCCCATTCTAACTACAC
Organism: Panthera uncia; assembly: GCF_023721935.1. NCBI lineage: Eukaryota > Metazoa > Chordata > Mammalia > Carnivora > Felidae > Panthera > Panthera uncia. The sequence continues at coordinate 115,074,355 of NW_026057577.1, forward strand.
ATAACTACGAACACAATTTTCCTTCGGCTTCACAAAGGAAGTGAAGTAGATCAGGGATCTTGAGGTCTGGTGGCAGGTTGCCGGCACCACAAAAGTCCAGTACTGCAGAGATGCAACTCCTTAGCTATCCGCATACTGGGAGCAGAGCTCAAGGCTAGTGCCTTGGCGGGACGGGCAGTCCTCCAGGCTTTGGCCCAGCCAGCCCTGGTAGAGCATGGAAGTGCTACATCAGTGACATGGTAGTAGTTTGATGCTTTAAAAAATCTTTTGCAAGTCCTCCCCCTCACCAAAGGCAGGGTGAGAGCAACAGTTCTGCCTGCACAATACCCCCAAATGCTGAATCAGATCTCTGGCACTGGAAACCAAAAGCAGCATCTTGTCAACGTAAGCATGCCCTACATACAGCCTCATAGACATCGGGAAACTGACATAACCATTAGCTTTTCCTAGTGTTGTGATGGTGATGGTGGTTGGAAAATAGCAGATTTCCAACCCAGAACTTTACCGTTAGGGAAATGCAAGGGCTTCAGGCCATGGATACTGCCTTAGTTTGCTGATGGGAGTGTGTAATCACCAGGACGGATTCAGGGACACACAGGCACCTTCTTCTGTAATTCCCGGAAAGATAATAAAACAGATTTTGAGAAGATAAAAACCGATCTTTCTGCATTTAAAAATGGGAGGGTTTTCAGTGATTATATCTGGGTAATAATGTTAATGGCTTGAGAATTTAGAAGTCTAGGAATTTTCTAATATTCTGGCTTCAGACAAGGCTAGACCAGTTGTTTGAAAGTTTTTCTGAGAATCTCAAAATCAGCCTCTCTCGATTTCATCCCAACCCCCCCCCATACACACACACACACACACACACACACACACACACTCGCACACATGCGCGCGCGCACACACACACACACACACACACACCCAGCCACGGAAAGATCCTTAGAAATGTTTGCAAACACAAGCAGGCACGATCTTACTTTCTCTGGCTCTTACTTTCTTGCTTCTTGTTTTCATTCTCACTACTCTGTTACCCTTACCTTGTCCTTTCCTCATTGGTCAGATTTTATATCAAGTCTGTTTTGCTCTTTCTTGGGTTCATTTTGCAAAACTCAAATTTTGATCTCTATGTCCTAGAATAAAGTAAACCATTTAATGCAGTTACTGAAGTGATCAGCCTCTTGAAAAAGAAGATAATATTTTTTATGTTTATTTACTTTTGAGAAGGAGAGAGACACAGTGTGAACGGGGGAAGGACAGAGAGAGAGGGAGACGCAGAATCTGAAGCAGGCTCCAGGCTGCAAGCTCTGAGCTATCCCCACAGAGCCCAATGCGGGCTCCAACTCACAGACTGAGAGATCATGACCTGAGCTGAAGTTGGACGTTTAACCAACTGAGCCACCCAGGCGCCCCTTAAAAAAGAAGATAGAAGCAGGAGCAGAAAACTACTCAGGGCAAAATCTATTCCTGTATTGCCACCCATAAACACTCTCTGAGAAAACGAGTTAACTTTAGAGTTACTTTAATTTTAACTTAATTTTATCGTGTCTGCTCGTGTTTGCAAACATTTCTAAGGATCTTTCCGTGGCTGTTGCTTTCCGTCAAGTTTACCAATGAAATTAGTGTGAAACTCTGAAGTATAGGTTCTTATTGAATCAGCATGTAGTTAAGCTAGCGCTAATTGATTTGACTGCAGATTAGATTGAAAACGTTTTTGGAAATGCGTTGCTATCCATGTAGACATAGCCTTAGTATCAACTGACACTATCTGTCAAGGTCCACCTCACTTATGGAATACATCTGATCATGAAATAGCAAAGACATTTTTGATAGATGAAACACCTGAATATATTCATGTTCTTTAAAAAATAAATCTCTAGATAGGTCATTAAAAACAATACTTCAAAATGGAAACTGACAACCCAAGAGAAGGTAAATGTGGCTCCATTATTAGAGCTTGCTATAGCTTGCATACCATTAAAATTTGGATTTTAATCTGCTAACGAAAGTGACGTTTTGATTTTACTGTCTCTTCTCACCACTCTTCTTACATTGACAATTTGTAGACAAAAAGGAACAAATCATGCAGATAATTTGAATATTGGCTTTTGTCTTCCCTTCTGTCTACCTTTTCTAAATAGAAGAACTGACAAATGATGCCTCGGTTTATCTAATCTCAACAAATCTCTTTTGCTCTGTTCAGTAATACCATTTGACACCTTTCACAGACTCATTTACGTTAGCATGCAGATTGCTTCTCCACACAGATTTTATATAATATGAATAAATTATTTAGTATGGAATTTAAACATATAATTAAAATAAAACAATGTTCTAGCTTCCACTAACCCTTAATAACTTCTAATAAAACAAATGAGCAGGGTTGCAATATAATCACTTAAATGATATTTTTATGTCCTTTGTCTCACATTTATTTCTATAACCTTTATTAATTAGCATAAAGATTTGACAACAATCCTATATAACATCTTCTACATCTATAAAACACTAAGGACGTATTTGTGCATGTGTGAAAATGTGTTTTATGAAACAGATCTCTTTATATGGTATTAGCAAAGTAAATTTTAAACTTTAAAAATCATACACCTGTGTGTTTAAGGTTTTTAAATTATATTTTAATATATAAGAACCACTCTGTGGAGACTCTCCCTTCAAAGGGTCAGCATGGTTAACCTTTCTGGATATGTGTTAGACAAAGAAAAAGTATTTTTATCAGTATATATGTATCTTTTATTTTTTACGTTTCTCGTGCTCTTCTGCACCTTGACATTTTCCCCCTTCAATAATGTTTTTTGAGAGTTCTCTAAAGTAATACATGGGTATCTAAATATCTTATTCCCGTAAATAGGTGGGTGCAATCTAATTAATTTAACCACACCCCTGCAGTTGGACATTTAAATTCCTTCTGTTTTTCTTTTTCTGTTTCACAGTAATACTACAGTCCCCAGTTCTAAATGTGTATGTATGTGTGAGTGTGTGTGCACGTGTACTATGTGTCTAATGACTTCCAGTTATAATAAGATTATGTCACAGGCTGCTGACTCTCTCCACAGTCCTACCTACAAACCTCATAGAAGTAAAAGAATGTATTGATTTAAAGAAAATAAAGTAAAATAAAATAAAGTACAGCTGTGAGCAATGCAGCTTGAGGCAGAGGCAGGCCTGTTGTCATTGTCGGCAGGAAATGGGATGAAGAGCTTTGCAGCACTCTTTTTCTCTGCCATATTTTGGATGTGGATCACTCCTTGCTACCTCACTGCTTCAGAGTAGAATGCAACCAAGGCCAACACAACAGCCTTTACGTAGTAGATAATAAGTGAATGAAGACCAACTGGATCCTGAGTGTTCTTACCCTACTTCTAAAATACAGCTTGGCAACCATAATTATTTGAGAAAACTCTTTCAACATGGAGCCATGTCAGGAAGAGGTATCAAGGTTCCATGAGGGACAGAGTCACTTAGTGAGGAGAAAACAAACACAACCTATCAAACCCAGTCTATAATGTTCTGGGGACTTCTTCCAGGGGCTTGCTCCACCTCCAAATCCATCAGAAATTTTACAAGCTAGAACTAGGTGTTGGGCCTGCTACTGTCTATAAAACTACTCAAGATGACTGATGCAGTGAGGGGAAATATTATCACAAACAAAATTACCAGACATAGAGGAGCACATTCAGAATAAGAGAGAAATGACAAGACTTTATCTATACGATACCGGATAAATCAGATTTTTTTTGGTTGGATAAACCAGAATTAATACAACATAGAAGACAAGAATTTCTAAACACTATATCCATGGAGTTATTGATAATTGAGGAAGGAAGTCATTTAGAAGGCATACTGGTAATAAAAAATTATAATAGGTGGAATGAAGAACACACATATTAGCTAAATGAAAATAAGACAGAGCCAAAGAATAAATTTTGGAGCTGAAAGATCAGTTGTAGAAGGCAGTCAGAAAAGGCAGGGTAGAAAATATAAACAAAAATCTAACAAATTTGGGGGGTAAGAGTAGAAGTAGCAAAGTTATAATAGACTCAGAGAAATAGAGATAGATAAAAAAGGATCAGATACAATATTTGAAGAAATAATGGCTAAACATAACCAAGAACTAAACAATAAAAGATGAATGTCTAGATACGATACAGTCTTAAGCAGAATAGATGGAAAAGCCCTCAAGATAGATGAGAGTATAATATAACGTCAACAAAAACCAAGAGAAGTTCTAGAAGTTTGTGTTAAGAAAGGACAACCCACAAAGAACACATAATTGGATTGATAACAAACTTCTCAATGGAGAGGCCAGAGACAAGAGGATTTGGGGATTATTTATAAAGTTTCTAGAGAAATGACATTTGGAGCTAGAATATTATATCTAGCCAAATTCTCCTTTAAATGTGAGGGCTCACAAATTATGGAAAGAGACTAAATGTCCATCAACTGATGAATGGATAAAAAAAATTGTGGTTTATATACACAATGGAGTACTATGTGGCAATGAGAAAGAATGAAATATGGCCCTTTGTAGCAACGTGGATGGAACTGGAGAGTGTTATGCTAAGTGAAATAAGCCATACAAAGAAAGACAGATAACATATGGTTTCACTCTTATGTGGATCCTGAGAAACTTAACAGAAACCCATGGGAGAGGGGAAGGAAAAAAAGAGGTTAGAGTGGAAGAGAGCCAAAGCATAAGAGACTCTTAAAAACTGAGAATAAACTGAGGGTTGATGGGGGGTGGGAGGGAGGGGAGAGTGAGTGATGGCTATTGAGGAGGGCACCTTTTGGGATGAGCACTGGGTGTTGTATGGAAACCAATTTGACAATAAACTTCATACATTGAAAAAAAAAGAAAAAAAGCAATAAAAAAAAATAAATGTGAGGGCTCAACAAAGTGGAAGAATGAAAGGCTTAAAGGTTTCTTTTTTTTTTAATTATATTTGCAGGTACAACTGCCATAAGATGAGAGAAGCATCAAGGAAGTTATGAGATGTAATGTCCACCTGCTCTAAATAAGGTGGTTCCTCAAATATATTCATTCTACCCAGTATGCAGAACAGCTCTAGCCCTATGTACATAAAGCTGAACCTAGAGAAGGCAGTTGTCTTTCCTGATGGACTGATGCAGTCATCTTCAACTGAGCAAACTCCCAGGTAGGATATGGATCCCAGAACCTCTAATATTCTCTGCTAGAGAATATTGCTACATACTGTATTTTGATTGGACTAACTTCTTTCAGTATCATCTAAAGGTCCTAATTGTTTTACCAATAAATGTTTGTGCTTAGATTTTGCTTCTTTTAATCTAACTTGATAATTTTTAATTTTTAACAGCTCATTATACACCATTTATATCTATAGTGATTACTAAAATTTCAAGTTTATTTTTGCCATGTTCTTTTGCAGTTTATTTTAACCATGTTTTCTTCCTGACTTTTTTTTAAATCACTTCTTGCCTTTTGTCTGGTTGAGATTTATTTGTTTTTATTCTTTCATAGTTTTACATTAAATATACTAGTTCTTTTTGAAATATACAACTTTATCTTTATAACAAGATCTCAGTATTAATCACTATCTTCATCTTACTGCTTGGTAAACACAAAAGCCCAGCTTTGATCCCATTTCTGCCTGAGGCACTTTTTAACCTTCTGCTTCTCTGAAGTTGCAACCTTGCTCCCACCAGGTGGTCTGGCTGACTGGGACTTCTTATTTAGATTCTCTCTCTATTTAGAAATTACTAAGATTTTCCTTTATTTTTAGAAAATGTCATAATTAAAATGTCATTATTAATGACATTTTTAAATTAAATTAAATTTTAATTAAATTAATTAATTTAATTAATCTGTATATTTAAATATTATTTTTTCTCTAATGTATTTTATTTTTTTATTAAATTTAAAAATCTAACCACATTTTTATTGAAACATTATAAAAAGATAAGAAATAGAACAAGAGCTTTTGCACAAGACTATACTTTTTAAAAACCTACATATGTAAATAAAACAACACTGCATATATAAAAGATATTTTATATATTTAGGTATATACATGCATATATGTATGGTTATATATTCACACATTACACTAAACACGTTAGATTAGTTGCTTATGAATATGAATAGAAGGGATATGTGAGTAGAGATTGTAGAAAAAAGGAATAAAATACATAAGTAAAACAAAAGAAGGACCTTGAACAGTGATGAAAATAAAATGGGAACTATGGAGAATGGCTATCTTAATTCTTTGCATCTCCTGCCTACTACATACATTTGTGTGTTTGTATATAACTGGCAAGCATATGTTATTTCCATATTCAACTATGTAATTCACTATCAATATGCAAGCAACCTTGTGTTTAGAGGATTCATTAACAAGAAGTAATCTGAGATGAGAGTCCTTCATATTATTTCCATATTCATAATGACTTGTGATTATGGTTCTATTTCAAGTAATAAAATTTAAGGGAACTTGAACTCAGAGTGGAATCTTGAGCTCTTAATTCTTCATTTATTTCACTAAATGATGTTAAAAAAATAACTTGGCAAAAGCCTAAGCAACTTATCTAATGTTAACATCAATGGTAATTAAATAGGACTACATAAGGAAAAATCTTCAGTATCTTTTGGGGTCTTAAGTAATTATGAGACTTCAGCATTCTGCAGATGAATATAATATGAACAATACACATTTTTAGCCTTAGAATGAAATCTCAAAACGTTTAACTATGTTCCAGAAGCTTCTATTTGTCTAGGTAACACATTTTCCTTTAGTCTGATGAGAGTACAAAATCCGAATAACAAATATTTTCTTGACTCTTGTAGAAGAAATTGGAAGATCACATTTGTCTTTTCTCAGCTTAAGACTTTCAAAGCAAGCAATTTGTTCTCATTGTGTGAGTCATAGAAATATGAAAATGAATAAGGATATGGTGGTGCAAATTGCCTTTCCAGTAAGTAGGTGCTGGTGGCATCAACATATACATTCTAAATTTATCAGCAGAGAGGAACAAGACCCAAATCATATTTCAAACTTCTATTTATGTACCTTGGATAATATGGAAGAAGGACATTTGGAAAGAGAGACACTTGGTGTAGAGCAAAATGGGAGGCGAGAGCACTGCCTTTAGTTTGGCTGGACTAGAAATTAATTTGCTAACCAAAGATAAATCTGTTTCATTAAAACTTCGAGAAAAAAAGAATGGACTTCAACATCCTTATTTGTAAATTAAAGGGACTGATCTGGATGTTTTCTAAAGAATATTCTCCAGTCCTATCATTCCATGAGTCCATAAAATTGAACTTATAAATATTTGAGCTATGAACCTTTCATTGTAGATTTTCTTGCCAATAAAATATTGGAAGATAAATGGATATATATCTAATAACTATGTTTGAATCTTAGCTCTAAGATCCTCTAGCTCTAAGACCTCAGATTCATGTTCTTTTACTTCAAATGTTAAAGAAAAATAATAACATCTAACTTGCAGACATAATTTGAACACCAACAATAAGGGATGTAAAACACCAACAGCATAAATGTAAAGGACATATTGCATGTTTCTTGTCCCATGATGTATTCAATGTTAGTAATAAATTATTATAATTTTATCAGTCCATATTCAACACATGAATAGAAGAGTTATCTAAAGGATTTTTTATTTTTTATATATTTTTCTTAATTTTTTAATGTTTATTTATTAGAGAGAGAGAGAGAGAGAGAGAGACAGAGCATGAGAAGGGGAGGGGCAGAGAGAGGGAGAGACACAGAACTCGAAGCAGGCTCCAGGCTCTGAGCAGTCAGCACAGAGCCCGACACGGGGCTCGAACTCACAAACTGTGAGATCATGACCTGAGCTGAAGTCAGACGCTCAACCAACTGAGCCACCCAGGTGCCCCTCTAAAGGATTTTTTAAATTTTTAAAAAACAATTTTTAAAACACAGGGTTAATATATATGCCCTTTAAAATTATATAACTAACCAGAAATTATAGTCAGAAATATAGATAAACAGAAATAAAAAATAAACAAAATACAAACCAATTATGCTACATTAGCTGGCATTCTACACTAAAAAGTCATATAAGGAAGTAAGGCGAGTTGTCTTTCTTAAAAAAGACCTAATGACGTTTAGAAAAGTCTTTTCTGGTGGGAAGCTTACTCATCACTAGATTTCCTACTGATATTAGTTTATATTTAAAGGAGCATTTTGCTATAATCCTTTTTCAAACACACATGAATGGTCACAAACTGTTGAAAATGGGAAAAAAAACCTCTTTTCAAAATTAATTTCAAAACTAATTTACATTTAGGCTATAATTCAGACTGGCTTGTAGTAACACAGGCTGAAAATAAACAGCTCTATTTTTCTATAAATTGAATAAATTTTTATAAATCGAAGAGAGATTTGCGTCTATAGTTTATTAATTAATGATAAACTAAAGTAAATGTCACATTCTAGATAATCTTATCAGTCATCAGTGACCATGTCATTTATTAGTGAACTAATATTAAATAATACTGAATAAAAGGGCAAAGTTAAGAAAAGTATGCTGGTAAAAAATATTTAACTATCATTATGAGTTTAGGAGAATCTGGGTGGGTGAGACAATTAAGTGTCTGATTCTTGATTTCTGCTCAGGCCATGATCTCTTGGTTCAGGAGATCCAGCCCAGTGCCCTGACAGCACGGAGCCTACGTGGGACTCTCTCTCTCTCACTCCAGTCTCTCTCTCTCTCTCTCTCTCTGCCCCTCCCTCCACTTGCATGCATGCTCTCTCTCTTTCAAAATAAATAAATAAAAATTTTTAAAAAAATATGAGTTTGACTGCATGAATTTAAAATTAAAATGATTTGCTTCAAAGAAAAAATAAGCAGTATTGATTTTGAAAACTAGAAAGAAATATTATCTTAAATCATGGGAAAAAAATAAGGAAAAAATTTCATAAATTTTGCAAATATGTTAAAATATTACCTGGATCAGGCACAACAAAGTCTTCTTAAAACAAAGCATGATGCAGTTCAGAGGTTGGAAAACCTTCTGTTAGGGGACACATACTTATTATCTCTTGTTCTATCTACTCAATTCTGCCATAGGTAAGAAGCCATGACAATGTGTCAATAAATGGGCATATCCATGTTTCAATAAAACTTTTTTACAAGAATAAGGAAAGTCTGAATTTGACCCAACAGCTGCAGTATTCTGACCTATGATATAACTAACTGATTCTTCTTGGAATAAAATGAATGAACCCAATGATAACTGAAAAACTTCAGTGTCAATTTACTGTGTGCTCTTAATATGGAAACAGAAAGAACTATCAGGGTTTCTTCAACATTTGTACTTCACACTAGGCAATTACATTACTTAATATTTAAAATGATGATATGAGAACTACTAAGCTCTTTCTCAGCTTTTGAAGAGACTCATTCTATTTAACCAGTCCTATCTTTTCAAATATCCAGGTTTGGATGAAACCACAAAAAGGATGGACAATGAGTAAAGAAACCAGTGATTCTGAAGCTCCAAAAACAATGGAAAGAGAATCCTGGAAGGACAGGAATGAGCCAGTACAAGCAAATTTGTGAACAAGAGTGTGCACAGGTTAGTGAGTGGTACAGAAAGCTACCAGAGAACAAGCACATAATTTACTATCTCCTCCTTGGGTCTCTGAGTTAGTAACATAAAGCCCTTAAGAAATCACCTTCTCTGGTCCTTTGACTTCAGACAAATGGATGTCTCAACAATTGATGACAGAGAGTTGAGGACTCCAAAACTCTCTGGGGATTTAACAAGTTTGGAGAAAGAACCGCAGAAGAAACCCACTGGAATATAAACCTCAGGGGTTTGAAAGAGTTAATGATCATCATATGATCTCAACATATTACCCGGGAATGACAAGTGTATTTGACAAGTGTGCTAGGGAGAATTGGACTCCCTGGTTGTCAGCTATTCTTATGCTTTCATTAGGATTTTTTCTACATCTTTTTTCCCCTTAAAAACCAATTCCCTGTCCTTCATTATAATAGGTTGAAAATGTAATATAATTGCTCCGGCATAATACAGTTCAATTATAATATTTGCTAAGAAACTTCAATGCCATCTCTTCTCTCCTAACATACACTGACACACTTCAAGGGAAATTACTTTGAAGTGTCTAAGATGGCTACTTTAAAACATTAAAACAAAGGTGAGCTTTGTCTATAATTAGCACTTCACTACCTATTTCTAATTAAGATATAGAAAAGTGGATGCAGACTATAGGTGACTGTAGTAGTCAAGTAAAATCATGCTTGTTTGACTTTTATTGCTGAAACGGAGGCAACAAATAACTATATCAAGACAACAGACTTAAGCAGCACATATGGATATGTGGCCACTCTCCTTCAAGTTGAAGAAGGCGATGACTCCATATACACGGGTGACCTACACATGCACCAGAAGAAAGATTATTTATTTAAGAGTAAGCAGTGAAAAATGTAAAATTTTGTTTTCTTCTCTTTCTCTCACACACATACACACACACACACACGCACACACATTACTATATATATTTATTGTAAGAGATGTGATATAGTAACATCGGTATCCAATTAATTACAATTTGTATGGAAAATATATTACATTATCTATGTAAATAATCAGTAACTTATAACCTATGTACATAGTAAAGGCATTAAGAATATTTGTCTTATGCAAAAGCATGTAATTAATATTCAACATACAAGAATAAAATATTTATTTGTATTAGTTAATTTGAAGTATTCAGTTTGAGAAGAATGTCACAGGAGAAATTCTTTACTAGAAAGTGAATGGACTAGAATAGAAATCTCTTCAGTGCTAAGATTTTATGATAAACCATTGCATCTGTTGCCTATAAGAAAGCTCAAAAGTCTGGTCACTGCCAGAGACCCTATTCCCCATGGGTTACAAGATGCATTTCTGTGAGCAGAATTCATGGTAGTGCTGTGTCTCAACCATATGTACACCTTATGGCAGGACCACCTGTTGTTAGTTCTGGAGCAGAAACTTTAGTCCAACCTTCTGCTTGATGCTTTACATTTTTTCACATTCACCCAATTCTTCTAGAAAGACCTGTTTTCTATAAACAGTTACAAGACCCTTACAAAGAGCACCAGCTTTAGGGAATGTATTATAGTTGCTCAATTTCTGAAAGTTCAGGTCACTCTATTCGTTGTATACCCAATCCTTAATAACAGGTTTTAAAAAAGTAAAAAAGCAAGTAAATACACAGACTTTATGGGCTAAATATTGTTTTTTTCTGGTGTAGTTTTAAACCCTCTATATCAGCATTACTCGTGCTTATTTAAAATGCAGGTTCCTTTGGAAATTCTTCTGAGATTTGGATTAATTAGGTCTGGGCGATTCTCATATATGTTGATATTTGAGAATAATTTGGATGATTTTGTGGAGAAATCAGAACTGGGGTGAACCAGGTGAAGACTGTTCTGAATAAGCAGAAAAGAAGAAAAATCTGGTTAAGTTTAACCAGAAGCTTAAGCTGTAATATGGATAAGACTCAAAACAGGCAATAATGGTGAGATAGCCTGGCTAGAGTAGAAGGTTCATGTTAGAAACTGTAAGAAATGATGTAAAGAGGGTCAAGTTCTAGAAGGAAATCTACACCAGGCAGAGGAGTGTAGTGTGTCAACAGAGGCCAGCATAATAAAATTGGTCCTGAGGAATATCAACTCCATAGTTCTATATAGGACAGTTTGAAGACACAAGTACCAATGAAAGGGACATAAGGAGATGATGTTTCAGTAATTCAGGTGGAGGCTGACAATGACTTTAAGTAGGCAGAATCAACTAGTTTGTAAGCCCACTGCAAAATGAATGGGGAGCCCCATGCTCAAAACTTACAAGAATTTCAAGACAGTGACAGCAGATAGAAGGCTTTCTAAATGTAGGTTTTTCCTAAATGTGGGCCCCTGCGTGTCCATGAAGCAGGCGCTGTGAGTAGAGTATGACATAATGTTACCACAAAATGGGGGGGTTGAGAGTTAAATTCAGCTTTCATATAGGTATTGTTGATGAATAAAATGTAAAGTTTTGATGTGAATAAAATGTGAATTTCTCTTTTACATGAACAATATTACCTAAGTACTCCAGCTACTGGGAGCATGGAGGTGTGCGCAATCTTATAGTGGCAATTCATTGGCACTGGCGAGATGAGGGAAATCAGGAGCTTCCTTTACGTGTAAAGGAAGACGTAATACTAGATATAAGGCTTCAAGAAAAGGAATTGGGGATGGTAAGTGTACAGTTTTCTAGTCTTAGTAATTTGACCAAAAAATTAGTTGGAGGAAAAAAATGGTAAATTTGCTACTATTTATTTTGGACTTGAAGTCTGAGAATTGTACTCATTTAAAAAATTCCTGTGTGGTGCAGAAGCTTTTTATCTTGATCGGGGGGTGGGGAGGGGAAAGTGGGTGATGTGCATTGAGGAGGGTGCACTTGTTGGGATGAGCACTGGGTGTTGCATGTAAGCCATTTTTACAATAAATTATATTAAAAAATTAAAACCTTAAAAAAATAAAAATAATACAAATAAAAAACCCAAAAATGCTAAAAAAAAATTCCTGTAAGTAGTTGGAACCATGAGACCAAAGGCTGGTAAGAGATGAGGATTATATACAGATACAGACATAGATATTGATAAAGATATAGATACTGATATCTATAGATATATAGATATATTCAGACATTAGGATCACATCTATAAAAATGAGAGTGGAAGTAAGAAAGGTGATTTCTCTATCAAAAGGGAAAATGAGATGCTTCAATCAAAAAGGTGAATCTACACATAAAAGAAGGCTCTTGGAAGCAAGGCCATGCTTAAACTAACTTATGGAGGAGGTGCACCTAGTCTTGGCAGCCTCCCATATCCTATATCCTGCACTCTTTCTGGTACTCTGTACCAGGTGATATCTTTTAGTCTCCACAGCACCTCCTAACCTAAAATGCCCCCCACACACCACACACACACACACACACACACACACACACACCCCTCACTCTGACTGCCATCTAGTTTCAGCAAATCCTTGCTGAGGCATTAACTCACAAAACCAAAGACTGAAGTGTTAGCTGAAGAGATTAGTGTGTGAATGTTCTCACCTTACATTTTGACGGAAGTCTCCTAAAACTCCAATATCCACTATCTGAACCCAAGGAATGGAGCTTTAACACTGTTGGTGTTAATAGGGGGCATTGGGTCCTCCCTCAGATTACTTCAACGAAGGGTAATTGTCTTTGTTCACAAGGCCAATTTAGCCTGGATGTGTCAATATTCATGTCAATATACTGTCAATATACTGTCATGTTTGTCTTCTTAAGGCCATAACCTGAAGACACACGTTTTGTTAGGGTTGAGAAGAAATAATTTAAGTGTTCATTCAAGTATTAATTGGGTGGTTCTATGTGGCAGGTCATGTGATATGTCCAGGGTCTCCAACAGCAAATAAAAGACATGAGTTTATGTCCTATTGGGAAAAGATAAAAAAGGAAAGAGGACATTTCTGTACACCGTGATAAACTGATAGTTTATTTGAAGGCTGTTATGGAGCATCAGAGAGGAACACCTAATCCAGCCTGAAGTGTAAATGAAGGGCAGGAGCCAATCAGAATGGGCTTCTAAAAGGAAGCAGGATCCAAACTGATGTCAAAATTTCTGTCCAAGAGTCAGTCAATGGTGGGATTTACTGCTGTAATTACCTCCGTGTCGCTCTAAGACTACTCACTCAAATTCTTCAGGCAAAATTAAGTAGTACTTAGAACAAACACTACAGAGCTTCCTTCTCCTGATTACCTTTCTTTCTGACTTTGACTCCCTCTTTCCTGAGACTGAGCTATTTGTTCCAACACTCAGTCCATTTCTTTGGGAGTAGGTTCCTTTGAATATTTTTATGTGCCAGTGTCTTCCCTTTCAGTCAAATTCCCACTGCTTAATCTTTTTAACCAATCCAGTCATCTTATCACTGGTATCTCAGTATGATAAGAATTTAAAACTTATTTACATTGTTTGAATTTAGTAAAAGCATCATGACTATGTTATGGAATACAGAATGGATTATTAGCACTTCATGAATTTCAACATAAAAGTGAAGCATTCTAAATGTTGTAGTCCTACCAGCTTATTAGTATAACATTCTTTCTTCTAAGTAAAATGTAGTCTAGTTTTAATATGAAGTTGGCCTATCTACCTCTACTGACATTTTAAAAATTTACCTCATAGTGATATATGTTACAAAGCTTAAGTTGTTCAATCAATTTTACATTATTAAAAGAATTAACACTTTCTGTGGGTTTATTATGTGCCAGGAAGGATCCTAAACACATTGTGGGTATTATTTCCTTTGATATTTGCATTAGAGATTAATGTTATGAACTGAATGATTAGGTTCTCTCAAATTCATTTGTTGAAGCTCTTAATATGGTGGTATTTGGAGGTGAGGACTTTAGGAGGTAATTAGGTATAGGAGGTCACAGGAGTGGAGTTCTATGATATAATTAATGTCCTTTTAAGAGCCCAAGCTTCCTCTCTCTCCCTGTCTGCCATAGGAGGACACAGAGAGAAGGCAGCCATCTGTAAGCCAAGAAGAGAGCCCTCAGCACAGTCCAGCCATGCTGACTCCCTGATCTCAGATGTCCAGACTATGAGAAATAAATGTCTTTTGTTTAAGCCAGCCTGTGCTAACTTGTTATAGCAGCCTGTGCAGACTAAGACAATTCATATATTTTGAGATTTGCCCTAAAGAAGACAATATTAACTTTTTGCCTTTCCTTCTCTATCCCTCATTTTCTATGCCTTTAGAACAGAGACAACAAAAATCTCCTAATGAGGATTTTGTGTGAGAATTAAATAAGTACACATAAACTGTTTAGAACTGTGCCTGGTTTATTAAAAAAAAAAATTCCACCCCAAGCAGCTAAAAAAAATAGGCAAAAGGAGTGCTTCAATTTCCTACTTTACATGGCCAGAGAAGTCCCAGGAATTAAACCCCAGAATGATTCTGTTAGCTACATTGTTTTGGTATAATTTTCAATTTTATGTTCACATTTTCACTTAAAAGTGGTTCTGAATATTTATTATTTATTTTAATTTTTTTTTCAACGTTTTTTTTATTTATTTTTGGGACAGAGAGAGACAGAGCATGAACGGGGGAGGGGCAGAGAGAGAGGGAGACACAGAATCGGAAACAGGCTCCAGGCTCCGAGCCATCAGCCCAGAGCCTGACGCGGGGCTCGAACTCACGGACCGCGCTCGAACTCACCTACCGCGAGATCGTGACCTGGCTGAAGTCGGACGCTTAACCGACTGCGCCACCCAGGCGCCCCTGAATATTTATTATTTATTTTAGATTATGAACTCATAGAGGTCAGAGCTTTTACTTAAGCAGCTCTATACAGAACTCTGAATTGACTCATGAATATGTAGTGTTTAAATACTACTTGAGAGCAATTGCATCTATGCTTGCTATATATCACAAGAAAGGAAGCTCCGATCTATAACACCTACAATGACAGCGTGAATTATGTCGATCTGGTAAAACAAATAGGAAGAGTGACTAACTGAGAGTGCCTGTAGACCAGAAAGCTTTCTTTTCTTCAGAAGACAAACTTTCTACAAAAAGGAGTTCTGGAGATTCAAGATCCTTTTACGTAGGTATGGCAAGACTTATAATGCGTTAAAACACTTGGAGAGCATATTTTAGAAAGCATTTATTTCAGCCCTAACATGTGATCTCTATCTATTTGACCAGAGAAAAGACCAACAGAGGAAGAACCCATATGTATTTTTTATAATTTGATTCTTTCCACTCTTTATAAGAGTCTTTTAAAACCAAACCAGGCTATTGAGAAATGTGGATAAAGTCAAAGCTTGAAATGCTTTAAATCTTTTTGTTTGATTCATTTTACCCCTAATATTCTTTTTATATGGAGATACAATTTACACACAGTAAAATATCCAGATTTTAAGTGATTGTTTAATAAATTGTAAGAAATTTGTGCAATTACGTAACCATCACTCAAACCACCCTAGATTTCCATCACTCCTCCTTCATTGCTATTGATATCAGTCTCCCCACTTCATATGTGCTAGAAAACCACTTTCTGATATCTATTGTCATGTACTAATTTTACACATTCTAGTATTTTCTATAAATGGAAATCAACAAACAGCACTGTTTTGTATCTGGGTTCTTTCACTCAGCACATTATTTTTGAGATTCACTCCAAAAATTGAGAATATGAGTAGTTCATTTTTTTATGACTGAGTTCCATCTCATAAACATACCATAATTTGTTAATTAGTTTTCTAGAGCTTTTGAGCTGTTTTCCAGTTCTAGGCTATTATGAGTAAAGGGACTATGAGCATTTATAGTGTGCATGTATGTTTTAATTTTTCTTAATTAAATACCAGTGAACTCTCTGTGTCACAAGGTACTTGTATGTTTTACCTCATAAAAAAAAACAGGCAGTTTTCCAATGTTGCTGAATCATAAACTCCTAGCATCATATGAAAGTTTTTGGTGTTCCACCAAAACATTTAGTATTGTAGCTTTTTAATTATAGCTATTCTAGTGGATATGAAGTGGTATCTTACTAGTTTTTCCATCTTTTACTAGAATAGAACACGAATTCTTGCCTTGAAAACTTGTTCTTTTTTTCTTTAACTCCTTTTTGATAAATCCCAGCATAATATAATATATTTTAAGTTCTATGATTGCGCTAATACACAAATTTCACTCTCGCGTATATGACCGTGTTTATCTTTTGAGTTGAAGTTTTTCATTCAGGCATTATGTTTAAAGATTTTTTTCATTATTATTACATTGGGAAAGCTTAAGGAAAAATGTTTTTTCCACTTTGAAACTACATGATTAATGTCTCCTGGATGTTTTAGTTTGTTTAAATGTCCAGTTTTTAAAATGGAGTTTTAAAAACTTACGAAAAAATAGATGCATCAAATCTGATCCTGTAAATGCAGAGGTTATAACTGATTATAATATGACAAATAGCAAAAGTATTATGATTAGATTTGTTAAAGAAAGATGATGGAAAAAGGAGAAAAATGTCCTATTTGGTACAAATTATAAATATCAATAAGAAAAACCACAAAGAACTCCTAAATTCATCAGTTTTTTAAAAAATCACCTAACTAGTAAACATCGTTGCCAGATTTAGTAAGTAAAAATATAAGACTCCAAATTAAATTTGAATTTCAGATAAACAATAGTTTTTTTGAGTATAAGCTTGTCTTATGAATATTTGGGTCATACTCATATTGAACATGTATTTGCTGTTTACTCATATTGAACTAGGTATCCTGTATTTTATCTGGTAACTCTACCAGTAATATAAATATAAGTTAAATTCATTTAAAACCATGGTTTTATTAAGCAAAACACTTCTTCAGGGAATTATTCTCTACCCTCTCAAGAATAATCATCTCTGTGTAACACAGAATCCTGGTCCTACTTGTTAGGACACATTACGAATGACATCACTGTTTATCATTTCACACTCTGAGAAGGGAAAAATATGTTAAAACAATTGATGGAGATTTGGTAACATTTCAACATTAATTGCCCTGAACATAAACTGTATTTGCCTGTGTATAAAACTCAAAAGTTCTATTATACAATTTTCTAGAAAAAAGTGAGATGGCTGTGTCTGTTTTTTTGTTTTGTTTTGTTTTGTTTTTATTTCACATGTAACTCACCTATGGCAATGCTCATCCAAAAATAAGAAAATGCTTGCTTCACAAGGCAATACCTAATCTACATCACATCCAAGAGAAAATATTATGAGGGTAAGGCTAGTGTTCATATATCACACAGATTCTCATGTTTTAAGTACAGAATGGCACAGATTGATCTCACTAGATTGTTTAGTTAGAATATATTCATCAAATTCGCCCAAGTGATAGCCCAAAACTTGGATTTATATTTTTTCCTCTATTCTATGATTTCTCAAATCAAGAGAGGGACTGAATAAATTTATAATGTCTCCAGCTGATTCATCCATTATTCAGCCCAAGAAAATATATGGGATGGTACCATATAAATATGCTACATACCATATCAGTGAAGCCTTCCTGGATGAGATGTTTCACTTTCTCTGCTTTCCCTAAATACATCTATCATGGCACTTTAATCGCAATTAGTTTTTTACATGTCCGTCGTCCCCTACTAAACTATGAACCCAAGCACTCCCATTTGCCAAAGCTTAGCACAGATAGTTAGCATTAACTAAATAAAACATCTGTTGAATAAATGAATACACAATTTAAAATAATTATAGTAACAACACGTGCCATTTACTGAGATCTTACCATGTGCCAGGTAACATGCTAACTTGGTAAAATGGATTAGTTTGCTTTCTTCTCACAACCTAATAATGTAGCCACTATATACTTAACCGATAAAGATGCCAAGACTTGAAGCAGTTAGTCAATGACAGAGCTGGTATTTGAACTAAAATCCTTTTGTTTCCAGAGCCTGAGAATACAGCTCAGAGCCTGCCCCTTTTAGCCACGCTGCCTGCTGTTAGTCTCCCCATCCTGCCTTTTATCGGCTGCATGGTGTTGGGCCAATGGTGGAATAGCTCTATGCCTCAGTATCTTAACTTTCCTGCGCCTCAGCTTCCCAGCTATAAACTGGAGCTAGTAAGAATTACCTATTCATGAGATTATATTGAGTTGTAAACGATTTATTGTACCCAAAACACTTAGAACCAAGCCTGGCTCTTAGTCAGTACTGTGTGTAAGCAATTTTATTAACATGTATCATATTATACTGTATACATAGTTTTAAATTTTTGTCACTTATTTACCATTCTGCTTTTAGTTCTTGAATACGCTGCCAACTGCTATGTGTTCTTGACTCTGCAGTTATACCGGCACAATGATACACCAGCCCTGGTCACTTTTTATTTATTTCTTTATTTTGAGAAGATCAAATACCTCTCATACAAAGCTCAGGTTAAAACTGAGCAAGCCCCTACAGGTGTAACTTTGTGCTACCTAAACAGAAGAGATGAATAGAGAGGGTGGCTGAGTATTTCTGGGCGGAAACAGAATCAAAGAAGTGAATGGTCTCTGGCTCATGTGTCATATTATTACAAGGACAATTTGTTAGTCTACTATATTTGGTGGAATATTGTGTTTTGAACAAAGAAAGGAAATAGTAAAGTAACATTCGCTAATTCACTGCAAGCATTAGATGTATTAGGTTAACATAGATTTAAATAATAATAGGATGAAGAGAAAAAAAGGAAATAGAGCTGCATTTCAATGACATTGAATAGCAACTCTGTTTTTGGAAGGTCATTTTATCTTTCAATGGTGCCAGGTGTGAGATACAAGGAAGGCGTACCTGAAGGACATTGCTAGAAACAATGGAAATTTTTAAACAGAAGGACTCCTTGAACACTAGAATTAACCAATGTGATTTGTTGCTTTTCAATATACAAGATCCATTTGTTAACACTGAGCAAGAATTAGTTCTACGAGTAATTAGTGCAATAACTCCCACTAATCTTGATCTGTTATACCATACAATTTGCTCTTAATATTAAATAAAATATTAAAACGTGTGACTATTTTTATATCATCAGCCTTAAAAATCTCACTAAGTTATTTTAATCAATATACTTGTTTTAAGTAAAAGCCATTTAATCTCCTGACTTATACATTAACCTTCCATTAAGTATTAGTGAAGAAGTTAAATGCACCTTAGTCAATAATGCTAATGCAGGAACTGTTGTATTACCTATCGAGAAATGCGTATTCATATTATGTTAAAGTGGCTATCCTTAACGATTAGCCATTACGTGTCAGGAAAGTGATAATAAATTTGAAATATTCCATGAGAAAATGAATTATAATGTTGAAACTGAGTTCTCTGTACTGTAATAATTTTGAAATGAGGTCATCTGCTTCTTCTGGTCAGTGCCTTTTAAGGCAATGATATTGAAGTGATGAAGACACCCTCGGTGACACTTGAACCTCACCTTGCAGTTTCACATCTTGGTGGGTAATAAATGAGGCTGCTAATTGAAGCTGAGACATATGAATCTATTGATGGTAGTGTTTTAACAAGTACTCATTTTGTGTAAATAATGTGCCGATATCTGTAAGCTGCTTTATAGTAATGTAGACTTTCTTCTGCTTAAAAACCACGTTGCATATTTTTGTCTACCCCTTTCTCACGAAATGATCTGTATTTTCAATCCCCCTGCCTGCACATTCTTATATTCCTCTCGCATTTTTCTACAAATTTCCTCCCATCAAACTCTTCTAGTATGTTAAAATTATCAATATAAATTCTAATCATTTACAGGAGCACACAAATGCACTTTCTTTTTCACTGGAGAAAACTGGTATTCCTAGATAAGAAGCTGCTATTCGGATCGTCAAGGAAAATGTGTAGGCTCTAAAAAGCATTTTTCCAGATGTCTTCTTCCACTGTTGCAATTAAAAATGCAGATGCTTATTTATTGTCATGTTTGTGTATCCACAAATTGTCTTCATGTGTGTGTTATTAGGCATAACAAATATTATTTCATGACTTAAGAAAAATAACTAGATGTTGGGAAGTTATCACAAATCAATTCAGATTAAATGGCTTATTGTTCTTGTCTTTGCCACCTGTAGGTGTCCTTGCAATACCTTAGGAAAAGAGGCTAGTATTTTGAATAATATATATAAGATGTATGTATATGTATGTATTTTATTTATTTTCAAGTTTCTAAGTAAAATGTGTAAACTCTAAATAGCCCACTAAAAAAATGTGTCTAAATTTTCTTAAGGCAAGAATAGCCTTTGACTTATTGCTTTAAAAGAACAAAACAGAATTAATGCCTAACCTGATCATTGGTAAAATGTTTTCAGTCTTGTGGTACTACTTTATGCCTAACAAACAGGCCATCTAAAATTGCCCCAAGGTTGAGGGTCTCCTTGGTGGCTCAATTGGTTAGGCATCTGACTCCTGGTTTCCGCTCAGATCAAGATCTCATGGTTTTTGAGTTCGAGCCCTGAGTAGCGGCTGGGGATTCTCTCTCCCTCTCTCTCTGCCCCTCCTGGGCTCTCTCTCTCTTTCAAAATAAATAGGTAAACTTAAGAAAATAAAAAAAAAAATAAAATTGTTCTAAGGCTGATATTAATTCAATAATGGCTCTATTTCCATGCTAATTACTTAAAATCTCAGTTCTTCCCTCTGGCGAATGTATTTCCGTGCATTTTGTATATCATCAGTTATTAAATAAAGTCATTACTTTTGGAGTTACATCATAAATATTTTATCACTTATTTGCTGTATATTATAATAAGCATAGCTCTAAAATTACTTTATTTTGTACTAATAAATTATTCTAATTAGTTTATTTTTATTACATTATTTTAGGAAAACTATATTAATGAGTAAAGAATTTATTCTGGGCACCCATAGTTCATAACCATCAGCATATAATTTTTATTCCATTTGAGGGTGGGTTAAATAATGTTTTACTATACTTTTATCAATAAAAATACCCTAAAATACTCTAAGAATTTCAAACTTGCAAACATTTTTGTCTATAAAAAAAGAAATAAAAAGGATAACAGGACAATAAAATTTATACATAGTGTTCATAAATGTGTTTATCTTACAGAATTGCTTTATTATTCTGTTGAACTCTTAAAAGCCACACATTGAATACTAACCACATTGCAGACAAAACTTTATGTAGTTTTTGTGTTTCAATTTATTTTAGCCTCATAATATCATAAGTCATATCTACCATTTTCTTTCTTACAAATGGAGAAATGGAATTACAGAGAAGGTAAGTTCCCCCACAAAGATACATAGTGGTATGGCCGGATGTGAAGTTGGGCAATTCGCTTTACAGTCCATGCTTAAAAATTCCCTGTATATAACTCAATATATTGTAATTAAATGCAATGTAGAAAGGTCTTATAATTATGTCAAAGATTCTTCTTGAACATTTTCTTTTTATTGAAGAATGGGTTTGATAAAAAGTGAAATTATAGAAACAAAGAATCTTTGGGGGTAAATTCTTACAGAGCCACCTTGTCTCACTATTTTGGGGCGGCAAAGCAGGGAGAGTACATTCTGTAACATGTCTTTATCACCAACTTTTATTCCATATGATTCACTTACTCCATATTATTCTTTGAGAAGAAACAAGCTGATGGAAATTTTTCTTACTACATTAATTCCTCAGAAAGCTCTGTGAATAACAGGATAACAGAAAATGAGACCGAGGTCAGCAAAAGTCAGAGTATGTATTTAGAGGAGTAAAATCCAAACTGCATTGTAACTCGACAGAGATCAAGTAATTAGTTACATCCTAAAGATGTCAGTTTGTCTGGGTAAAAGATCAGTACTCTAGCTCCTAGTAGCATCAGGAGAGACTATAGAAACAAAAGCCAAAACATTATCTTCCCATGAATCACCTGCACCTGGAATAAATGGACACATCCCAAAGAAGAGCAAATAATATGATCAATGGATAGAGATAGAAAGAATAGGCTTATCATATTAAGACTTTAAATTGTGGAGAAGGCAAAGCTGGAGGCAGGATATCAATGGGACCCATAACATTACGAAAAGGGATGCACTGATTACACACCCTTTCCTGAGGAAAAGGTAAAGTATAGAGGCATTTGTTTAGGCTTAAATACTCAGTTGGAAAATAAAATAAAGGAATGGTTTAATTTTAAAAGGCAAGTTGGTAGATACAACTCTTCATTCTATGAAATAATGAGGAAAATGTATATGGATAGGATGATAGCTATTAACAGAAGGTAGGAGACTTTATTGAAATATTTTTAACTTTTTAATAACAACATGAATATCCTATCTGGCTTTTACAAATTAGCTAGTTATTTCCAGAGATGAAATATCAGATTAGATGAACCTTGTTTACTCAGCATGCAATTAACTATGCCCTTGTGCTTCATGTCTATTTCAATTTTATTTCCATTCATGTTTCTGTAAGTTCAACCCAGGAATTCTCTTAGATTTTACACAGACTTATAGTTGCTTTGATAAGGTGAATGACAGATATGTAAAAATGATAAAATTATTAAAAGATGAGTATAGATTAGATAGATGAATAGATAGATAGGTTATAGATGACAGATAATTTATAAATGACAAAAGTGATCAATTTAAGGAATATTCATCTTTTCTAAGAGAAACAAATTTTTATTATATTTATTACCAATAAGATAACAAATTGATATATATTTATTGGCATTGATTGTCAAGTTTTTCAAAATTATGTAGCTTTCCTCTTTTATTTCTCTTAATGAATATTTTGTTGATAACATGCTAGCTATTTCCTTCTAGCTACTTCCTAATTGTAATTTAAGTAATTTTACAGGATATATTGATTTTCAGGTCACCAGGGTACTACTCAACAAATAGAAATTCATTCCATAATATTCTAAATAGATTTAAGTATTATACATTTCATGATGATGTAAAGGTGTGAAAAGAATATCATATATTCATCCATGTAAGCAGTATATCTGTTAACGAAAGGGAAATTGTACCTAGAAATACAATCAGGTAGACTTTCTATATTTTCTTTATAAACCATTAACTTGATACATAATCTTCTTGTTAATAGCAGTTAGTGTAAAGTTACATAGCTTTATGATATTGAAATGATATGACTATATATGTATATATACATTTAATGTTTATTTTTGAGACAGAGAGAGACAGATCATGAGCGGGGGAGGGGTAGAGACAGAGGCAGACAGAATCTGAAGCAGACTCCAGGCTCTGAGCTGTCAGCACAGAGCCTGATGCAGGGATCAAACAATGAGATCATGACCTGAGCAGAAGCCAGACGCTTAACCGACTGAGCCACCCAGGCACCCCAATGATGATATGACTATAACTTAATACTCGCATTCCCATTCTTCTCAGTCTCTTTTCCTGATTTTTCCATTGTTGCCCTCCCTTTCCAGCTTGCCCTCTGAGCCCAGATTTAATTTTTTAAAAATATGTTTTTGATTGTTACCTTCCTCTCAAACTACACCTGTTGTCTCCTTGTTTAACTAATGCTTAGCTTGTTCTAGGACTTTACCCCTTCCCAGATATTCTTAATTCTCACTATGACATTTTATCTTTTACTCTTCTCCCTTGTTCAAATATCCTCTTTTGTTTCACCACACTGCTCTATATTACTCCCAGCCATTTACCTCATTTGCATCACACTGGAAACAAAGCTCATCAATCTTTTTCTTCATTGATAGCCTACTATTGTGTGAGAACTGTTGATCAAAAGGGCAGCTAAGGTGTAGGAGGAGACTATTTTGGGGTTGGCTCCATAAAATGGAAGAAGTTAACTTAGTAAAACCAGGGAACACTCGTTAGCCAATGGACTTTGTGGAAGGAGAAAGAACTTCCAGGTATTCTCATTAGTGAGTCTCCCCCCTGACTTTATCCAAAATTATCTTTAGATAATAAATCATATATGGTTTTCTATCCATTGTTTTAATATGTCGGCTTTGGCGTGACTGCTTGAAAACAAACCACAGTACAGATGAATGCAAGACCAATTGAGCAAGTTCCCTTCATCCTGGTGCCATGAGTTTAGAGTCATCCTGCACACTACTGATGGCACTGTTCTTCCTGCATAGCCATCACTGGGGAGCATTCCTTTCTGTCCTCTACGGCTCCTTCTTCGGATTGATCTTGAGCTCAAGTTTTGTGACTTTCTGGACACCAGTTTCCTTCCTTTCAAACCCGCTTTTGAAATAGCATTACTTATTGAATTCCTTCACTTTGTTTCCCTCCGAAACCTTCTGTTCCAACACCAGTTTCTATCCATTGCCTCCCATCTTTCCTGGTTTCCAACACTCTTACTCCCAGAATGCCCTTTTTCTCTGTCCATTGCTATCCTTACAGCATTTTTTGTTTTGTTTTGTTTTCCTTATCGAGCCTATGCTATAGTTCTTCAAAGACAAGCACCAGTATGTTCAGTAGTGTGGTCCTTATATTTTCCAACTGCACCTGCCAGACAAAGCCTCAAAGTTGAATCAGTTGCTGCATGTGCTTTTCCATTTTTATACCCCAGCTGCCTGCAGGGAGAGAAAATGAGATTTTTGCCAATTACTTATGTTGTATCAAATAGCAAACAGAAAAAAAGAAATGTGCTCTGCCCAGAAGGAATTTACAATTACCCAGTCATGCAGATATACGCTAAACCTTAGAATTCCATTTTACCACTTTTTAATCTATATTTATTACACTCTCTCTTTTATTCTTCACAGAAATACCACCTTTCTTTAAACCATCAGTATCTCTCAGGAAATAACCTTTCACCCTCATTGAGAAAATCAAGGCCAACATATATGAACATATTCAACTTCTTCTCCATCATTTGGTTTAAGGTTAATCTTTTGTTATGAGTCTCAGTTTCTTCCTTCCACACTCCACCACCAATCTTTACTTGGTCAGTTATTTCTTAGTTGTCTATCTTTCATTTTTTCTTAATACTGCCTTTTTCTCATCAGAATATATTTCTAAATTTCACATTTAAAATTTTTTCAATGTTTATTTTTGAAAGAGAGAGAGAGAGAGAGAGAGCAAGAGCAAGAGCAGGGGAGGGGCAGAGAGAGAGGAAGACACAAAATCTGAAGCAGGCTCCAGGCTCTGAGCTGTCAGCACAGAGCCCAGTGTGGGGCTGGAACTAGTGAACCTCGAGATCACGACCTGAGCCAAAGTTGGATGCTCAACCGACTGAGTCATCCAGGAGCTATCAATTTCATATTTTAAAAAAGAGTACAAGGGGGCATCTGGGTGGCTCAGTCAGTTAAGTGTCTGACTCTTGATATCAGCTCAGGTCATGATAGATCTCACAGTTTGTGAGATTGAGCCCCACATTGGGCTCTGCACTGATAGCATGGAGCCTGCTTGGGATTCTCTCTCTCTCTCTCTCTCTCTCTCTCTGTCTCTTCTTTCCTCCCGCTAGTGTGTGCATGCATGAGCTCTCTCTATCTCAAAATAAATTATTAAACATTAAAAAAAAACATTTTCGTGCTAGTTATTCGAGCATGCTAGGCTCTGTGATAAATCCTTTATGTATTTTATTTCCTCCTCATAATGACTCAAGAAATGTAGAATATTATCATTACTTTATAGATGCTGAAATTGGGACTTAACAGAAGTAAGTCACACACAATATAGTAAAAATGAAATTTGAGTCCTGGTCCCTATTTGTTCCAAAGACCAAGCTTTTTACCACTTGGTATTTACTTGTTCTTTTCTCTTCTTGATGATTTCATCTGTCACCTGGTTAGTTTGTACGTCAGGTTAGTGATGGTTAGTTTATGTGTCAGCTTGGCTAGTTTATAGCACCTAGTTATTTTATCAAATACTAATCTAGGTGTTGCTGTGGAGGTATTGTGTAGATGTAGTTAACATCTAAAATCAGTCAACTTTAAATAAAGTGGATTACTCTCTATAATGTGGTAGGGCTCAGTTTGAGACAGTTGCCTCTTCTGGCTTATATCTCCCATGGTTTACCTCTATCATAGTAATTATCACACTGGCTTATAATTCCACCATTAAAAGTTTATTTTTGGGGAGTGCCTGAGTGGCTCAGTTGGTTAAGTGTCCAACTTTGGCTCAGGTCATGATCTCATGGTTCATGGGTTCGAGCCCTGCATCGGGTTCTGTGCCGACAACTCAGAGCTTGGAGCCTGCTTCCGATTCTGTGTCTCCTTCCCTATCTACCCCTCTTCTGCTCACATTCTGTCTGTCTGTCTCTCTCTCTCTCTCTCTCTCAAAAATAAATAAACATTAAAAAAGGGTTTTTTCCCCTGATATACTGTAAGGTTCATATTTTGTTCATCTTTGTATCTCTAGTGCTCAGTGCAGTGGTTGGCATATAGAAGAGACCAACAAAGTAAAATGAGCAGTGAAAGAATATTATTAATATTTCAGTAAGAAGTAAAGAACAGATTATACATTTCAGTGAATATTGATGACAGCCACAGATAGCTGCCTTAAAAATACTTGTTCTCTTCTATGATTTAAAGTTGCTAAGTAGTTGCTGGCCGGATGGACACCATATTTCCCACCTTCCTTTTCATGTAGATGTGGAAATGCAACTACTTTTTTCCAATGAGCTGAAGTTTCTTTGAGAAGTAGGTGAGACTCTTCCATATTCTTCTTCTTCTTGTCATATGCAGACCCTGAGTCATGACAAGCTATGCATTGGGAGGAGCCTGGATCTCTGAATCACCACATGGAGGAAAGCACTTGCTGACCTCATTGTAAGTTTGTGTGAGCAGAAATCAAACACAGGCATCTGTTACAGCACTGAAATTTTGAGGGACTACTTTTCAGAGCAGCTATTTTTTCTAATTAATGTAACATTCAACCTAAAATTTAAAAAGCATATATTTATGATATGTGATTCAATGACATTGAAAATATAAAATTGAAGTTATCAGCCTTCATTATCTCCATATCATCATCTCCATCAACTTTACCTAAACCGAGTGTAAAAGCTTAAAAAGCCACTGATTTTGGTGACAGCATTTGGATATATTCCCACTCTTTCTCCACACCATGTGACTGTATTAATTTTTGAGAGCTAACACAGAATTCAGCCAATTTCAGAAAACAGAGTTGAAAATTCAAATTTTATCACTATCTGAAGTTTCCTTATTTCTTTTTTTTTTTTAATTTTTTTAATTTATTTATTTTTGAGAGAGAGAGAGCAAGCAGGGGAGGGGCACAGAGAGAGGGAGACACAGAATCCGAAGCAGGCTGCAGGCTCTGAGCTGTCAGCACAGAGCCTGAGGTGGGGCTCAAACTCACCAGCTGTGGGATCATGACCTAAGCCAAAGTGGACACTTAACCGACTGAGACACCCAAGCGCCCCTGAAGTTTCCTTATTTCTAAAATGATAATAGCTATATCCTGATTGGCTGCCCCCAAAATGCCATTTTTAAAACTTTACTTGAGGAGTGCCTGGATGGCTCAGTCGGTTAAGAGTCCAACTTCAGGTCATGATCTCCCTGTTCCTGAGTTCCAGCCCCTCGTCGGGCTCTGCGCTGACAACTCAGAGCCTGGAGCTTGTTTCAGTTTCTGTGTCTCCCTCTTTCTCTGCCTCTGGCCTGCTCATACTCTGTTTCTGTCTCTCATAAATAAATAAACCTTAAAAAAAATTGACTCTATTTGAAAACTTAATTGAGAAATTTTATTCAAGGGTATTTTATACAAAGAATACTCTTTTATTGAATTGTCACCTTTGGCTAAAAATAAATTGTATAAAATTGAATTAAAAATAATGAGCTATTTGTAATGAGGAATTTATTGGGAAGATTATTGAACTTCATTTAACTATCACATATTTCTTATATCTATGAAATAACAAAGGCAGAAGACCAAAAATACTGTCAATATAGTTTGTATGTATAAAACTTCCTAAAAACCCTTATGCATGTATCATTCAATACCTGTAATTTGTCTTTATGTATGGTTCCAGTGAACATTCAAACCAAATAAAAAGATTGAGGAAAAAATGTTAGTTGATCAAGGATGTTCTATTTTTATGCAAAGAATTTGCATCATAATCCAATGAATACCTGGTCAATCATTCAATCTTATCTTTAAACAAATTTTAAAGGAATGCCAAGAAAAACAAAGTTTGCATAAGTCTGTTTCTTTGAGTCAAAGACAATTTTTTTTCTCCAAATTGAGATGACATGATTTCTATGGCAAAGCTCAAGGTAGTTTTAAGTGGAGAGGCACCTGGAAATATTGCATATGTTTCAGCTGAAAATACCCACAATATGTGTTAAGGAAAAGATCCTGAGAATAGAATGCCAGAAACTTCTTCCAAAAATAACTTACTTTTCTCCTAATCACTCTGCGGTAGAAGCCAGAGTGGCAATCTTGACAGACATAGGCAGCTAACTAATGTATTGATGCAGGATAGACCAGTGATCCTGTGCTTTACCTCTTTTCTATTGAATTTAGAAGATATAATGCATGTAAATCCCTTAAAACTGTTCTGGCAGAGTAAGCATTCAATACTGGAAGCGGCCATATATCATAAAGTTTAAGTGCACGTGCTCTGGAGCCAGACTGCCTGGGTGTGAGTCCCAGTTCTACCACATCTCCCCATGTGACTCTGAGCAAGTACTTAACCTCTTTGTGCTTCGGGTTTCTTTTCTTTTTCATCTGTGAAGTATGGATAATGATCAAACTACTTCATAGGCTGGTTGTGAAGATTAAAATAGTAAATGCACGTTAAGTGCTGAGAGCCACACCTGTCTCATAAGGGCTCAATAAATTAGCTATTATTACTTAGTATGTACATGATGCTTAAAATGTTAGCCTCTTCCTCCTGTCACAAAGAGAAGTCATTTTATTAATTGCAAATGTAAATCCTTGTTTTCTTTTATAATTTCTAATGTACTTACATGCCATTTTCCCTTGGATAATACCCAGTGGTCTTTTTTCTTATCAAAACTTCAAATAAATCATTGTTATTTTTCTATGCATGAAAGATATCCTAAACATTTAAAAGAAATAATTACATACATTTAAAGGAAATAATTCTTATTAAGACTTAAAAAAATAATTAGATGCACATTTGAAAACACATTACATTTTTAAAGCAGATTATTTCTCCTTAAGGATGATGATATAGAGAATTCATTTTGAGCCTTCAGGGTATAAACAAAGACACTATTCAAGTTTCATAAATTCTTTTAACATGCCAGATGTAAAATCAATTAGCTGTAGAAATATGGCCTCATATTTTAAGGACTGCAACATTCTAATTGCTTGGTCTGCAGTTTTGGTTTTTTTTTTTTTTAAACAGTAATATAAGGGGATTTGGACTTAAACATTTTTCATTTCTAGAATGTTCCTGGTTGACTTTTGAAAGTACCCTAACATAAATGCACTGAGAATCTTCTTTGGAAATTTAAAAACAGAAAATCACATCTGTACCTTCAAGAAGACATCTCAGAAAGGTAATAAAAGGCCATCAACAGGACTCATCTATGATCCGTAAATATTTGTTATGAGTGTTCAAAATTGTAAATGTCTATTCTAGAGAACACTCTAAAATTTACGATTTAAAAAAATTTCAACAGACTGAGATTGTTCCAGTAGATTAGACATTGCCTAAGAAAAAAGAAAATAATACTCTTAAAAATATAATCACAGGCAGTAGTGATGAGACAGTAGCTTACTGGAATGGCAAATTAATGACTTAAGACTGGAGAGGTCAGCTGATTTGCCTAGACTTAGTTCCACATGCCTAGTCTTTGCAAACCTCAGTCACATTATCAAAAAAATAAAGCATGGACAAATTGCTTGACTTAAATGGGTAGTTCACAACTAACATCTATTAACAAAGCCTGTTCTAATGGACAGGTATGTTTATATTAGCTTTTTATCAGCTCCTTACTGCCCATTTCCAGATCAATTGTTTGCTGATTTTTAGACAAAATTCAAAGTGCTTCCTACCAAAGACACTTTTAACCATGTCTCTAATCTAGATCAAAACCAGGACATTTATTTTTCTTGCTCAAATGTGATGTAATTTGGTTATCACTTATCTGAATTACTTGAAGTCAGATATGTTTGGAAATTTGGGATTTTCTATATTTTAGACATAAAATGTAATCTAGATATAGTATACTTCATAATAGCCTCAGCAGGGTGTGATGCAGTATGTTATAATTAAAAGCATTAATATTTCTTCAGCATAAATATATAGATAGTGACACTAATTAGATTAGATAAATAACATAAAATAACTAAGTCACCAAATAAGCTAACTAAAAATGTTAGCTTTATAGAACATTGGAGATTTCAGACTTGTAAATGAGGTATTGTGATTAATAATATAAAAATAATGAACTAAAAGTGATTTCTGATAATAGATCATGGTTACCGAAATCACAAATTTATATAAACCAATAAAAGAATATGGAGTAACCACCTCACTGGTAATCATCCTAAATTTTAGAAAAAATATGTCTTTAAAAATAACTCTATGAAGGCACTAGAAATCAATCAGCAGTAAACAGAAACTGGAGGTAATACAACCCTTGAAAGGAGGGAACCACCTAGGTGAGATGCACAATTATACATTTTTATTCCCATAGGGACACTGCCTAGTTTATATTTGCATGTAGAAAGAGCCTGAGGAATCAGAGGTAGAATTTAGACTACCCAGAATGGCTGAAAAATGGTTGGATAATGCCAGAAACGAAAAGGATTTACAAAAACAACAACAACAACAATGACAACAAAACCCTGTGTCCAAATCCAAAGCTGGTATCTGAATGGCTTATGCATGGAGTGAGACTCCAAACTCCAGAAAAAAAAACAATGGCTGGAAGCCTGGGAGCTGAAAGAGACTTCAAAAATTACCTGTTGCTGAGAGTTTGGATTTAAAGTTTCACTAAATTAGAGGACCTTAATGAACCACCTTTACATTGAACTCTAGAAGGAATATGAATAGAAATAAAGACCAAACCCCAAGAGCAAGGACTTTGGCATAAGAATAAGGACACAATTGAAACAGTCATTTTCTAACAAAGCCTAAAACAAGCCTTCACAATATTAAGGTAATCTACCAGTAACTTAATGGCCTATCAGAACAAAATTCACTTTTTAAAAATTCCCTATGCTGCACCTTTTATCCCCATGACTTATTCATTCCATACCTAGAAGCCTACACCTCCTACTCCCCTTGACCCATTTTGCCTATCCCCTCTCCCCCCGGCAACCACCAATTTGTTCTCTGTATTTATGGGTCTGTTTTTGCTGTTTTGCTTGTTTTATTGTTCATTTTGTTTTGTTTTAGATTCTACATATAAGTGAAAATAATATGGTGTTTGTCTTTCTTTGTCTGGTTTATCCCACTTAGCATAATACCCTCTAGGTCCATCTATGTTGCTGCAAATGGGAAAAATTTCATTCTTTTTCAAGGCTGAGTAATATTCTATTATATATCTATAGCATATCTTCTTTATCCATTCAACTATCAATGGACGCTGGGGTTGCTTCCATGTCTTGGCTATTATAACTAATGACGTAATCAACATAGGGATACATGTATCTTTTCAAATTTGTGTTTTCAGTTTCTTTGGGTATATACCCAGAAGTAGAATTATTAGATAATATGGCATTTCTATTTTTAATCTTTTGAGGCACCTTCATACTGTTTTCCACAGTGGCTGTACCAATTTACATTCCCACCAACAGTGTCCTAGAGTTCCTTTTACTCCACATTCTTCACAATACTTTTTATTTCTTGTTGTTTTTTTTTTCATTCCAGTGACTCCGACAGGTATAAATAAGGTGATATCTCACTGTGGTTTTGATTTGCATTTCCCTGATGATTAGTGATGAACATTTTAATGTGACCGTTGGCCATTTGTATGTATTCTTTCAGGGAAAAAAGTCTATTCGGGTCTTCTGACCATGTTTTAATTGGATTATTTGTGGTTTTTTGGTGTTGAGTTGTGTAAGTTCTATATATATTTTGGATATTAACCCTTTATTGGATGTATCATTTGCAAAAAATCTTCTCTATTTTGGTAGGTTGACTTCCTCATTTTGTTGATTTCTTTCACTGTGCGAAAGACTTTTATTTTAGTATAGTCCCAATAGTTTACTTTTGCTTTTGTTTCTCTTGCTTTAGAAGACATACCTAGAAAAACATTGCTAAGACCATAATCCACGAGATCACTGCATATGTTTTCTTCTAGGAGTTTTATGGTTTCAGGCCTCATATTTAGGTCTTTAATCCCTTTTAACTTTTTTGTTGTGCATGTAAAGTGGTTTGGTTTCATTCTTTTGCATGTGACCATCCATTTTTCCCCAATACCATTGTTGAAGAGACTATCATTTACCCATTGTATATACTTACCCATTGTATATACTTGCTTCTTTCATCATAGATTAGTTGTCCATATAAGTGTGGGCTTATTCATTATTTTTATTATTTTTATTTTTTTAATGTCTATTTTTGAGAGAGAGACAGAGTGTGAGCGGGAGAGGGGCAGAGAGAGAGGGAGACACAGAATCCGAAGCAGTCTCCAGGCTCTGAGCTGTCAGCACAGAACCCGATATAAGGATTGAAATCACAAACCATGAGGTCATAACCTGAGCCAAAGTCGGATGCCTAGGTGACTAAGCCACCCAGGTGCCCCTTCTATTTTTCAAAGGAAGGTAATAAAATTCAGTTTCTGCAACATGTCATCCACAATGTTTAATATCCTTTAAAAAAAACCTATGAAACATAGTAAAGAAATACAAAAATTCAACCCATAGACCAGAGTGAAGTGGGATGAAGGGAGGACATAGAAACACAGCCAGAGATAACAAAGATGTTGAAATTAACAGACAATATATAACCAATATGTTGAGGTAAGAAGATAAGATTTCATAATTACTAAGATGAAAATATTAAAGAATCTGTAGTATAAAATGGATATAACGGGTAAATTTCTAGGCAGATATGAAAGCTATAAAAAAAGAATCAAATGGAAATCCTAGGGCAAAAAATATATAATATCTCCACAGAAAAATTATTATATAGGCTTTATAGCAGATTGTATACACATACAGACACTCAACGAATCAATGATCTATTTATACCAATCTATAGATTATACACATGAAAGCGCAAAGACGAGATAAAGAAAAAATACAGAAACTTTACGATCTATAAGATTGTATCGGGAGATCTAACACATGTGAAATGCAGTTCAAACTATGTCAATGCTGCTTGGAACTCACTGAAAGGAAAAAATAAAAGCGCTCTTAACATATCAGAATTGTCAACAAAAGTCTTTCATTTATTAAGTACTTGCTGTGTATCACTAATTTTGACTTCAGAGATCCAGTGGTGAACAAGAATGACAAGATTTATGATTTTATGAAACTTACATTCTAGTTATGGAAAACAAACGCTGAACTACAGTTTTAATCATATGTCTTATAGTAATAAAATAAAATAAATTGATATCATGGAAAGTAGCCAGTTAATACTCTAAATAACATTCTGAAAGGTCTGTCTGAGGAGGTAACACTTGAAGTATGACACCACAGAGCAAGTCCTGGGATTAAGAGGGTAGAGTAATTTAGAAAGACAAAATAACTAATGTAAACGCCTTAAAGTAGAAAGAAGTTTCACATGTTTGAGGAACAGAAAGATACCAAGTATAGTTCCAGAGCAATAAGTTAAAGGGACTATTATATAAGGTGAGTATGCAAAGGCCAATCAGGTCAGGCCA
Organism: Panthera uncia; assembly: GCF_023721935.1. Lineage (NCBI taxonomy): Eukaryota > Metazoa > Chordata > Mammalia > Carnivora > Felidae > Panthera > Panthera uncia. The sequence continues at coordinate 115,108,701 of NW_026057577.1, forward strand.
GGTAAAGGAGCTTCTTTGCTTATTTGTTTGTTTGTTTTTACACAATAGGAAAACACTGAAGTGTTTTAAATGACATGCCATGCCATGCCATGATTTATGCTTTTAAAAAATCACTGTGGGAAGAAAAAATGTTACAGGGGAAAAAAATAAAAACTGGAAATTTGATGTTGAGTGCACAAGGTAAATAGGCATAAATTTGTAATGGGGGATCAGGAAAAAGGGGAATCAAGAATGATTCCTGAGAGTTTAAGTTTGGGTCTCAAGGAATTGGAGGATGGTAAATATGAGATAAAGAAAACCCTGGAAGAAGTGTTAAGTTTGGAAAAGAAATGAAGAGTTCTATTTTGGACATGTTGCAGTTAAGGTCCCTTGAAGATACCCAAGAGGAGATATGAAGGAGGTAGTCTGGTGTATGAGAGTAAAGTTCAGGAAAATGTTCAGAACTACATCTATAAATCAGGGGGTCCATGGAATAAAGATGCTCAAATCTGTGAATTTAGGTAAGATCATTTAAAGAGAAACTATGATTAAAGAAGAGAAATAGCTAAGATTTCAGTCCTTGGGCACTGTAAAATTTAAATGTAAAAATTAAATGCATGGCCAGTAAGGTAGAAGCAAAACCAATAGAATATACTAAAAGCCAACGGAAACAGGTGTTCAAAAGGAGTTCTTTCATGTATTCAAATATTTATTAAGTACTCACTATGTGACAGTCAATGTTTCAGGCCATTGAGTTACATCAGTGGATATTAAAATGGATAAAAACCTCTATTACTATTGAGATTATTTTCTAGTGGGAAGAGAGACAATAAAACAATAAATATAATAAATTTAAAAATCATATTACAGAAGATGAATTTTAATGAAAAACTTTTTAAATGTAGAGCATGTTAACAAGGGTATAGAACAGCAGGTATAATGGAAGAAATGGTTTGTAATTTAAATTATTGTGATCAGAGTAGGAAATGATTAACTTTGTCAAGGGCTATCGAAAGATTAAAGGAAAAACTGAAGACAGAGCAATGAATTCTAAATTGGTGGTAGTTGATAACTTTTGACAAGAGTGGTTTCAGAGTATGGTGTGTATGGAGTGGGTTGAGAAAAAATTTCAAAATGAGAAGATAGGGACCTGTAGAAAAATCTTCTCAAGATTAGCATTCAAAAAGAACAAAAAATTGAAGATTTATTGAGAAAGGATGTAAAGCCAAGGAAACACTTTCTTTTTTTTTGTTTTAATTTTTTTTAACATTTATTCATTTTTGAGAGACAGAGAAAAACAGAGCGTGAGCAGGGAAGGGGCAGAGAAAGAGAGGGAGACACAGAATCTGAAACAGGCTCCAGGCTCTGAGCTGTCAGCACAGAGCCCGACGCAGGGCTCGAACTCACAAACTGCAAGATCCTAACCCAAGCCAAAGTTGGACGCTTAACCGACTGAGCCACCCAGGCATCCAGAGCCAAGCCAACACTTTCTAAGATTTTGGAGTTACTGAAGAAGGAGGTATGCTGATGGATATGACCCAGTGTGAATAGAAAAAAATTGATGATCTGAAACAATTGCATATATATACTTATGTGTGTGTGTGTGTGTGTGTGTGTGTTGTTCACCAAGCAACTGGGAAGCCTAGAGCAGATGGTATTTGGAAACATGATGAAGGTGATTGCTTTGGATAGGTTTGGCACAAGGCATTACACCCAATATTGTAATAGGATAGAAAGAGAATGTGGCAAATTTGGGTAGTATTATTGGAGAAACCAGATGAATTCCATTTGATTATTTCTACTGATTCTATGGACCATGAATGTAAATCTTTGGTTTAACTTAAAGAGAAGTTCATGTTGTGCTCATTAAGTATCAGTCATAATCCCCTTTGCATTCAAATTCAGAGCAGGTAGGAAACAAGAAGACACAGAAAAGGAAGTACCAGCTTTGTTCATTCAAGCAGTAGAAAACCAGTGAAATTGTAGAGCATGTACAGTTAGATATTTGGATTTAGAGTTCAAAGAGAAGCCTGAGATGGAAATGAAGAGTTCATAGTCAATAGATAAAGCTTGGATTTGAATGATATCATCTAGAAAGAAAATATAGTGAGAAAAAAGTAGAGAGCTAAAAATGGAACCTAAAGGAAAACTCATTATTTCAAGTGCAAAAAGAAAAAGATGACCTTTCTTTTTAAAAATTTTTTAATGTTTATTTATTTCTGAGAGAGAGAGAGAGAGAGAGAGAGAGAGAATGAATGGGGGAGGGGCAGAAAGAGAGGGAGACACAGAATCCGAAGCAGGGTCCAGGCTCTGAGCTGTCAGCACAGAGCCCAATGTGGGGTTGGACCTCACAAACCGTGAGATCATGACCTTAGCCGAAGTCAGACGCCCCACCGAATGAGCCACCCAGGCGCCCTGAAAAAGATGAACATCCTGGGAAGTAACCAGAACATTTAGTAACTCAGAGTTCAACATATTTAGTTATAATATCAAATAGCAAAGAAAAATAACTAAGATAAAAGAAAATAAGGATATGGAAATAGTAATTTTAGTTGACTAGATCTAAAACTGGACTCCAGTAGATTGAGGACTGAAAGAGAGGGAAGGAAAGTAATGATGTTGAAGTTGGTCTGCTATTTCAAGAATCTTGACTGTAATGGGGAATGGAGGGAAATGAGAATAACTAAATGAAGTAGACTTTTTGTTGCGTAGGTTTTATATATTTTTAATGGTAGAGACTTAATCCAGATTATTTGTTAAGAGCAACGAAAAGTAGAATGGGAGTTTACAGACATGAGAAAGAGAATAGTAAAACAAATACCTCAAGGGGGAAGAGAAATGGTGGCCAGAGCAGAAGGTTGCAGAATGAGACTCAAACAAGTAAATGTATATAACTTGGTACGTATCAGTAGTGGAAACAGGGAACTCTCCCCTGAAATTCTCAGTGTTCTTAGTGAAATTGGAACCAAATGAAAAAGAACAGGTTAAAGGAAGGAAAATAAAATCAAATGAGATTCTTTTTCCTAAGTGGGTTACCCAACCTGGACAAAACCCAGGGTAAATAGAACAAAGAAATGAACATATAAATCTATGAAATGAGATACTAAACAGAAAGATACCTATAGAAATTAAGATTTCCAAGAAGAAAATTCTTACTCCATAGCTGAAAATTAATGTCCCATCTCCAGTCCCCCATAAAGAGATCGTCTAAGAATCTCTGAGAGGAACTCAGACTTTTTACAAAGGCAAATGCAGACAGTACAAGGCATATGGTTAACAAAAGGCAGGTAGAAACCAATGTCTCATGTGTATGTAAGTTATGACTTGCATAAGATTTTAAAAATTAGAGGGTCACCTGGGTGGCTCAGTTGGTTAAGGGTCGGACTCTTGATTTCGGCTCAGGTCATGATCTTGTGGTTTAGTGAGTTCGAGCCCTGCTTTGGCTCTACGCTGACAGTGTGGAGGGTGCTTGAGATTTTCCCTCTTTCTCTGCCCCCCCCCAATAAATAAACTTAAAAAAGAAATATTTTTAAAAACGAGAAACAAAGGGCTGATTTTCTTTTTCTGATCTCTAAAACAAATCACACCAAATTAGCCACAATTTCTGGTACAGTCCTAATAGGATAATGCCAAACACAAAGTTTATGAAATACAAACATTTGATAGAACCTATAGTGAGATTCTTGTTGATGTATTGAGAAGAGTGAACTTGACAACTAGATTTATCCAGGGGAATTGGTAAGTGACAGAAATATTGCTAATTAATGGATTTCTACTAGCCAGTAGGAAAGTGTCTCAGTGGAATGTTGAAAAGTGCAGTTTTCAACCCTACCTATTGCAAACATTTTATCAATGACTTAGATGCTATAACACATGGCAAGGTTATGACGGAAGAGAAAATTAACAAAAATACATGTGAGTGTGTGTGAATAAGAGAAGAAAGAGATAAGGAAGGGGGAAAGGAGAAACAGATGGAAGACACAGAGAAAGGTATCTATCCAATCATGTTTATACCCACGGCCACCATTCTGATCATTGTCCTTATAATTCTTGTCTGAAGCATGGCACCCCACCCTATTTTCTCTTTTTTAAAAAAAATCTTTTAACATTTTTATTCAGTTTTGAGAAACAGAGACAGAATGTGAATGAGGGAGAGGCAGAGAGAGAGGGAGACACAGAATCTAGAGCAGGCTCCAGACTCTGAGCCCTCAGCACAGAGCCTGACACGGGGTTCAAGCCCACAAACCGTGAGATCATGACCTGAGCCAAATTCACATGCGGAACTGACTGAGCCACCCAGGCACCCCACGAATAGTTTTTTTTTTTAAGTTTATTTATTTCTTTTGAGAGAAAGAGAGAGGGCGGTGAAGGGCAGGGAGAGAGGGAGACACAGAATCCGAAGCAGCCTCCAGGCTCTGAGCTGCCAGCACAGAGCCTATGCAGGGCTCAAACCCATGAACAAACGGCGAGATCATGACCTGAGCTGAAGTCAGAAGACTAACCGACTGAGCCACCCAAGTGTCCCCTATTTTCCTGCTACCACTATTATGGTTGCCACGTTTAGAGAAATGCAAAATCAGAAAGCAAATAAAAAAGGGCAGTGCCACAAGAAGGCTTGTTGACAGCGTGAAAATACGTAAAGATGGTGGCCTTTGAAGCCTGACAAATGCAGGCTTAAATTTTGACTCTCTAGTTACTAACTACGTGACTTGGTCAATTTATTTAATCTTCTCCTGCCTCATTTTCTTTCTCTGAATAAAAGACATGTCTATCATAGATATACTGATTGAGGATTCAATGAGATTATGGAGAAAAAATGCCTGGGTGATTTGTTCCTATTAAATTGTTGCAATGAATACATAAAAAACTGTTGTAGGAACTGACAGTGATTACCTTCAAAAGGAAAGGTGGGGAGGGTGAGAGAATTGTCTTCAAAAAAGTACTCTCAATACTTGAATACTTATTGTTTCAAGTATCATATATTGTAAAATTTGGTTTATATAAAAACAACGGCCTACAGAACAATGGGTAATATATCATAGAATAAAGATTGGGACTCAGTATCAGAAGAATATTTTCTGACACATAGAATTGTGAGAAAATACCTAAACTGCCAGGGGATGCAGTGAAATTTCAGTTATTGAAGATTTTCCAGCTGAGGATGGGAAAATACCAGAGCAGTCATTCAGGGGCTGCATATATACGGTAGAAGACAGGATGAGATCGCTGTAAAACTCCTCTCCACAATTTGACATTTTTAAACTTCTGCAATAACGATATAATTTCCTTCTACTCTTGGGTAATTCATATTAGAGATTGAAATTTAAAATATATTTTTATCTTAAAACAGCTTCAATATCACTGTGTACCCAAAACGGAAGGTTGGATCACAGCTACATCATATATCTGAATTAAGGAATTTTGATACATATATTTTTTTGTCATTTACTCACAAAATATGCACATTCATGCACACATACATGGCAAAAATGATGATTTTAACCTATTTGACACACACAGCTCTCCGAAAAGACTGTCATATTGTCGATAAAATCATAAACAGTGCTTTGGACCTGTTTTACTTTTGAAAATCTTGAAATAGACGGTTATCTATACCACCTATACTCTTTAGGTCTGAAGGAACAAAGAACGTGTGGACTCAGAGTTCTGTCTCTCAACCTTGTAATTGTATATTTAGAAAAGAACAGAAATGAAGAAATTTCTACTTTATAGTTTTTTTTTTCTTTTAAATTACTGGTCTGAGAGAAAAAAAATCACTGCTATGCTTGGCATTTCTGCTTACTAATCCATAAAAGGAAATTGTGTTGAATTTTTTTTTCAGAGTGAAAATTAGCAAATCTATAAGTGTTTTTTCATCTTCTGTTTACCTCTCTTTTATGACAAGAATGAAGATAATGACGAAAATATATGTAATACCTAAATGTTGTCAGATATTCATCATATTTATATTCCTTACCGACTCCACTGTCCGTAGTGATTTAATACTACATTAAAGTCAAACCTGGGAGGACATCATAAACAGCTCTTGTTTAAAGGGCATTGTGAAGGAGAGCCTTTAATCTGATTGATGAAATAAATGGAAAGTAATCTATCCTCTATTCAACAGCTTGTTGATGATATGAAAGAATTCCTACTCAAGCAAGCAAGGCTTTAAAGAGAAAGACCTCTTTCATCCTGTCAGCCTCTCATTTTTAGAAAAAAGTTAAGTTTTTCATCATGGTTCAGGGGAGTCCTTGTAAAACGTTCATTGAAAATTTAAGAGCAATTACAGTGTCAGACAGCTAGAAAAATTGCTTTTACTGAGTGAGAGTTCTCTGACAGATGCATTGTGGGAGAATTGATTCTTTCTAAGGGATAAGTGAATTGTCATTGTTAGGCTCTTCTCATGACATCTAGCTAGATGTCATCTGCTTTGTAACAGAAGATTTGAATCAGACAACTGTACTCAACACTAGACAGTGTCTAGATTAGTTCTGCAAAGAAATAAGGCTTTGCTCTGCATGGCATCAACTGAGCTTTTAAAGATTACAGATGAGCAAGGGTTTCAAAAAAAAAGTTAGAAAAATCAAAAACAAAGCTTTATAGCCACTTCAGAAAGCCTGGATGTTTAACCTGTAAGGAAGTCTGTCAAATCCTTGTGGAAACCATATAGAGAAAAGATCAATAGGATACCTACTGGCTCCATTAGCTTGATGTAAAAGGGGGAGAGGGAAGCTGCTTTTCCACAAGAGAAACTACATTATTCCAGGGATTATGCGGGATCAGTTCACTTTGCAGAGAAGAAGAAGAGAAAATGAATGAAGATTCTTGGTGGGCCAGGACTGGAGAGAAAGGGCTTGTCAGGTAATATAACTGGTGATAAGAAAGTGGCTTATTGACTGGGAGGTGTCTCTAATTAGATGTTCATTTGCATAGGGGAAGGTGCCCGTTCTAATCTGGAGTGAGGCTGGAGGAGATGTGCAGAAAAATGGCTGTCACTCAATCTGCTGCAAGCTAAATCTAACATAATTCGTGAATTTTGTACTCGCTCGTTATTTACACTGACTTTTAAGAGTGAAGGAATATACTTGCTGTAGAAAAATATGCGTTTTAATGAATAAAATAACTCTCCACATGTCATATATTTTACAACCTCATGCACGTTAACCCTTGAACTAGGACTGAAATATTTGGTTATGTACACACGAATAGAAATATTTAGTACAACTTGATGTTATAAAAAGAAAAAGTTTCAGTGTTTTTAGAAAGGTTATTTCCAGGAATTTATTTATTATTTGTTTTTCCTCTTTTCAATTGATGTTTTATTATAACACTTTATATTTTTAAAAGTTTATTTTAACAAATATTTTTCACAAAATTAGTTTTTGAATATTTTCAGTTAAACTTAGTTGAACATAAACAATACTATTGAGTAGGTAAACCATGAGTAATTTCAATTTGGGGGACATGGTTGGCATTAGCCAAAATATATCTAGTAATTCATAGAATGGTTCAGAAATTCTTTAATTTTTGTAGAATTGTGTTACTAGTTCCCAGTAACACTGTGCACTAAAAGTCCAATAACTTTAAAATAGTATTTTTAGAAATTTACCTCAGCTTTAGCAAAATAGCAAGAGATTAAGTTATTTAACTTCCTCTTTTCTTTATTGAATTAATTTTAAGTTTTTATGGATTAAAACATTCATAAGAATCTGTAGAAACACAAACCATCAGCACACCCTTAGCGAGAAAAGCTTTGTCTTCCCAAAACAGTGGCCTGTGTCTGTATTCCTGTTCCGAGCATTCTTGCAATTTATGTTTCCCTGGAGCCCTTTATCAATGTTTATTTGAGTCCTCAAATGAATTGATAATGATTCAAAGGGCAAACTTGAATTCTGCTAGTAGAGTACAGTTAAAATTAAAGAACACACAAATCTGACTGCTTTCATTTCTGGTATTTTCCTTTTAATATCCCCACACATTTGTTTCACTCAGGTTGGCAAAGTGCATTTAAGTAGTTTACTAACAACTGAATTATTTCATGTGTCTCCACCCTAAGCAGTAATACATTATTCAGTGAATTGCAACACGGAGAGGAGTATGTTATCCAGTCAGTGGTGTTACAATTCAAAGCATTTGGCATGATCAATATCACAATATACACTAGGTTTAAAAGAACTTACTTGATTGCATAGAATTTTATAAGTGTAAATCTGACAGTAAGATAATGTGGTTAAACTGAATGCCACAAACACACAAATGTTGCATCTATCAGTTATTTAAAAATGAATAGGCAACAGAAATTATGTTTTTTTGGCTTTCATAGAGCGCGCTCCGATAGGATGCTTGTGTATGAGTCATTTACAGTTAGCAAATGGCAGAACAAACTGAATATAATATTTTACAATACATAACAAAAGATAAGCCATCCAAAAGTGTATAAATAGAAACATGCAATTCTTGTACATAAAATGTGTTTTTAACTTGTTAGAAAACATTGCAAGATATTCTCAGCCCCAAAGTACAGGGACTTGAAAAGGGGTAGAGCTATATTTGGTCATGTGACCTAAGTGTTCCTTAACTCAACAGTGTGAAATATGGAACAAGCACAATCAAGAGGCATTTATTAATGAACAATTGAGCAGTCTAAGAGAAACTCATGAGAAAGCATATAAATGAATTTGTGAAATCTATTTCATCAGTGATTTTAGTAATCCATATAAAATATGACTATACATTCTGTTAAATAATTTCAGGCTATTTTCCAGTGGAAAGTAGATTTCACTTCCATTTTGCCTATTGGCTCCTATTACCCACTTATTTCTGACTAAAATTGACAACAGTTAAAAGAATATTATTTTTCTCCTTTCAGATGTATTTAAATATACTTAAGTGTATAGAATTCTTAAGTTTTAAGTACTTTATGAGGAAAAAGCAAATTTTTAATTAAGAAAAAATGTAACAGAAGAAAATTGTTTTAATAAGAACTTTTCAATTTTCAGAGAAATGTAAAAATTGTTTATTTTAATCTTTCATACTTAAAATATGGAAAGAATCAATTGGTATCGGTTGATGAGTCATTCCCCTGTAAGTCCAATGCCCTACATTACAATGGTCACCATTGAGATTGGTTACATGTTACAGCTTACCATTGTTATTAACAGCCTTTTGCATTATATGGGGGAGAATCTTCTGCAATTTCTGAGAGACATGTCAGAAAAAAACAAAATTTCTAACATTTATTGTTTATTTTTGTGGTGGCCCCATGTTTATAAAGGAACAAAATAAAGGCTGTGGAATATTTATGATGGAATGGATGGCTTTACTCAGCAATCAGCTGCCCAGTTGAATATGAAATAATTTGTCTCTATCTATGCTTGTGTGACTACTATATGTGGCAAAGTCTATTTCCTGGTGTCATATTATGAAAGACTCAGTAGAGCAGGCTTTTTTCTTCCCCAATATGAGTCCAAGAATTACTTTAATCTTTTTTCTTCTATGAGAAAAGATAAATGTTATCTGCTGTATATACCTGATGAAACACTTATCTATTTTGATAATTAATGAATCCATTTTAAGCACATGTTATACTATCCATCTTTCGTGGTTCAAAAATGGATGACAGTGTGATTACGTCTTTGTGAGATAAGTAAATGTGTATATTCTTAGATCATCTGGCTTTTAAAATACCAGCGAAGTAAAACTGTGGCAATTTAGTTGTTTTTCTTAATCTGGACTTCCAATTTGGTAGTGCTGTCTATTTCATCGAATGAGAATAAATTATATCATAGTTGATAATTTAAAAACAATAGAGCTACACTGAAGTTGAATATACTAATCATTTACTATTATTTTATATATTTATATATTTTCCAAAATGTGTGACATAAGATGTTCCTCTGGGCAGTGTTGATGTAGATATGAGCAAAAGATATAGTCAACCCTATTTACTCCACTGGAAAGAAAGTGTCGAGAATGGAAGACACATGGGCCCCTTCAGAGCGCCACTCATGTCAGTGGTTCTAATGAGCAGTGACTTAGAACAGTCAGCATTTTTTAACAATGTGGCCTTCACTCTAAATGCAGCTAAAACTTTATGGTTAGCCAGCACAGTTGTGACCTCAGTTTTGAAGAGGCGTGATGAAACTAAATATCATGTTTTTAAGAGCTAGAAAATTTGTATTCTTAAACTTAGAAAATTAAAGGTAAACCTAGGATACTATTTTATATTCTTATATTTTACCACAATTAGAATGTTTAGAAAACCTGTTTTATATATTTAAGATAATAAAGACCCAAAAAGTATTTTTCTAGGATACTCTTTCTCCTCATTCCATTCAGTTAGGCACTGTCCTATCTATAATTTTGAAAATTCTTCCCTAAATCCATTGAAACACATTGCCCCTGATCATGTTACCCAGTATTTGCAGTTGAAAAAATATTAACCACTGGAAAGCATTATCATAATGTTCCAAAATATAGTAAAACTAGATGATATAAGATGTAAATATATGCCAAACTAAGAATTGTACCTAGAACTGGACATCAAGGTTTGGACAGGTAGGAATTAATAAATTAAACTTTTGAAAAGTACATTTTTCCTTTTGTTTCATATTTCTTGGTGTGTAATCTGCAAATTTCAAATTACATAGCCACTCCCAGGATGGAATACTCATGTCCACAGCACCTAACAGAACAGCATTCACATAAATCAGTTGAAAGCAAAGACAAAAGCTACAATATGCCCAGGTTGTCAATTTGTGTTTAATGTGTTATGGAAGTTGCAATGTCTTTTAATTGAAATATATTTCAGGTGGGGAGAGCAGAGAAGAGGACTTAATATAGACTAAGACTTACTAAATGTCTCTTTCAAGATACTTATATTGAACTCATTCACTTTATTTTTTTTAAAAAAATTGTAATTTTAACTGGTATGATGGGTTCCTTTTTCTTGAATGAATGAGTTATTTTAGCAACATTTAGGCTATAGTGTGGGAAATGATTAGAGCAAAATCAGGTTAAAGTTGAGCATTCCCTACTTGAGCCTTTTTGTTATCATCTTCTGTTGTAATGGCATGCTACCATTGGGATTTGCTTTCCCAAAGTGATTGAAGAAATAGAAAGATAGAAAGAGGGAACTGGTTACAGTGGTGATAACAGGCTATCTCTACGGGTTATATTTAAAGCTGTGATGACACTCAAGTCTTCTCTTAAAAATACATCGTTCTCTGTGATGTGTGTTACAGACATTAAGAATGACAGCGCGCCATATCAAAAATTCCTTATATAATTGTGAATTAATATTATTCATTGAAAATTGATCTCTAATTAAAGAGAGCTTGGTATAGTTTTAAATTATGTATATTGTCATATTAGAGAATGTCAAATATTTTTTTAAGTTTATTTATTTATTTAGAGATACAGGGTGGGAGAGGGTTAGAGGGAGAGGGAGAGAGAGAATCTTAAGCAGGCTCCATGCTTTCAGCGACAGGGTGCTGGATCTCATGAGTGGTGAGATCGTGACTTGGGCCGAAGTCGAGTCAGATGCTTAACCAACTGAGCCACTCAGGCTACCCAAATGACAAATATTTTAAATGCTGATCAACAAGAGCTTAGGTTGGGGTGCCTGTCAGCACAGAGTCTGCTTGGGAATCCTCTCTCTCCTTCTCCCTGTGCCTCTACCCTGCTCATGTTCTCTCTCTCTCAAAATAAAATAAATTTAAAACAAACAAACACAAGAGCTTCGGTTAGGCAGCATTTCTCAAAGTCATTTCACTTAGAGGCTCTAATCAAAGAATGTCTAGCTGGACAATATTTCAATGAAACACATGTTGAAAAATACTATCCTACTATAGCAGTAGATAACAAGGTCTAGATCTTTCAAGAGACACATTATACATATAAACCAACTTGGGGAAAAACCCAAAGCATTAGATCACACTGCAGATGGCTCCAAACTTTAGAGAAAACGCAGAAGAATTTTTCAAAGACTTGACTTTACTATGGGAAACATTCTAGAAGTTAGTTCTGAAAAAACTGGCTGGCATGTTTTAAATTCTACATTTTATGAATACCAAGAATTCATAGAAGTACTCTTTTTCTCCCTTCTTCCAATTCTCTTCATCAGGCACTAGGCACATATGTTTTAAAATAGTCTCTTTGCTTCTAATTACTCCCCCATCAAAAACTGTCCTACTTTGATTCATATTAAATTTCTGAAGATACCACATATTTTAAGGTAATATATATTCAAGGACGAAAGCAAGTAGTGAAGGTTATAAGATATCTATGGAAAATAGAAATCACTGTGTCCCAGAATGCTTAGCAAAAGTCCCCAGGAAGAGTGTGAGTTTGAGAGGGAGTATTTCCCAAATGCTAAAGTAAAAGAATACAATGGTCAGGAACATGCATAAGGAAGTGTTCTCTAAAGACTATCAGTACATAAACTAAAATGATATGACAGTGTGTCCACAGTGTGGTCTTTGGTGTTAATTTTCAATATTTCATCGTGAAAGTGGTCTTGAAAATCTGAGCTAACTATGGATGAGAGGAATGTCTCTATGTTTCCTGTTCCCTGTTATCTTTCACATTTAACACTACTTGTTTCTTGTGTTCTCTTTTATCAAAGAATATTATAGGTTCCTATTAGTCTGAGCCTTGAATAGTGTCAAGAACAAGACATCCAATGGAAAGGATTCTTGTCTAAGACTGCAAATGCCTATGCTTGAACTTGAAGTCTGTTGCTATAGCCCTTAGCCTTGCCTATGACTGCCCCAGAATTATGCTGAGGTATGACAATGTATGCCTGACCTTATTTGTTAGGAGTGATTTATAGAGTGCCTTGCTTCTTAGGAGCAGAACACAATCTGTACTGAACCTTACATCAAAGAATTTTTCTGTATTAGTCTCTTTATTTACTGTATCACATTTTCAAATGCTACTCACCATCCACTCCACAAATCCATTAGTGGTTTGTGACTTTGTTGATAAACTGTCCACCTTAATTTATACATTATTTTATAATCACAACATTGCTTTACACTATTGGCAATTAAATCGTGTTTAAATGAACCACATAAATAAAGGTGGTAAATAGTTTCCTGGGATTTAATTAATTTAATTAATTAAGACCTGAGTAATCTTAGTCTTAAATCCCTAAATTTCCTCATTCTTCTTTTGCTATGCCTTTCATTTACCGCATACACACACACACTCACACACACACACACACACACACACGCAAATAGCTTGCTGGCTAGCCTCAATCTTCAGAAATTCTCAGGTTTCCAGAATTATTCTGACATGGAAATAACCTAATAAGAGTCTTGATGGTTGACATGGTTCTAATATATCCAGTAATTACAAATATAGTTCCAAAATGGTTGAAAAATAAAGGCTATATTTAGTGAACTCTGGTCTTTACTCTTATGGAATAATGTAGAACTTCACATTAGGTGGTGACATTCACAGCTCATGTGCAAAACTGCACATTACACAGTAGAGTTTCAAGAGTGGAGAGAAGTGATCAATTGGTATGGTAATCTACAGAGCTGAGAAACAGTGGTGGCAGCAACGACCACAATGAAAGGGATTTACAGTAGGGTTGGTGGCAATAATAGCAACAACTGTTTCTTATTCCAACCAGTGCCAGGCAGCAAATTGCAGACACTCAGACAATGGCAAGTGTTAAAAAGATAAAAGATAGAGCAGCTTGGCACTTGAGTAGATAACTGGATGCTGGGGAGAAGCAGCCAATTGCAACCTGATACATATCCCCTAAAAGGCTTCAATGTGTCATCTGTAAGCATGCCAATCACTGGAATTCAGAAGCCTTGAAGATACACAACGGTGCAGTGAAAGCATCAAGTACTTAGTAATGCAAACCTGGGTTTGGAAATGAGACTCGGTTACTTTACTATCTTTGTCACTCTGGGCCAGCCTCTCAAGCCTCAGTTTCCAAATCTTTAAATTAAGATGAGCATATATGCCTCTTATGTTTATTATAAATATTAAATGAAACCACATAAGTATAGCACCAAGCAGAAAGCACATAATAAATACTTAGAAAACAGTATTGTGTCATTGAGCTCTGGGCTCCCTGCCATTTGTTAGAACTATTGATTTTTATTATAGAAAATACTTCGAAAAATCCAACAATAAATTACTGTTAATAGATGCTTTAATGAGAAGTTATGTTGAACATGTATAATGTAAATTATTATTTAAACAAAAACTGCAGAAATTCATTTATCCTTTCAGTATCTGGTAGTAGGGATTCAGTGTGAGCGATTTAGAGATAATTGAAGGTTATTTTTGAATATTTTTAATATACTTTGGTCATTTGGTATGAAAAACCCTCATAAAAATGAACCCTTTCACATTTTCTTGGAAAAAAAGTCAACATAATGAATTAGATGTCTGTTTTGGACAGATACAATCCTGCTATAAATGGCTACAGATTACTGCCATTTGAAAGATTTTTTCTTTTTTGGTGTGGTTTCAGGATTTTTTTCTTTGTCTCTAATTTTTGCTTCTCACCTGCCATCAAGTACTATTTAATATGCCTCCAAAATGAACCCAACCAAACTCTAAAGCCCACATACAAACATCCCCCTGCCACAAATATGCTCAGTCACAGTAAGTGTCATCGATCATCTGCCGTGACTACCAAACTTGTTTAGATTTTTGAGAACATACAAGTCCACAGGATTTGATGAACAGAGATGTGAAAACATTTTTAGGAAGTTACACAAGCTTTGATGTGGAGACTTAGGATATTTATTTGACTTCCCACAAGACATTTTTCTCTTTATCTGTGAGTTCTTAGCTGTGTTCCAGAGAAGCAAGTATGCCAAATGAATAACCTTCAGATGAGTGAGTTACAACTATCTCCTTGCTTTGGTTTAATAAAAATAACTTGCTTGTCTGAAAAATACATTACGTGTTCATTAGAGAAAACAGTTTTCCCTCTTAAATTTGTAGAAAAGGCTAAATAATTTGCACACATTTTCACACATCAGCTTGGAGGTATGTTTTTCCAAGTGCTTTTTTGCATCACCATGTGATCACACAGACGATTTGGAAATTTATATGATTCTTCACAGTAGGTCAATTAACCGTGTCAAACTGAATAGAACAAAAGATAAAGTCAGTATCTTCAATACTGACTAGAGGGCACACATAGGTTACATAATATTCTGCTGAACTTTTAGAGTTTCCATCTGCTGCTTAGAAAGTCTTTTGACTTTAGGATTTGGCAGCCACTGCAAATACATTTGCACCACATCCATACTGAGTCGTAGAAATTGAACCTGTACGGGTAGAACAGGTTAGTGCCTTCAATTGTCACAGACACGCTCTGTGCATCCTGAGTAATGTGGTGCAAATTTGTTGTTTCTAGAATACCAATCTGATCATGTCATTCCCTTTCTTAAAATTTTATAAAGATGAAACATGGTAGAGGAGTTCCTTCATTATTCTAGACCCATATCTTGCTGCAGCTCCCCTCCCTACCCACCTCACACATGGTCACACAAACACCTTACTCTTCAGTTACATGCAAGGGCTTAGAGTTCCCAAGCACCGAGCAGTATGTCTCAATGCTTTCAAACATGTAGCTTCTTATTCCTAGAAATCCTTTCCTCCTTCAACCTCTTTCCTTCCTAATCTCATTATGCTCCACTTCTGTACCCCCTACCCCTTCTACCTATGTTTGGTTATTCTCTATTTGTCTTTTGACTCTTATCTGGAATGTCATATTCTCTAAGAAGGCTTTCTAACCTATTCCCAATTGCTAATTGGATTCAGTGATTCTTCAATGTTCTGTAATTTCTTACGCTTACCTTCATCATAGCACCTAGAACAATACAATACATCTCTACTGCTCTTTATTGATTTTTTTCTCTATTAAACTGTGAGTGATCTGCAGTCAAGGACTACATTTCAGTATGTTTGTATCCCCAACACAATGTATGAGTTTTAGTAACTGCTCAATAAATGTCTGTTGATTGAGGGAGTGAATCAAGATGGAAAGAGATATTGTTAAATGCAGTTGAAGATGTCTTTCATTTTTTCCTTCTCATGCTTAACCCAATCAGATTTTCTAAAACAAATTAACATGTGAATCACTGTCTAGAGTTTATATTTCATTCAAAATGGCCAGTGGTTATTTTCTAAATGTTTGTTTTCTGTCTCTCCTTTTAACATGTTCTCATTTTAGTAATTATAAAAGAATTTCAAAGATAGTGTTCTGTTTCTTCTAGAGTGGGTTAGATACAATTCTGGGGAAATATAAATTATACACCTACAGGAGTCATAACTAAGGTGTACAGTGAGAAGTGAAAAATATAATCATGCTGACTTCACAGCCAAAGCTAGGGCCAAACAAAGGAGTAATTAATGTAAGCAATTGTATGTATATATCCTTCTATCATTATATTTTTCTCTATGAAAACAGCAACCTTTTAATGAGAAGGGCAAAATTACATTTATTGTAAGATAATAAAACAAAAGAAATTTAGATGATTTTACATACTAATGGTACTTAGAGTACTATTGAACTATTTTAGTTAGGGAAAGAATATAGGGTGCATGTGTTTCCTGAAATTTTATTAAAAAGTTTCAATTTTGGGGGCGCCTGGGTGGCTCAGTCGGTTAAGCGTCCGACTTCAGCTCAGGTCATGATCTCACAGTTTGTGAGTTCAAGCCCCACGTCAGGCTCTGTGCTGACAGCTCAGAGCCTGTAGCCTGCTTCGGATTCTGTGTCTCCCTCTCTCTCTGACCCTCCCCTGCTCATGCTCTGTCTCTCTCTGTCTCAAAAATAAATAAAACATTAAAAAAAAGTTTCAATTTTCAAAAAAGTGATACATTTCTTGAGTCATACCTATGTAATCCCATAATCAATATTTAGAGAAATTCTGCACTAGGTTTTAAAATTATCTTTTCTGAGCATAGAGAAAGAACTATGACTGCCAGGAGTCAGCAGGGGCAAACAAATGGACAGAGGTAAATCTCGTTTTGTACCGAGTCACTATCCAGGCAGAGAAGGAGACTTCTATAGATTTAGCATATCAGAATTCTTGTAATACATTTGACAACATTTCTGATGGTTTCTCTAGTAGTAAAGAGCCATATCTGTGGTGGTAAGGAAACATTTAATAAATCTGAGAGCAAGACCATACCAGAAGAATGTTTATTTACAGTTATTTTTATCCTGAAGAATAATATTTTGCAAGGCTTTACCCTCAGTCTTGTCCTACTCAATTTCTTAAAAACGGTTTGGATAAGAATGTGCACTGATTTTGCTTTTTGATCCAGCTTCTTAGCATTAAGTTAGGAAAGACAACAAAATATCTCTGCAGATTTGAAAGTGGAAAGGCTCAGGTATAGTAGTGTACTGTAAGCCTAATATGAATCAACAATGGAAGAGACTTGCAAAAATAGCTAAAGAAACATTTATCTGCAATAATCACCCTACACTGGGGCGCCTGGGTGGCGCAGTCGGTTAAGCGTCCGACTTCAGCCAGGTCACGATCTCGCGGTCCGTGAGTTCGAGCCCCGCGTCAGGCTCTGGGCTGATGGCTCGGAGCCTGGAGCATGTTTCTGATTCTGTGTCTCCCTCTCTCTCTGCCCCTCCCCCGTTCATGCTCTGTCTCTCTCTGTCCCAAAAATAAAAAAAAAAAAAAAAAAAAACGTTGAAAAAAAAATAATCACCCTACACTATCTGTCAAGATCCAGTGCCAGACTCTTTATGACACTGAAACATCAGAGCACGTCTAGGGGTAGTGATCAAATGGAAACATCTTCAAATTTGAAAATATCAAAAATTGATTTCCTGGATCTGGAAGCCAGAATGATTGCAGCCTTTCCATGCGTGAAGAACTGTCACAAGGAAAGAGGACTATAACTGGTCCATGACACCCGCATTCAGTTGAACTGAACCCAATGGGTGATGTCCACAGAAGGCACATACGGTGGATATGCAGAACACATAGACCCATATGCACATACATGGACACACTTTCTGTTAGTCAGAACTATCCAAAGATAAAATGATTTTCATAGGAATTAAACCATTCCCAGTTAGGGCAGGTTTCAGGTCAAATTTGACAAGAAGACTCTATGGGATAGTCATGTATCAGGGACAGTGTAGAAGAAATTTAAATATGTGATGGAGTAGAAAACAGAAGAGTTGAGTTAGGTGACCTCCAACAGCTTTCCAACCTGAGATCATGTTTCCCTAGAAATAGCAGTAGTAAGAATATTCGTCATAATAGCAGCAATGGTGGTAGTGTTAGTCACAGCTCTCTTTAATTATTTTCAATTTTCCATGCTCTGTGCTTAGCATTCTATAATCCTCACAAGAAACCTACGAAGTTTGTATCACTTGTTGTGTTTAATCCATAAAAGGAACGTGGAGGTTCAGGAAACCCTAGAACACATGGAGAGTGAATCAACATTTAAACACATGTGCGCATGACTGTAGACACCTCCCTCTTACACACTATTTAGTGCAATAGAGCTGAATCAGTGAGCTGAGACTGGACATAGCACAATAATTCAGAGTCAACATTTGTGCAGGAGAGAAAATCCAAAGTTAGTTATGTCTAGGAAAACATTTCCGACCCTCATCAGTTTCAAAAACTGATCTCAACTCTGCTGCACTTACTACGCGGCAAGGCATAGACCACTAGGTAGCAAGGCATATGTGTCCCATGTATATGTGGATGTGAACAAGTTACTCACTTGAGTACACTGAGCTCTATGGAAGGTCCATTCATCAGTCTTAAGAGTCTTAAGAAAAAACTAGTGAATGAATTATTGCTAGAGTATACTAATATACCATTGTGTACTAGTATAACTATGTGGACTCTAAAATTTAATTTCTTTCCCCTAGACCTCTCTTTCAAAATAATAGATACAATGTAAGAGTCTTAGTGTAATTTTCCTCTCCAACCCTCACTTTTACACATATCCAAAAGGGTAACATATTGTTAGAATAATCAGCAAGTTTTATTTGGAAGGTAATTGCCAAATATTGTATGGATACACAGACAGGATTCTGGAGAAAGTAATTAGTATTTCCGGCTTCACAAAGCAAATGTCTAGCATATTTAAGAATAAGATACAGGTTTGCATATGCATTCAACGAAATTTTATAGGATATTCTCTGTGCTGTAGACATGTGAATAATGAACTAGGGCATACTCCCTGCTCCCAATGAACTACCCTCACATACACATACAAACCAAGCAATACTTGTATGTCCCAAATACCCTTGGACTTCTTAGCCTCAAGTAAGAAAATAAGAAAGACTCTTTGGAGAGGATGATTCTGACCCACCTCTGAAGAGGAAAATAATTGCTGCTAGGAGAAGAATGATGAAGTTTTCTAGGCCAAGGAAATTAAACAAGCAAAGACTCTAAAAAGCTGAAGGGACATGGTCCAGAATGAGATGAAATTAGTTGCATGATGAAGGGGGGTTGAAAATTTCTGATCTTTTACATTCTATTTCCATTCTTCTAGAACTCACTGCTATTCGTCATGTACACAATGCATATTTCACTAGATTACCCATACTCATCCTCACTCACAGTCCTATAAAGTTTTTGGCAGTACTTTGATATATAGTTTAATGATAAATACTTATTCTAAAATGAGAGCATAGAAAAGGAAGAGAAAATATCATGTTATTGTTTTTATCCTGGGGCAAAATAAATTTCTGTAACTTTAAGGCCCAGAATACTAAAGGCACTTGATCAATATGCAGAACATTTTTTACACAATAGGCATAAGATATGTAAAAGCCATCACACTCATATCCTCTCCCTTCCCCACCCTCACATCACAATCTTTTTGAAAATTAAGAGGTTTGAATTTTTGCTTTGTGGGGCGGTTCCACTGTATGTATTCTTGGAAGAGTGGAAAGTCCCCTTAAATCATAAATTCTGGTGGCTCCCTCCACCATGACAATAAACTGCCTGTGACATTTTCCTTTCTATGTCTGATCTGACTGGTTGCAGGTGGCTGCTTTCCAGAAACTCCCTGCCAGAACAGGATCACCTCACAATCAAGTCAGGACACAGAACCACCAGACCCAAAGTTGCTCAAGAGAAATACTTATTTGGTATAAGCTCAGGCAGAGGAGACTGAGCAGTGTCTTTCATGTCAAGAAAAGAATATAACTAGAGAGATGTAGTAAAATGCTGTAGAATCCAACTGATGCTGCGATCCATTCCACGTGAAAAGAAGTAGATGGGTAGACTATGGGGCACAGAGCGGAAATCTCCCCCGAGAGAAAACCCAAGATAAAAATGAGTATCCGTGGTGGCCTTGAAGAGAAAAGGAAATCTCAGAACAGAATCTTCTGGAAGCAGAGAGGAAGTTCATCCTCTAATAAGCACTTTGGTAGGGTCAAATAGGTATTTGTCTGTATCCTCTAATAGACTAAGACCAGTCTTATTCTAAGATGGCAGCAATAGTGTTCATTTATCCCCTTTTGTACCTTTGTTGCTTAGCATAGCACCCAGCATATGGATGCTTTGTGGTGAATATTAAGTGAATCCATGAGTGAATGAAGGATTTACATTAGCCTGGAAATCCACTATGGGGGGCTCTGTGATAAAACTATAAGGGCAAGTATAAATGATCACCAATACTCATATACTTATATTGCCAGGCACAGTGTCAAGCATATTAAATCATTATTTGATTTGCCCTCACAACTATAAATTAGACTATTATTATCCTCATGTTCCAGATGAGAAAATTGAGATTTAGAGAGTTAAGACAAATTCCCTATATCACACAGCTTAATAAATTTGGAATATGGTATCTTGGTTGAGGTTCATCTAATTTCAGAGGCTAAGGTCTACTTTAATTTAATACAAATTGTTTCCAGCAATTTCTTGATATTTTTAGGATATACTGATAAAATCAATTATTTATTGAGAACTTCCTAAGTTTGAATGCTTGTGCACAAAATTTTATTCTAGCAACAATAATTGCCTTTTTTAGATCTAAACACCTGCCTTATTTAGATTTACTATTGTACAATTAGGAACTGTTGTCATAAACCTGGCTACAGGATCATCAGCGTGAAAATAAAAACAGTCCACAGTAGTAGAAATTAAAGGTTACGCTTATATTCGTTAAAATGTAATTCAAGATTAAACTTACAAAACGCTGAATCTTTTTACCAATGAAGGGAAGACACCAAGTGTGGGCCCCTTGATGACTAGGTCCTGAGCAGCATTCCAGCGGTATGTGTAAAACCACTGTTTTAAAATACTGGAATTACAGGCGAATCTGAGCTCAAAGGGAAGAGGACAGCTACACTCCATATGCAACCATTCACGCTGGTGTCAGAAAGATGGCATGAGAGCAGGGCACCTGGTAGGTCTCAGCAGGAAGCACCCCCAGCCCCGTCCAAGGTCGGTTCTTTCAATGTTGTGGTCCGAGGGGAAGTACCTTGTAAGGGCTCATCTACCACCTGTTGCCGGGCACAATAAGTGATAGCGAGAGCCTTCGGGATTCTGATTACCAACTCCCTTTGGTAGGAAGTATTGTGAACAGAACTTTTTTGTTGTCTTCACAAAGAGATCTGTTCTGTCGATTCTTACTGAAATATACAGAAGAGCTTGGGCATCAGGACTTCCAAGAAACAGAATCTTCCAGGCTGGCTAAAATAGGTACTGGGATGAAGAGGAAAGAAATCTCAGAAAGCAAAGCTCCTTATTCCAATTCTGGAGTTTTAGGCATCCAGAATGTTAGTGGCTATGCTAAAGTCACAGCCTCCAGCCACAGGTAGCTCTTGGAATCCTGAGATGTAGCTTGTTCGAATTGAGATGAACTGTAAGTGAAAAAACACACTGGGTGCTGAAAACATTTTATGAAAAAAGAAAAAGGGAAGAATTCGTGGAAATGTTTATGTGGATTAATGTTAAAATAGTATTTTAGGCGCATTGAGTTAAGTGAAATGTTACTAAAATGAAGGTCACCTGTTTCTTTTTAACTTTTAACATGACTGCTATAAATTGTAAATGTACATCTATGACTTTCGTTTGCAGCTTACTTTACAGGTCCATGAGATAGCACCGGTTCACAGGATGGTTATATTGGTTATATATAGAATGATGTATTACTTTTATTTAATCTTACTTCAGTGGGATCTTTAATCCTCTTTAATCTCCAAGTTTTGATTTAGAGAGTCTGTAAATCTTTAAGTGAATTGCAAATAGCGTTATCAGTCCTTTAAAAAACCGTATTTTTTAAACTTCAAAATGTCACATAGGACGGTTTCTCTTGTATTTTAATATTTTTCAGTCAATGTAACTTTTAAAAACTAAACTCAGCAATCCTAAGCTAAAAGATGAACAGCGTGAAAAAGCTGAAAAAGTAATAGTGACCCTGAACACCAGCAGCTTTTTGTTTTCTATAAAAAGAAATGGAACCAAAATGGAGGTGAAAATACAGGAATCTATGAAACCAATTATCGATCCCTTGCCTCTGCTAAAATTTTCTTGTAAGAAGTATTTTATCTGAAAAGGTATGTATTATCAACATAAATCAATGTGAAACACAAAGTTTTTGTGAATATATTTGCACATGATGTACATTTAGTTTGAAAATGTACACATTAGCAGAGCCTGGGTGGCTCAGGTCATGATCTCGGGTTCGTGAGTTCGAACCCCACATCTGGCTTGCTGTTGTCCGTGCGGAGCCTACTTCAGATCTTTTGTCTCACTCTGTCTCTCTCTCTGTTACCCACCCCACTCACTCTCTCTCTCTCTCAAAAATAAATAAAACATTTTTAAAAATTAAAAAAAGAAAATGCACACATGGACCACATATTATCAAGATTTTTTAACTTAAAATTACATTATTATAACTTATAACGGTGTTAATTTTTTTAACTTTTATATATCAGTCTGGGCTCTGGTGGAAGTGGAATTTTCCCTAGATGGTTTATAATGAAAGGCGAAGTTAAGAACAAAACAAAACAGAAAACAAACAGCAGCATCAATATGTCATTACCATCCTCAAGACTAATGGAATAAGATTGTCACAGAGTTTTACCAGAGTGCAAAAAAGAGCTCGAGCCATGGCAAAGGGTGTCCTCTAAGCTACCTGTGGTCAGAAATGAGGTGCCACCCAGGGAAGGAAGAAGTATCCTGAACTCTTTCTCTTCCTACCATATTGGTCAAGCCCAACTGGAAGATCACCACCTTCATGTGCAAGCACTCAAATGAAGGTTGGAGAATGAGCAGCAGATGGGGATAGATTAGAGAACAATTAGCAGACTTGTAAAGCATTTTTTACCCAAGATAATATTGTGTAAGGTCTAAAGCAGTGTGAGTAGGCATAGTGAGTGATAGGAAAAATAGAATGGTGTGATAAATCCTAACAGAAAAGCAGTTAATTCACTAAAGACACTAGCTACATCAGAATGAAGAGCATTAATGTGGGATATGTTATGTAGTGGCAGGGGAAATCCAGGAGAGTCAAAATGTTATAGAATAAGTGTTAGATGTGGGGAAATTTCATTGCTTAAGTTTCTCTCAATTAATTTATGAATACAGATTATAATTTCTTGCAATAAATTAGAATTAAAATAAAAGATAATGAAGATTAATTATATATCTTGAAAATGGAAATAAATAATTTGGAAGAAACTGACAAAAGATTAAAATGTAATAGTTAGAGAACACTATTCTCAACTTCTGCCACTGGACATCTATTTTGATCATAGTAGTGATTTGGGATTAGTTAAAAGAGAAGAAAATGTTAAATCTCAAGTATGAAATTGCATAGAAAATTCAGTGCTTTATCACATACCAGTACCCTATATAATCTAATTTTATAGATTAACAAAATGAATTTAAAAAATAAATATGTATATAATATTGTGTTTACTAGTCTCGAAACATTTCTTACGTTGTAAGCAACTGAACCTTAACTTGAGACTGGTCCTTCTCTCCCATTCTCTCCAGTGAATCGGTAACTTTCTTCAGAAAACCTTCCCTCACTGCCTTCCCACCTTAGCCCATTCCTACTCTCAGGTGGGATTAGACCAACAATATGTGCCATAAATTGTTGAACTAAAATGAATACTTAGAGAAGTGGATGTTTTATTTTTTATTTTTATTTTTTTAAAGTTTATTTATTTATTCTTGAGAGAGAGAGCGGGAAAGGGACAGAGAGAGAGGGAGGGAGAGAATCCCCAACAGGCTCCATGCTGTCAGCACAGAGTCCGATGTGGGGCTCGACCTCACACACTGTGAGATCATGACCTGAGCTGAAATTGAGAGTCAGATGCCTAACTAACTGAGCCATCCAGGCGCCCTGAGAAGTGGATGCTTTAAAATATGCTGTTTCTGCCAGTATTTAAGATTTTGTAATCAATTATGGTTCCTGACTCAGAAAAATCCGGGCTATCATTCTGTATCTTTGAGTAGGGAATATACATACCATGTTGATATAACACAGAAAAGTGAGGAAGATAACATTGTATTCTGAAAGGTCTAATCTTTGTTCTCAGTCTGCTAGATGGTCGCAGTTATACCTTCTGGCAAGACCACCCTCTTCCTCATGGTTTTCTTCAGGTGTCCAAACAAAACTCCACTGGACCCTGCAGTGTCATCACATTATGCACGAGGAGGTTGTTTCAATTTGGGTAATTTCAGTACATGCACTGGTAACAGCCTGTCATATATAGAAAACCTCAGTTACGCTGTATGGAATATCTGGCTTAAAGCAACTTCACAGATGTCTGATGTGCCTGCCAACTTTGAAATATAACCCTGAAAACTGAGACAATTGACCCATTGGATTGAGTTATTTAAGGTAAGAGGTCTTGCCATTTCTGATATCTTTTAAGAAAACCTTATAAATCATCAATTCATAGCTACAGCCACATTATCTGGGTATGTTTTTCATTCAATGTTCCCCAGACTTCCCTAACCCTAAAACATTGTAGGAATACACAATCTACCCCCCTAAAAAAATAAATTTATAAACTTGGACCAAGCATCTTAAGATTCTTCTTCAGCAAGTCCAGGTGGAGTCCAAGACTAGGTACTTCTAAGAAATCCACTTGTCCCCAGCCTAGAGGGATAGCATGATCAGGCAAGTTTGGGGAAAACTGCTTCAACTGAACTACAGTTGGAAATATTTTGAATTCTATTATTTTAAAGATATACTTTGAAACATTTAATTTTATTCTTTATTAAATAAAATTACTAACTTCCTTTTTCATTTTTTTAATGTTTTATTATTTATTTTTGAGAGAGAGAGGGGCAGAGCATGAGTGGGAGAGGGGCAGAGAGAGAGGAAGACACAGAATCTGAAGCAGCTCCAGGCTCTGAGCTGTCAGCACAGAGCCCGAGGAGGGGTGCAAACTCACAAACTGCGAGATCGTGACCTGAGCTAAAGTTGGACGTTTAACCAACTGAGCCACCCAGGCACCTTAGAATTACTAACTTTCTTAAATACAATTTGTAATATATTTATTACAAATTCCAGAGAAAAATTATATGCATTTAAATTTTCATTTTCAATATAAGATTGCATACATGTGCTTTCAGTTAGACAAAATTCCTGATTTAGAATTTTTGTGTTTATATGCAACCAGTCTTAGAAAAAAATTTAATGGCTTTTCTTGCATTTCATGGAAAAACCATCAAGCATCTAAGTCATTCAGAGTAGCCACCATTCATTGAACATGTACTATATGTAAGATGCTTTTTACACATAATTGCTTTTATTCACCATAAAAAGGTGTGCATTGTTGTGCTTATTTTTACAAATGAGGAAAGCAAGTTTCAAAAATTTAGTGATGTTTCCAAAATCCCACCATTGATATCAGAACATTAGTCTAAAACAGACACTTCCTGGGTATCACATTGTTTTACAGAGAAAAATACTACAAAAAACTAATTTACATGCAAAACCAAATCAATAAGGAATTTTTCATTCGTGCATTTCTGTGGGCATTCGTTTTCATTATCTAACCATTGTAAATTTTGTATTTAACTGAGTTACATAAATATATAGTTCATGTCTAGAAACATGACAACTTAGATAGCTTTTTAAAATTTTTCAGTCATCCATAAAGAAGAGATGCTGATATCACTGATTGTGAATGGCTATTAGGATGTACACACCAAAGAGAAAAATATATACTTAAATAGATTCTTAAAGGAAAAATTTTACAATATCTTCCTAGTTAAATAAGAATATCCCCAGGGTTCATAACCAAATCAATGAGTCTGAAATCCTATATCAAGATGTTTAGAAATACAAGGAAGGAACCACACTGTTTAAATAGTGTCAATTTTTAAAAATTACTATGCTTTTCCGACTCTGCTTCTGCTAGCTATATAACCATTCATTTCATAACAAAGTAAAAAGAGAAATAGTTTCAAGAAACTTTTGACTTGTTAGCAAAATACTTCCAAAAGCATACAATAACTGATAATACAAGCTTACACACATGCACACACACACACACACACACACACACACACAGGGTAGGTAGAAGAGTAGGTGACAAGATCTGGTCATTATGTACCTATTTAAACACAGTTATTTGATTTTAAAATGGTTCTTGAAACTTGTCAGCTGAATTGTTCTATTATTGATTTAGATCTTTTTTGTGGAAGATCTTTCTTGGGACTAACCACTAGAAAAACATTTTTTGGCATACAAATAAGCTAATCCTTCTGTAAGAGAAATTTCTGGCTAGTTATATAGAAAATACAAAAGAAAGCCAGTCTCCCTAACTTTTGTAGTCTATCCTATCCTATCCTGTTCTATCTTACCCTATCCTATCCCATTCCATTCCATTCCATTCCATTCAGTTTTATTCTATTCTATTTATTCTATTTCCAATAAAACATATGAAATGTAGAGAATTCATCTGGGGGTTAATTTTACTACCTTACTAGGTCAAATTCTTTTTTCATAATTTTATTCAGTATAATTTAAATTGCTGCATAAATCATGACCATTAAATATGTATGGACTCTATATAGAAGCGAAAGATTTTAGACACAGAAGAGAACTTAGCATTCAGTTAGTCCAATCTCCTCACTTTTGATCCTGGAAAAACTGAGAGATTTGATATTAAACTATTTACCCAAGGCCATGCTACTAGTCAGTTGTTCACAAGATCAAGCACTAATTCCAGAATCATGTCAACCCAAAGATCTTTTAATGTAATGTGAAAGTACTCAGACCAAGACTGAACTGAAAATTTAAAATCAATCTTTTTAATATGATTTTATATTATTTTTATATTCTCTAAGAGATTCTACTGGTTGAATAATGTCTCGCAAAGTTTATGTCCACCCAGACCCTCACAATAGGAATTTATTTGGAAATAGGGTCTTTGCAGATATCATTAGTTACATTTTAAAAAGGTCATTCTGGATTAAGATAGATCCTAAACCTAATGACAGGCCTCTTAAAAAGGCCATGTGAACACACAGAGACAAAGAGACACAGAGGGAAGAAGACTATGTAAAGATGGGGGCAGATTTGGGGATGATGTTGTCACAAGCCAAGGAAAACCTGGGGCCACCAAGAGTGGGATTAGACAAAGAAGGATTCTTCCGAGAGTCTTCATAGGGGCATGGACCTGCTGACATTTTGGTTTTATATTTCTAACCTCCAGAAATCCGAGAGCATCAATTTGTTATTTTAAGCCACTTTGTTAGGCAACCCTAGGGAAGCAATACAGAATATCACACAAAGTAATATCTAAATATGGTAGATAATGCCAGGAATTCTGTTCACCGAATGTATTTTCATTTCATGTGGTGGTTTTATTGTGGTATTGTATATATGTCTGTGTGTGTGTGTGTGTGTGTGTATACACAAAAATATATAAATATTTTTTCTCTTTTTTAATTTTTTGCTGTAGTCTTCGGGGATTTAAATTTTGAAGATTCAAATACATAAGGACTGTTAAAATGACCCTCCTTCCGATAAACTGTAGCTTATTATTTACAATGAAGTGTTTCTAGAATCATACTCCAATTACATCTGTGCAGCATAATTATTCTCTTAAAAAAAGAATAGCAGTTAGATATTAGGTGGCAAGCATTACAGACCTATACATGATAGCACATTGAGAACTGTTGGGTAAATTTCACTAACTTAGAGAAAAAAACAAACCTAATGTCAGACTTGCAAAAATTTAACATAAGAAGCCACAAAAATATATTGTCATATTGATTTTTTACATTGTTATAATAATTAGTAACTTTTAATTTTATATGTATATTTACATTTGACCTAATTATTATAGCTATAATTTCTTTTGTATTGTTATTTAGGGGCAAATAGACAAACACTGTTGTTTCTCCACAACCTTATTTTTGTGCTGAGGTATTTCCAAAGAACATTTATAAATTTAGTACTTTATCAGGGAGCCTCTTCATAAGTCTTGTTCTTCATGCTTGAGCAGCCCCCCAAAAAGCAGATTCTAAAATGAATGACTTAAAATAGTCGGGGTGGTTCAGTCTGTGTTAGAGTCCAGAACTATAGTTGCATCTCAATTACTCTCCAGTTAAAAAATTCTATCTAACACCTTCTATATATAAAAAAAAAAAACTTTTATAAAAAGATAATAGAACAAAACAAAATATTAAAATGAAACCACATGGAAACAAAAACATAAAAGTTAATTTAAAACGACATTGAAGGAAATAATGTTAAGCTTGATAAAAATAAAATATCAAAGTCATGAAGTAAAGGTAGATTCATGAATCTACTACTGAATCAGAAGCTGAATACAAAATTGCTTTTGAGTATGCATGTGTGTGAGAGAGAAAGGGAAAGACAGAGAGAGAGAGAATTTTCTTGAATTTCCACTTAAAAAAAACTCTCTAGAGAAAATATTTGTAATAAATCTATCTGAAAAAAATCATACTTAAAATCAATAAAGAATTTCTACATATCAACAATAAAAAAGTGAACAATCATTTATAAACTAAGAAATAACTTGAAAAATTACTCTGTAAAAGAAGAAATATAAGTGGTAATAAACTTGAGAATGTGGTCAATATTATTGGCATCAGGGAAGTGCAAATTTAAGCCATAGTGAGAGATCATTCAACACCCATGAAATGCCTGAAATTCAAAAAGACTGACATGAAATAGTGATGGCGTTGAACAACTGGAACTTTCATACACTGTTGGTAGGAGTGTAATGTGGCTCAACATTTTGGAGACTTTTGGGACAATTTCTTATTAAGTTAAACATACGTCTATGTTATAACCCTGCAATTCCACCCCTAGGTATTAATCCAAGAGAAATAAAAACATAAATCCACCATAAAGACTTGAACAAAAAGTTCCTAGCAGGCTCAATAATAACAGTAAAAAACGATAACCTTCTATATACCCATTAAGAGGAGGAACAAACCATAGGGTATTCACACAATGAAAGACAACTCAGAAGCAAAATGGAATGGGGTGCCTGGATGCTTCAGTTAAGCGTCTGACTCTTGGTTTCAGCTCCAGTCATGATCTCATAATTTGTGGGTTCAAGCCACACATCAGGCTCTATGCTGACAGTGCAGAGCCTGCTTGGGATTCCCTCTCTCTCTCTCTCTCTCTCTCTCTCTGTCCTGCTCTTGCTTGCATTTGCTTCCTCTGTAAATAAACTTAAAAAAAAAAAAAAAAAACAGAAGTAAAATGCCATGTCTTACTGATGTATGAATCAACAGCACAAACATGCTGAGTGAACGAAACTTGTCCCGAAAGAATACGTTCTGTATGATTCCATTTATATGAACTTCTAGAATTGGCAGAAGTAATCTATGATAATAGGTGTAAGAAAGAGGAACAAGAATTTTTGATATGTATTTTGGATGACAGTTGAATTGAATACTAAACAACTGACCATTTTAAAACATCCATATGATACCTCGATAAAACATATTAATTACAATAATAAGAATATTTAAAAATAAAGATAAATTAATTATTAAAAATATAAAGAAAATTAATTGATCATATCTTCAAAGAAAAGACCTAAGATGTGGCCTAAATTTTCTCTTATTTATTGTGAGAAGAAAAAAAATAATAAAATGATTTTCACTTTGTGTTAACCTAATTATTTAACATTTAAAGTTAAAAGTTTCTCCGGTAGTCAACAAAACAAAATGGTGACTCACAAGGTAAAGAAAATGTCAGGCTGGCTCCCAATTTTTGGTCCATATTAAACACAATAAGAAACCGGAGGGAAGCCTGGCTGGCTCAATTTGTAGAGCATGACTTTCGTCTCAGGGTCATGAGTTCAAGCCCCACACGGAGCATGGAGCCTACTTAAAATAAAAATTAAAAAAAAAAAAGAAAAAGAAAAAGAAACTGGAGCAGCACCAATACAACTTTAACAGTAATGTGTTTTATATTCTATATTCAGCCAAGGTATAATTCTTATATGAAAGCAGTGCAAAGATATTCTCAGATGTGTCTGAACTCAGAATGGACTCCATCCAGATGTTTAAAAAAAAAACAAACATAACTTTCAAAAATGTTCCTTACAACATTTTTTTCCTTCCAAATAGGTAGCAATAACAAAGAAAAAATTGTTGGGTCTTATCTCCCGGTTGAATTACTAAGGATAACATTAGGCAAAGGTGGAGTTTGGGGTGGAGGAAAGTTATATTCCAAAAGGTGGATAAATTAGTACAGTGTTATTCTTAACTTTGAGAAATTGATTTAAGAAACGTTCACGGTTTTAATATAACCACATATAAATAATTACCTAACTGGCCATATTCCAAGATAGTTAAGAAGGTAAATGAAAAGAAAATAGCATCAACAAAACCCAAACACTTGAAAACTTTTGTATACATCCTTATAAATAACAATTAGTCAAGGAGAAAATTGGATTAACTTTAACAGAATAAGTAAAACAACAACAACAACAAAAACTCATATCAGACCTATGAGATGCAATCAAAGTCATATTCAAAGCAAATGTTATTTTCATTATTTTTAAAATAAGTGAAATATTCTTTTAAAGATTCACTCAAGAGATAGCAAGAAAAATAAACAAAATCTAAATAATTCAGAAGAAAGTAAATAATGGAGCTCCAAGTAGAAATAATTACATAGCAAAACAAGGGAAATGATAAACATGAGATTTTTATAAACAGTTATATGGAAAAGCTCTGGTTAATAAAATTACTTTAATATTAGAAAGGAAATATTTTAACAGCTCTAGAATACATTTTAAAATTAGAACAATTGATACTAATATATTTAATAATCTCAAGAAAATAAACAACTATCTAATGAAAAACTTTAGATTCAAATTCAACAAGGACAAATTCAACAAGGACAAATTCAACAAAGACTTTAAAAGGAAAAAACAAAGCAAAAAAACTAGAAACTGTCAAAACAGCACAAACAGAAAAAACATCTCCAGTGACCAATACTTTTACACTTGACTTATTCTAAGTTTTCAAAACACGGATAATGTCTGTGCTACAAAAATTACTGGGAAACAGATTACAAAAAGGAAAGTTGCCAAATTCACTTTATAAAATAAGAACTATTCTAAAAATAAATGAATGACAAAGATACAGAGAAATCTGTATATCCAATTCTTTACGACTGCAGACACACAAAGTCTTTAACAGCCTACAACAAAATGGTCTTTAGTCCCAGAATCAAACTATTCATCATTATGAAATCTATTAATAAAATTTATCACATAGACAAGATGAATATAAAAAATAATAGAGTCTTTCCAATTGGATACCCAAGACTATAGCAAAAATCCAAAAACCATTAACTAGTATAAGTTTTTAATACAGAAAAATAAAAATGTTTCCTCAGCATGATGAAGACTATCAAGCTTGATCCAAGAGACAGTGTGGGACTTAGTCCAAAGCTTTAGGAAGACACTGTTACTATTGAACATTGTCCTAAGTCTAGCTAGTGAAACCTGGAAAGAAGAAAGCAAATAATTATTTGCAGATGATATGATGTTAAATCTGGAAAACCGAAATGTATAAAAGATGTAAAGCAATGTAACACTTGAGCTCACTTAAAATGAAATGTGCATGGAAAAGCCTAGAATACAAAAGGTATCTTTAGATGGAATTGTAGTCTGTCCTTTTTTGCCACCTTTTGCTGATTTCCAAAATTTCTTTTTTTTTAATTTTTTTTTAACATTTTATTTATTTTTGAGACAGAGAGAGAGAGCATGAACAGGGGAGGGTCAGAGAAAAAAGGAGACACAGAATCTGAAACAGGCTCCAGGCTCTGAGCTGTCAGCAGAGAGCCCGATGCGGGGCTCGAACTGACGGACCGCGAGATCATGACCTGAGCCGAAGTCGGACGTTTAACCAACTGAGCCACCCAGGTGCCCTGAAAATTTCTTAATGCATTTGTACTGCCTAAGCAATGTAAACAAAAACAACAAAATTATCTGTGAACGATAACATCTGGCAAAAGGGGTAAAAATTTCCCATGAGGCTGAAACTATTAACAGCCTTATGGGATGCCTGGGTGGCTCAGTTGGTTAAGTATCAAACTCTTGATTTTGGCTCAGGTCATGATCTCACAGGTTTGAGGGATTGAGCCCCACATGGAGCCCCACATCAGCCCCGCATCAGGCTCTGTGCTGTCAGCATGGAATTCTCTCTTTCCCTCTCTCTCTGCCTCTCCCCTTCAAAATAAATAAATCAACTTTAAAAACAACAACTAAACAAAACAAAACAAAACAAAACAAAACAAAACAAAAAACACAACCATTGGGCTCCTGGATGGCTCAGCCAGTTAAGTGTCCAATTAGGGCTCAGGTCATGATCTCAGGGTTTGTAAGTTCAAGCCCTGCATCAGGCTCTGTGCTGACAGTGTGGAGCCTGAGCTTGGGATTCTCTCTCTCTCTCTCTCTCTCTCTCTCTCTCTTTCCCTCTCTATCTATCTCTTCCTCTTTCTCTCGCCCTCCCCCACTTGCACATACAATTTATCTCTCAAAATAGATAATCAACTCTTTACATCATTTTATACAAATATATATCCCAGTCATTTCAACAGACTTATGTGTTATAGATTTTTATATGGATTTGCTACAAATTACTTGTCCCTTCCTAATGGAATTTAAATTGTTCCAGGTTTTAATTTTTATATTTAAGGCTTTAATGAGCATTCTTGTATATATGTCTTTTTGTACTTATGTATTATAGTAATCAATTACTATATAACAAACTACCACGTAATTTAGCAGCTTAACATCATAATTTATTTTGTCTCAAGGTTTTGTGTGTCAGGAATTCGTCGGTGATTCTTCTGTTTCACATGACATGAATGTCAGTCATTCAGCAGAAGTTAGGTGCCAGATGTGCTGTCTGGGGTTCAAGGCAACTTCCCTTTTATGACTGGTGCCTTGACAAGTAGTACCGTTAGAAAGCTGGACTCAGCTGGGACTATTGACAGAATTGCTTATACATAGGCTGTTCTACATAGCAGACTCAGTGGATTTGGGCATCTATGTAGCAACTCAGTGCTCAAAAAAGAGTGTTCCAAAAGGCCCAGATGATAGCTGCAAGGTGTCTTATGACCCAACTTTAGAAGTTCCATGACATCACTTTTGCTACTCTCTGCTAGCCAGGGAATTTACTATGGCCAGCCTGAAGTTAAAGGGCGAGAAAGAAAATTGTGCTTGTCAATAGAAGTAATAAATAATTACAGCCATCTTTCATTTAACACAGTGAATAAATTAGAGTTCTTGGAGGTGTAATTGCAGGGTCAAAGGGTACGTACATTTTAAATCACATGCAAAGAAGTTTATACAAACAAATTTTTAAAAATTTTAGTATGTACTTTTTTTGAGAGAGAAAAAGAGAGCACAAGTTGGGGAGAGAGACAGAGAGAAAGAAAGCGTGGAGCCTAATATGGGGTTCCATCCCACAACCTTGGGATCATGACCTGAGCTGAAACCAAGAGTCAGACATTCAACTGACTAGGGAGATGCGACCCACATACCTGACATTCTCCATCACACAGTGTCAATTAGAAATTACATCTTCTATAAGTAATAGAAAACTCAACTAATAATGACTTGAAACATAACACTTACTCTTAACAACAAACCAATTCCAAGATATTCTCAGATTCAGTTTCTTTCTATCTTTTCACTCTACTATTCTTAAATGTTGGCTTATTATCTTCATGATGATTGCCTTATGGGAAAGAAATGGCTACCTTAGCACCAGACACAATGTTCATATTCAAAACTTTAAAAAATGGAGAATGAGCTCTCCTGTCACATTATTCTCCTTTGTAAGTTAGCAAAAACTGTCTTAAAAGTTTCCCCGTAAGCATCTTATTGGTCATACATGGTCACCCCTTGTGCCCAAAGAGGCTGGGAGATACTTTACCTGACTTTCCAGTCTCTATTTTGAATTGTTAAAGGAGAAAGAGATTGGGAGGGCATGATTTTTCTGTTAGTGAATCAGCAGCTCAGCCATACAAGACAAAACAGAAAGCAGACTAAGTCTTGGGAAAATGTTGAAGAAGTTTATCAAAGAATGTTTCTAGAATAGAAATAAGAAATTTTTGTGGGTTACATATGGTCCAGCTTAATTTCCTGGTATAAGGCTAGCAAGTAATGGACACCAAGATTTTCTTAGTCTTTATTCAAGATCACTTTTCTTGTAGACTCCAAAAGGGTAGATTTTAGTGAACTTGCCGTGGACTGTGGAATTTAGAATTGTCTGTCTTTCTTTTTTTCCTCTTCCTCTTCCCCCT
Source organism: Panthera uncia (assembly GCF_023721935.1). Lineage (NCBI taxonomy): Eukaryota > Metazoa > Chordata > Mammalia > Carnivora > Felidae > Panthera > Panthera uncia. The sequence goes on from NW_026057577.1 coordinate 115,143,453, forward strand.
CCTCTAAACCTGGCCTTAGTATCTGCTTTCCATTTGTAAAATTTATGTTTTCTTTTTTAATTTTTGGAGAAAAGGACAAAGAAAGTTGTCAGGAAAATAACACGATGTAGAGGAACAAACAAGAACTTTGGAGACCCTGAATAAGGACTCAAGGTTTTATTCCTATATCTGCTGTTAATTATAAAATCTGGGGCTCTTGTCTGTCTTACTGAACTTTTAGTTTCTCGATCTGAAGCGAGGAAGTGGCAAAAGACTGCATTCAGGGCTATATTCTATTATTTCATCACGATCCTGTCACATACTGGCCAAAAGCATGATTAAGCTTAAAGAAAGCTGGCTTCTTACTAACTGGGGTCACGTCAATCATCATCGTCATCATCTTCATCACCATCTTCATTGCGCATGTAATGCTGGGCAATATGCAAAGTACTGTATGGAGATTATATCATATTCAATCCTTAGTATAACACAGATGCTGCAAATTTTATTCTTATCCCCATCGTTAGAACTGATACAGTTGAGACTAGGAGTAGTTATTTACCTAGAAGTGCTTGGAAATTTACAAGTTCTAGAATTAAACAAAGTTATCATTGATCACAGTAGCTAACTATCATTGATTAACTGAGGAAGATCTCAAAGAGCTATAAGATTAGTGTAATTGTTTTGACTTTCAAATAAAACTTGTTTATGAAAATAGTACCAAAATACGAACATACAAACTCTTGATATTTTGCCAACATAATCTCGCCAGAATGATCCAACGACAGGACCTGTGTTCACTTTGAATGTTTGCAAGCAGTCCACACAGCTTCAGGAGATGCAAGGGCACTCAAGAACAGCCATTTACAAAGTTGCCTAAATATTGATGAGGAGTAAGACAGACTGATTTTTTTATAGTTTTCTAGCTCCAAATCCCAAGAGATAAACTTTAAAACAGAAAAAAAAAGTGGCAGAACAGCCTGTGATAAGATAAAATAATTGAAGGATTTGTTATATTGCCCTCATGCAGTAAGTAGATTAAAAGGTAGCCGTGGTCAGAGCAGAACGATAGACAGCAAATCGAATAAAGCAGATACAACAGGAAGCTTGTAATAGCCTTAGGTTGAGAAAGAAACAGATCCTTTGCCAAAGCAAACTCCTGCCAATGCTACTTCTACACAAAATGGTTGGCAGTGAGCCTGCAGTGTGCTGCTTGGGGCCAGGCGCCCATGAGGGGACAGTGTGGAACTGCTATTTACATGCTCAGAAGGTAGAAAGGCAAGACTGTTTCTTTCCCCTTTTTCTTTTGTTGCTATAACTGAATAGGAAAATATTTTTATTTTCTGCACAAGGCTTGGAAGGGTGCTCCAGACAGCTGTGCAGAAACATTTGCACCTGAACAAAAAAAGAAACCAACTCCAAAGAGGGAAGGGGTGCTGACGTGAATCAAAATTTATCCTGTATTTAATGACAGTTTGGTGAAAATATCTGTTTTCAGAGACAGAGTCTCCTGCAAAGCTTAGAAACCAGCTGTGCCCAGAAGTATACACCTGAAACCTAACAAGCAAAATAGGAAGCTAAACAATTTGTGAATAAAGGTTTTTCTTTCCTGTTTAAAGCTAGATTGGCAAATATTTGTATTTTCCATGGGGAAAAAAGAAGTATTCATTGAATGGTATTTCAAAACATACTGGATAGAATTACAAGTTTAAAAGCCATTTATACACTTGTACACCAACAAAGCAGTTCATTTACAGCAAGAACCACAAATCTTTAATGAGTTTAAATTTGAGGATGAGAAGACAGAGAATAAAAACTGGTATCTCCATAGGCATAACTACGGTGTAGAATCTGACAATGCCAGCACCTCAGAGGCGTGTCTAAACAATGACGTCACTTGCCAAGGCACACTGGAATTAGATGTAGGATCTTTTGTGTCAAGTAGCCACCAGATGGGCTATGAACAACCATCAGATGGAAATGGGGAGACAAACATATAAGAAGGGTAGTACTGGACACTTTCTCTTCAACTTTCGTCAATGCTTTGTTTGCTTACTTGGAATCCCCTAGTTGGAAAGAGAAATAAGAAATGTGTCATAAGCTCACTTTCAATCCTAAAGATGACAACAGTCATTATCTTTAGATCACAAGCTATTCTGGCCACCACTGCATGTGATAGAGATGTAGGACAGGGCAGTGAGGGCAAGAATGGTGGTTGCACTGCATTCCGAGATGTTGAGGTAGAGTTAGCCCACTAGAAAGATGATGCTATGTCGGTGACCCACAGTGTAGTAACCTTAATAGGTATTTTCCTGAAATGGAAATCCTACAAACCAGGATTACGTAGATAATTTCCAGTGGTACTTAATTTTTTACAACCTGCATTGACATTTTCTAGGACTTGTATTTTACAACCCTGTTGGGAAACTGAGGTGATTTCTTTTTCCAAAACTAGGCCCCATACATTTTAAAACAACTCTGAGTTCATTAGTTTTTTCCAACTATTAAACCACATTATTTATTTGGTGGAAATGACCCTACGTCTCCTTTTTATTGGAATGTCTCAACTGGAGAACCCAAATCTGAGCTGGCCTTTTGTATATATTAGGCAGGTAATCACCCAAAGGGTATGATTTGAGGAATGCCAGAAGACTCCCTAAAGAAAAATTCTACCTTCCGTGTTGCCCGAGTGTCCATTATTTGGTGATTCAGTGACTTATATAATCCTCTTTTACAAAGCAAATACCATTCCTGAGATAGGTAAAACCTTGGCATGAAAGAAGTTGGCCAGTTGTTTTGCTCCCTATATTGTCAATACAGAGACAGACAGCCTTTTTTCGCAGCACTCTGGCAGGCAAACTCATTTTTGTCTTTTAAAATCCAGTTCAGTTGTGTGACTTTAGCATTTCTGCCTCAAGGGAAATCAACTGCTCCTTTTTCTTGGCCACCACAGACTTCATACACAGCATCCTCACAGTGTGCGTCCACATGTTTTATAATTTGTTGTTCAGTTGTGCCTATTTTCCTACTGGATTGTGAGTTCCTATAGGCTAAAGCTGGGTGTGGCTCTTATTTATCTTGATATCCCCAGGATCTATTGTAACACTTTAATGAATCGCAGTGTTTCTTTAAAAGAATCAATGACGTAAGAAGTGCCAAACACAGGTAATTCCTACATTACTCTCTTGTTTACAGTATAAGTCAGTCCTACATCTAACTGTGTGAGTTCAGTCAAAATGGTTGATTTGTTTATTCTGCACTTATTTGCTAAGCCAAATTGAAGAAAACACATTATCCAGATATTAGATAATCAAAATACAGTTGTGTACCAAAAGAGGAGGGATGGAATGGGTCTGCCTGGGATCTACCCATTAAAGGTTTGCATTATCCATAGAGATTATAAAACAGTGATAAACTATCTAACCACAAGTCTGTCTTTTATTATAATTACCATGTGTTGGTAATTCTAAGCAATCTTATTGATAAAATTATGCTCCTCACTAGGGAAGACTATGTTCTTAACTCTTTCTCCTGGGTTCACTACTGCCAAAATGTATTGCTATCATTTATATTCATTTCATTCCATATACTCTTATGTTCCAAGGCAGACCCTGATTTCTCAATTTCATCACTTGTATAGTAATTTCAGATCAGGCTTTTAGGTATTTTATTGGATTTTCTGTTCCACAAGGTATAAAATTTGGCTGGGAGATATTCTGACTCTCTAGGCTCCATTTCCTACTAAAACTTGAACAAATTATACAATTAATTAGAAAACGTGAGTTACATTGGTTCTCAGCAGGTCAGGGATTATGAGTCCAACATTTCTTCAACTATATTTTTATTTATAATCTATCTTATTTTTTTTATTTTACCATAAAATTGTGTAAGTCTCATTTATATTGGCAGGACAAATCAATTAGTTGACATAAATGAATAAATGTAGGAAACATTTGTTGTTAGTAGCTGCTCAGCCAACTCAATTTGGACAGTCATTTCTCTAATGGTGAACACCATAGGAGAAAATGTGCAAAATGTTTTCAAAGACCTACACATACTGTTGCTGGATTACATATTTAAAGGAGACAAAGCAATGTCTCTTTACCTTCAATAAATGTATGTCCTGGGGTGCCTGGGTGCCTCAGTCGGTTACGCATCCAACTTCAGCTCAGGTCGTGATCTCAAGGTTTGTGAGTTCAAGCCCCATATGGGGCTCTGCACTAACAGCTAGGAGCCTGGAGCCTGCCAGATTCTGTGTCTTGCTGTCTCTCTCTCTCTCTCTCTCTCTCTCTCTGTCCCTCCCACACTTGCCCTCTTTCTCAAAAATAAACATTAAAAAAATTTAAAAAAAAGAAATGTATGTCCTAACAGTACAAATAGAGAACATGTATTTTTCCAATAATCTCAAGTCCAAATCTGAATAAAAGGAACATGTGTAGCTTATAAGAATTGCCAAACTGAAGTCACCCAGACATTTGTATAGTTGCCAGCTAAGGATGTTTCATGAAAAGATTTTGGCATCTTCACTGAGAAGAATCTTATGGGTTAGAGACATCCTGTTTCTATGTGAGCCCTTCACGTATCTTTTCTTCAAAAAGAGTTCAAACACTGGCAGGTTAATATTTTGATATATTAGCCAACAGGATCTCTCTCTGTAATTACGTGTACCTCATGACCTTTCCCAGAGCTCTTACAACCAGGGTCTTCCAAGTTCATTTCTCAGGGAAGAGATATAAGAAGAGAAATCCAGAGCCAACGGAAGAGTCAAATTACTGGCTTTTGAGGAAGCCTGGATTTACGGATGGGAGTGAGAGGCAAGAGTCCAGAAACTTCAGAGAAGTAAGAAATGGCAACTAGTTTTGTCCAGCTGAAACAGAGGACTTGCTCTGGAACAATCAAAGCTGTACGTTCAATACATTGTGTATCAGTGTTTGAAGGCTGATGTAGGTAGATTTGGATTTAGTAGGAAGCAAGAAATAGTATTCTATGCAAGGGCAAGTGCATTTATTTAAACAAATTTTCTAGTTCTGAAAAAGTTTGAGAGCAGCTGGAGTACTCATTCGTGGCCAACTCTCCCTCCCAACAACCTTCTGTCACTATTCTATGACTAACATAACCGTCATGAAATGCTGGAGTATGCAGGAAAGTTCAGATATATCCAAAACACAGGGTCCTCAGGAAGAGGATGTACAAGTTGGGTTTTACTGTTTATACTTAGGGGAAGGTCTGAGAATAGGTTTCTGATAAAATGCTTTATGTCAATGAAGGCAAGTTACCTGTGCTGAGGAGGGTATCATGGAGAAGAGCTAGTTCAGGCGGAGGATAACCTTTACCTGTTTCAACTTGTGAACAGGGTAGTCTTAAACCAAGATGCCCAAGCATTTGCCACTGGCCCATTTATGGAAGAATCCCACATAATTGTACACTGATTGTTAACCTGTCTGCTCTAAGGAACCATAACAGCTTGAAAAGAACAGCACCCACGAGGCAATAAAGCAATGTTGTTAACTTGGAGCCTCTGGAATCTAATTGCCAGACTTAAAATCTGAGCTACTCTCTAGAATCACAGTAGTATGATCATAGGCAAGTTAATTCATCTCTCTGTGTCTGTTTTCTCATCTATGAAACTTTAGAGTGTCATTGTGACAATGAGAACTGTGAGCACTTGGGAAGGACTTTGGGACATATGAGCATGAGCTCCTGCTTTTCAAATTATCATTACGCAGCCCTTACCTACCATGAATAAGATGGAACATTGTGAGCTCTTTTATGGGCTGAATAATGCCCCTCAAATGGGTCATGTCATAATCGTCAGAATCTGAGTATTACCTTTGAATTAGACTTTGTAGATGGGATTAAATTAAGAATCTTGAAATGGGGAGACTATCCTACATCCACTGAGTGGGTCAATATAATCATTATGGTCCTTAGAAGGGAGCACAGAAGTCAGAGTCAGAAAAGTAAGCAATAAGATGACAGATCTGAGATTGAAGTGATGGTCTTCAAGACGAAAAGACGGCGCATAAGCCAAAGGATAGAGGCAGCTATAGGAAGCTAAAAAAATCAAGACATAATTATAAGTTATCATTTTAGCGTTCCGAACCTTCAAATGAAATCTGGCAAGGTATTTTTATGCTCGTTTTACAGAGAAGGTAATGAATTTAGAGAGCACTTGTAACTTGCTCAAGATTAAGTGTCTACAAAGTGGGGAATGAGAATACCACCTTGGGATTGCCTGATTCCACACACAACACTTGTGATTCCAAGGTGTTCCTATCTCAAGGTCCCATCTTAGGGAAAACCAGTTACTTTATTACAACATATCTGTACAGGTACAACGTATCTGTACATGGAACAGTATCCACTCACTTCCAAATTCCAGCTTATTTTCACCAAATTAAAAAAAAAGACAACAAGAGGAAGTCTTTTGTTAATACATGCACAACTATTATCAGCAGCTACAAGGATGAGTGGCTATAGTCAAAAGATTTGAAGTCAGAAGAGATTTGATTCCCAAACTGGCCATACCCCTGCTATGTGACCAATAATTTTCTTAATATCTCAGGTACTATAATTAACACACAAGATTTCGAGAAAGGGTGAAGGATTTAATCAATATTAAATTTGTTTATGTGACGTGCACATAATTGCAGTCATGCTTAACCTTTATTGAAAGCTGATTACACGCATGAAACTTTTCTAACCACATTACATGGACTATCTCATTTATTTGAACACTATTGCTAGCCTGCAGGCATGCTTGAAGCAGTATAAATAATGACTTAGAGCACAAAATCACAGGCCAAACTATGGACTTAGACAACTTACTTCTCTATACCTCAGCTTCCTCATCATACATTGACGATAATCATTATTCACATTGTAGATCTGATATAGAAGAGAATGTGTGTGTGTGTGTGTGTGTGTGTATGTGTGTGTATTCAGTTTTAAGAACTGTATGTCTGCCACAGAGTGCTTCCTGTCTAAGTATTTGCAGTTATTATCAAGCCCACACTTTACTGATGAGGAAATTACTTGCAGTAATTACTTCTCCCACATGAAAGAGCTTGTAGGGACTGGGGTGCTGAAACCAAGTTTCAAACCCACAAACTTTCCGTGTTGTTTCCTAGTATTAAGAAACACCTGATGTTCATATAATATATGTTATATAATAAAAATTATATCAAGATTTATAAAAAGGATTTTAAATGTTGTTATTTACTGGGGGAAGAGCCAAGATGGCGGAACAACATGGAAGCTTTTTGTGTGTCTCGCATCCATGAAATACAGCCAGATGAACACTAAACCATCCTACACACCTAGAAAACTGATTGGAGGATTAACACAACAATCTGCACAACCTGAGCCACAGAATTCAGCAGGAATTCACCCCAAAACAAGGAGCATGAAGAAACGACAGCCAGGGATTTAACCAACACAGATACAAGCATGATTCTGAACCAGAATTTAGAATCACGATAATAAGAATACTAGCTGGAGTCGAAAACAGATTAGAATCCCTTTCTGCAGAGATAAAAGAAGTAAAAAAAATAGCTAGAATGAAATTAAAAATACTATAACTGAACTGCAATCACGGATGGATGCAGTGGCAGCAAGGATAGATGAGGCAGAACAGAGAATCAGCGATATAGAGGACAAAATTATAGAGATAATGAAGCAGAAAAAAAAGGGAGATGAAGGCAAAAAAGCACAATTTAAGAATTAGAGAAATCAGTGACTCATTAAAAAGGAACAACATCAGAATCATAGGGGTCCCAGAAGAGGAAGAGAGAGAAATAGGGGTAGAAGGGTTATGTGAGCAGATCATAGCAGAAAACTTTCCTAACCTGGGGAAAGACACAGACATCAAAATCCAGGAAGCACAGAGGACTCCCATTAGATTCAACAAAAACTGACCACCAACAAGGCATATCATAGTCAAATTCACAAAGTACTCAGGCAAGGAGAGAATCATGAAAGCAGCAAGGGAAAAAAGTCCCTAATCTACAAGGGAAGACAGATCAGGTGTGCAGCAGAATATCCACAGAAACTTGGCAGGCCAGAAAGGAGTGGCTGGATATATTCAGTGTGCTGAATCAGAAAAATATGCAGCCAAGAATTCTTTATCCAGCAAGGCTGTCATTCAAAATAAAAGGAGAGATAAAAATTTCCCAGACAAACAAAAATTAAAGGAGTTTGTGACCACTAAACTAGCCCTGCAAGAAATTTTAAGGGGGACTAACTAAGGGGAGAAAAGATGAAAAAAAATATATATATATTTTTTTATATTTATATATATACATATATATTTATATTTATTATATGATTATTTATCATATAATTTATTGTATAATATATTTATATATAATATATATTTACATATATAATATATATTTATATAATATATATATATATAAATACATACCAAAAGCAACAAAAGATTAGAAAGGACGAGGGACACCTCCAGAAATTCCAACTCTACCAGCATCATAATGGCAATAAATTCATATCTTTCAGTATCACTCTAAACATCAATGGGCTCAATGCTCTAATCAAAAGACATAGGGTAACAGAATGGATAAGAAAACAAGACCCATCTATATGATGTTTACAAGAGACCCACTTTAGACCTAAAGACACCTACAGATTGAAAATAAGGGGATGGAGAAACATCTATCATGCTAATGGTCAACAAAAGAAAGCCGAAGTACCCATACTTGTATCAGACAATCTAGACTTCAAAATAAAGACTGTATCAAGAGATGCAGAAAGGCATTATATCACATCAAGGGGTCTATCCACCAAGAAGACCTAACAATTGTAAACATTTATGCACCAAATGTGAAAGAACCCAAATATATAAATCAATTAATCACAAACATAAAGAAAATCATTGATAGTAATACCATAATACTAGGAGACTTCAACACCCCACTCCCAGCAATGTGAATGACACATTGGACCAGATGGACTTAACAGATACATTCAGAACATTTCATCCTAAAGCAGCAGAATATACATTCTTCTCCAGTGCACATGGAATGTTCTCCAGAATAGACCATATACTGGGACACAAATCAGCCCTAAGTAAGTACAATAAGATTGGGGTCATACCGTGCATATTTTCAGACCACAATGCTATGAAACTCGAAATCAACCATAAGAAAAAATTTGGAAAGGTAACAAATACTTGGAGACTGAAAAACATCCTACTAAAGAATGAATGGGGTAACCAAGCAGTTAAAAAGGAAATTAAAAAGCATATGGAAGTCAATGAGAATGATAGCACCACAACCCAAAACCTCTGGGATGCAGCAAAGGTTGTCATAAGAGGAAAGTATATAGCAATCCAGGCCTTCCTAAAGAAGGAAGAAAGATCTCAGATACACAACCTAACATTATGCCTTAAGGAGCGGAAAAAGAACAGCAAATAAAACCCAAAACCAGCAGAAGACAGGAAATAATAAAGATTAGAGCAGAAATTAATGCTATCGAAACCAAAAAAACCCAGTAGAACAGATCAATGAAACCAGAAGCTGGTTCTTTGAAAGAATTAACAAAATTGATAAACCAGTAGCCAGTTTGATCAAGAAGAAAAAGGAAAGGACCCAAATAAGTAAAATCAAGAATGAAAGAGGAGAGATCACAACCAACACAACACAAATAAAAACAATAATAAGAGAATATTATGAGCAATTATATGCCAATAAAATGGGCAACCTGGAAGAAATGGACAAATTCCTAGAAACATATACATTACCAAAACTGAAACAGGAAGAAATAGAAAATTTGAACAGACCCACAACCAGTAAGGAAATCGAATTAATAATCAAAATCTGCCAAATAATAAGAGTCCAGGACCAGATGGCTTTCCAGGGAAACTCTACAAAACATTTAAGGAAGAGTTAACACCTAATCTCTTGAAACTGTTCCGAAAAATAGAAATGGAAGGAAAACTTCCAAACTCTTTCTATGAAGCCAACATTACCTTGATTCCAAAACCAGACAGAGACCCCACTAAAAAGGAGAATTATAGACCAATTTCCCTGATGCACATGGATGCAAAAATCGTCATCAAGATATTAGCCAACCGGATCCAACAATATGTTAAAAAAAATTATTCACCACAACCAAGTGGGATTTATACCTGGGATGCAGAGCTGGTTCAATATCCACAAAACAATGAACGTGACTCGTCACATCAATAAAAGAAAGGACAAGAACTATATGATCCTTTCAATAGATGCAGAGAAAGCATTTAACAAAATATAGCAATGTTTCTTGATAAAAACCCTCAAGAAAGTAGGGATAGAAGGATAATACCTCGAGATCATAAAACACATATATGAACAACCCAATGCTAATATCATCCTCACTGGGGAAAAACTGACAGCTTTCCCCTTAAGGTCAGGAACAAGACAGGGATGTCCACTCTTGCCACTGTTATTCAACATAGTATTGGAAGTCTTAGCCTCTGCAATCAGACAACCCAAAGAAATAAAAGGCATCGAAATCAGCCAGGAGGAGTTCAAACTTTCACTCTTCACAGATGACATGACACTCTATATGGAAAACCAAAAAAAAGATTCCACCAAGGAAACTGTTAGAACTGATTCATGAATTCAGCAAAGTTGCAGGATATAAAATCAATGCACAGAAATCAGTTGCATTCCTATACACCAACCATGAAGCAACAGAAAGAAAAATCAAAGAATCGATCCCATTTACAGTTGCACCAAAAATGATAAAATACCTAGGAATAAATCTAACCAAAGAGGTGAAAAATCTATACACTGAAAACTATAGAAAGCTTATGAAAGAAATTGAAGAAGACACAAATAAATGGAAAAAGATTCCATGCTTCTGGATAGGAAGAACAAATATTGTTAAAATGTTGATACTACCCAAAGCAATCTACATATTCAACGCAATCCCTATCAAAGTAACACCAGCATTCTTCACAGAGCTAGAACAAATAATCCTAAAATTTGTATGGAACCAGAAAAGACCCCAAATAGCCAAAGCAATCTTGAAAAAGAAAACCAAAGCAGGAGGCATCACAATCCCAGACTTTAAGCTATACTACAAAGCTGTAATCATCGAGACAGTATGGTACTGGCACAAGAACAGACACTCAGGTCAATGGAATAGAATAGAGAAACCAGAAATGGACCCACAAATGTATGGGCAACTAATCTTTGACCAAGCAGGAAAGAATATCCAATGGAATAAAGACAGAGTCTTCAGCAAGTGGTGCTGGGAAAACTGGACAGCGACATGCAGAAGAATGAACCTGGACCACTTTCTTACACCATACATAAAAATAAACTCAAAGTGGATGAAAGACCTCAATGTAAGACAGGAAGCCATCAAAATCCTCAAGGAGAAAGCAGGCAAAAACTCTTTGATCTTGCCTGTAGCAACTTCTAACTCAACATGTCTCCAGAGGCAAGGGGAACAAAAGCAAAAATGAACTACCAGGACCTCATCAAAATAGAAACCTTCTGCACAACCAAGGAAACAATCAACAAAACTAAAGGCAACCGACAGAATGGGAGAAGATATTTGCAAATGACATATCAGATAAAGGGTTAGTATCCAAAATCTACAAAGAACTTATCAAACTCAACACCCACAAAACAAATAATCTAGTGAAGAAATGGGCAGAAGACATGAATAGACACTTCTCCAAAGAAGACAGCCAGATGGCCAACCGACACATGAAAAAATGCTCCACATCACTCATCATCAGAGAAATACAAATCAAAACCACAATGAGATACCACCTTACACCTGTCAGAATGGCTAACATTAACAACTCAGGCAACAACAGATGTTGGCGAGGATGCAGAGAAATAGGATCTCTTTTGCATTGTTGGTGGCAATGCAAGCTGGTACAGCCACTCTGGAAAACAGTATGGAGGTTCCTCAAAAAACTAAAAATAGAACTACCTTACGACCCAGCAATTGCACTACTAGGCATTTATCCAAGGGATACAGGTGTGCTGTTTTGAAGGGACACCTGCACCCCCATGTTTATAGCAGCACTATCAACAATAGCCCAAGTATGGAAAGAGCCCAAGTGTCCATTGACTGATGAATGGATAAAGAAGATGTGGTGTGTGTGTGATATATATATATATATATATATATCACACACACACACACACACACACACACACACAATGGAGTATTACTCGACAATCAAAAAGAGTGAAATCTTGCCATTTGCAACTACGTGGATGGAACTGGAGGGTATTATGCTAAGTGAAATTAGTCGGTCAGAGAAAGATAAAAATCATATGACTTCGCTCATATGAGGACTTTAACAGACAAAACAGATGAACATAGGGAAGGGAAACAAAAATAATATAAAAACAAGGTGGGGGACAAAACAGAAGAGACTCATAAATATGGAGAACAAGCTGAGGGTTGCTAGAGGGGTTGTGGGAGGGGGGATGGGCTAAATGGGTTAACGGCATTAAGGAATCTACTCCTGAAATCATTGCTTCACTATATGCTAACTAATTTGGATGTAAATTTTAAAAAAGAAAAAATAAAGTTAGAAGCAAAATAATAATAATAAAATGTTGTATTTACTGAGTAAACGGCGTGAAGTTTTTGCATAGGATTTCTTTCACTAAAGACTTTAAATCCCTCTAATTCATTTATTTGTGAACATTAGATATTTTAAAAAGAAAGGTAACTGCACACAGATGTTTATAGCAGCTTTATTCTTAATTGCCTGAACTTGGAAGCAACCAAGATATCCTTCAGTAGGTGAATGGATAAATAAACTGATACGTCCAGACAGGGAATATTATTTAGCACTAAAAAGAAATGAGCTATCGAGCCATGATAAGACATGGAGGAACTTTCAATGTGTTTTTCTAAGTGAAAGAAAATAATCTGAAAAGACTAGGTAATGTATGATGCCAACTATATGACATCCTTAAAAAAGACAAAATCATGGAGACAATAAAATCAATGGTTTCCAGGGACTAGGGGAAGGAAGAAGTATATAGGTAGGGCATGGAGAATTTTCAGAGCTGTGAAATGATTCCATAGGATACTATAATGTTAGACATACGTCATTATACATTTATCAAAACCTGTAGAATTCACACCAATTGTGCACCCTAATGTAAACTGTGGACTTTAGGTGATAATGATGTGTAGTTGTAGGTTTGTGGATTTTAACAAATGTACCACTCTGGTAGGGGATATTGGTAATGGGAAAGGATGTGGGTGTGCTAGGGTAAGGGATTTATGGGAACTCTCTGTACTTTCTGTTTAATATTTCTCTGAGTTTCAAAGTGCTCTAAAACAAAGTCTATTTAATTAAAAAAAAAAAAAACATTTTCCACCTGACATCTGTTCAACTTTCCTTACTTTTAAATGATAATTGCCCTAATTTAGGGCTTTTGTGTTGTGATCTATAATAATATCAGGTCAAATGCTTGTGATTCTTCTTAAACTGTATTTAGGGTATTGGCAGACCATGTTGAGTTAATGAAATATTACTTACACAAAAATTTTAAAAATTAAATTCTTGCATCTATTTCCAGTCATTATCATTCTGGAATTTAAACAATTCAAAGAGAATATTAATAATTTGAAAAGGCATCCAGATGTACCTTCCCCCAAATCCGACCTAATTTTACTTCAAATTAAAGTTACATCCTGAGTCCTACATCTAGAATGTTAGGTTTAAAGGGATCATCATTTTCACCAAATTCAACCATGACTTTGCTGTGTAAACTCATTTGTTTCATGACATCACACCTCCAGAAAAAAAGGCCAGTGACAGTCAACTCTATGCTTTATTGCCTTCATTGCTTCTTCAGCTATGAGTATCACCTCATCACATTTCTTCCTTCCGTTTCACTGTCTCAAGATAGTATCAAATCTCTTAGGAGCATTTCATTTTTTTTTTTCATTAATTCTGCCACCCTCTCAGAAACATCTGCTCTCTGCCGACCCTAGACTAGGACTAAGAAATGTTATCATTTGTCCACTCAATCTTTGCCAATCATCTCCATTGGATTTTGAAGAAATGCATAGGATTTGTTTTTCTATTGTTTTTTTTTTTTAATTCACAAACTACTTACTGGCAGGGCGAATGTCAAAGCAGATTTGGGTCTTTTTCCAGCACTGATTTCTGTAACTAATTCTTTTTTCCTCTTCTTTCTTCCTTTCATCTTCTTATATTTCACACTCATCTTGTTTTTCTACCTCTGCTTTATTTCTACAAGCTTTTTCATCATGTGTATATTTAGGAGCCATTGAATTAAAAATCAGTTTTTAAAATTTACTAACTCTAATGGAAGACTGTTCAGTGATTCCAGGGACAGAACCCTCCCCATAAAGATTTTCTGCAGTGTGGTTGTATGTGTGTGTTGCTGTGCCCCTTGGGATGCTCAATAACAAGACCAACACAATTACATGTAGTTGATGTAAGACTTGATACAGAACTTGGGAGAAATAATACTTGTATTCCTGGGTGATGTCATTTTTCCAGTTGTTTCTTGAGTTCTTCAAGTGTAAATAAAAGGAAAGATACGCAAAGTTATGTCAAGGTGTAAAGAGAAAATTTACCTTTTTTTTTTTTTTTTTTTTTTTTTAATAAAACCAAGTACCAAGCAGGGGAACATTCTTCTAAGGTGAGATGGGGCTATTCGGAACTGAAAGTGGCAGCATTCCTCAAAACCCAAGAATACCTCAAATTTTCAGAAGACTTAATAAAGGGACAATTTGGGATGATAGGACATTTGTTGCACCAGTACCTATTTTCATTCAGAAAAAGTTGACAGGTTGTTACCATTTTTGACTCAGACAGGGTTGTATGTCTCTTGTTGCAGCCGACAATATACAAAGATGGCTGAACAAGATGTTTAGTTCAGTCACTCACCTGTAGTAACATGTCCGGAAGCATCACTTCTGACTGAAAGAATCACTTAACCTGAAACATTTAGTGGAAATAGAAATCAAGTGGCTAATTCGTGTATCAGCTGAGACCACCCACAACCGTTTCTCTGATTGCTATAGTGGCCACCTTAGAATATGAATCCATCAAGAAGTAGTGTTAGTAGGAAGTAATAGAGTTTAATAAAAATGACATTAACTGGAAATATATATATTTTTTAAAGCTACACTTTGTAAAAGGTAAGCAGACTACCTAATTCTTTTCCTACAGCAAATCTGCCTATCATACAGAATGGTAAAAACAAAAATAAAAGATGAAAGATTGTGACTACTGTGAGAAAGAAAAAGCAACAACCAAGTTAATTAAACACAAATTCTAAAACTAGGTTTGTTTTCATATAGCAATGTCTAAGCAAATGCTGGGTTCACAGTGATAGAGAACTTTCCAAAAGAAAAACTTTAAATGTACATAGGAGACTAAAAAAAATAAAAATAAAAATAAGTGATATTAACACGTTTTTAAAAATGGTTAAGTAATAATCATATCCTTGGGTACTTTGAAGTATGAGAGTATATTATAATTTATTTACAATTTGCAAATCTGCATATGCTGGTTTCCATGTGATGAGAAATACACAGACAAATGAATATTTGGTTCAATGAACTCATTCATCCACTGTGAAAGTGCACTACTTTAAAAAGTGTGAAAAGTGGAATTGGAAAACATGCAAAACCCATTTTGTAACTTTTCAGAAAAGATACACTTGCAAAGAACATAGAAACGTTGGGCTGCAAATGGCTAAGATTAAAAAGACAACAACAACAACATAAAACCAAGAGGCTGAGTAGGTGCAAAGCTATTTTTCTTTTCCTCCTAAAGCAGATTAACTAGTTGGGTATTTCTTTGAATAGCTTAAAAGGTTCAAGTTATATCTGGCAGAGTGAATAGGTAATGATATATGCCTCATTCAGCAAAGAAACAAATGTTTTGTTTCCCGACTCTAATTCTGTATTTTGTAGTAAGCTAGAGTGATATAATATACACTAGTATTATTGTAAAACAAGAGTTTATTACTTGGCTAAGTAAGTTGATCTTTGGAAAAGTGTACAAGTGCTTTGAAATAAAATAAAAACTACTTAATCCAATCTTCTCTCATACAATTTCTTTCAAGGAGAACAGACACAGCCTGTTAAAATAACAAAGAATGTAGAGTTTCCATTCATGGCCAAAGTGTCCTCATTCAAACTCCCACTCTAAAGCTACCTTGCCCTCCTTCTCAACTTTCTTTCCAGTAGGGAAATGTGATTCCATGAAACCTCCGGGATTTTGTTTTATGTTAACTGGCAGAGCTTTTCACGTCTCACAGAACTGGTGACACCTAAATGACACACACTTTGGATTGTCTTGTTGTGTAGAAAAGGCAGATAAAGGGAGGAGGAGAAACCTAACACAGGTGGGCGAGGGCAACATGGCGGTAACAAAGGTTCCTGAGATGAGGGCCAAGCTTAGGATCGTTTGGGAGATAAAACAATCGCTTCAGTGAAATGATTTCACAAGAAGTGTTAAATTACAAACCCGAGAATTCTCCAAAATCTGGCAGCCCTAGAATGAAGCTTGGCAAAGGAAAAATTAAACCTTCAAGATCTTTAGCCAGGATAGGATCAGAGTAACATAATTTCAATGTAATTAGCAGATCATGTCTGGTTTGCAAAGTGAGTATTGGAATTGTGTCCACGTTTTACGCGTGTTAGAGACTTGTGTAAAATGCCAACATTTCCAGTTGTACTGGGGGATAACATAGAGTATTTTGGAATAGAATTACATTTGACCAAGCATCTATGTCACTGCTACGATTCAGCTATAGACTTACTTTGTGGTATATATCTAGTTTCTTTGTAAGAAATCATGAATGATGCATGTTTTCTAGTTTCAGAGTGATTTACAACAATAGATTTCATACTGATGTGATCAAAATATTCCTATACCTTCTGACTTTCTGACTTTACAGCAATGTCTTTAATGTATTCATTCCCGAAAGACTTTTTTAACGTGTGTTCAAATGAAAAAATCATAAAAGGTTGAGATGTGATTTCCACGAGATTACAGAATGCAAAACAAATGTCAAAGTAAATTTTTGCAATTGCTTTTGATTATAGCATTTTGAGATTCTAGAGCATTTTAGGAAATTCTTAAACCAGCATTTTTTTTTAACTAAACATAACCTCCCTTGAACCCAACCACATTTCTTTCCCCTCCTGTCAGTCAGTTCCTTGTACTTCTTTTGAATCACTATTTGTAAGACAGGCCCCTAGGGCAGAAAGCATTTGTTGGGCTAGCTCCCATTATGAAAAGACTTTTCTGAGGGATCCTCCTCAGCATTAAGAAGGCAAGGCCTCTTCTAGAAGCTCTATTTTATCAAACTCCTGTTCCCACTGTCAGTGTGAGCAGCTCACAACTTCTGAGAAAAAGAATGAAATCAAGTGAACCAAGGATACAAACCAGAGCTTTTATAGTAAATGAGAATATTTATTTCCTTCTGTGAAAGTTCTGTGATGGCTAGAATTACTAATGGTATCAGTCATTACCAAAACACATCTGTATCATTAGCTGGTTTTTTTTTTCCAAGTTAGGAACACAATTGTATTATACTACAACAATAAAATGCCTCCTTTCAGCAAATGAGTTCAAAAACTGAATCTACTCTTAGTAGTTATATGAGTAAAGCACCATGGCTCATTCCCATTTAGAAGAGTGTTTCCGTGTATCACAAAAGAAGGGCCAAGTGGGAATAAAATGCACATCTACTGAATCCCTTCTCAGTGTTCCAGCTACTAGAGAGCATGAGCTCTGAGTTCCACTCAACTGGGTGCTGATTTGACATCATGATTACATACATAAAGTTATAACTTTCTGTTTATCAAACACCATAGATTCCATGAGGATTGTAATTTTGAACTTGGTCTATTTGTGCCAAATTGCCTGAAAATAATAATTAGAGACAATTTAACATAATGAGTATAGTAGTTTCAGATAAATTACCCCTACAGAACATTAATTGTATTCATTAAACAGAAAGGGATAAAATTCCAAGGTCATATCTATTATGGTTTTATTTTTAGAAAGCATCTTCAATGTCTTTCTCTGAACTCATAAAACATTTATTTAGACAGAATGAAGAGATATTTAGCTAGTAAAATGATTGAGTTAGGATCTTATTTTTAATTAAAATTCCACTTAAATTCACCAAAAATCACATTCTAGTTATTTTCCTATGATGTTTCTTCTTGCATTGCTGTGAGTTTACAATCTTTTTAATATCTAAGCAATAAAAGATTATTCAAGTTTGAATCTTTTCCAGTTTTTTAGTTTCATTAACCTAAATGAATGAATATAAAAGTAAATACATCGAGAAAAGCATATGATTTCCACATTGGGAAGTCTAATGAGAACATCCTTTTGGAAATTAATGATTAGGAAAATTTAAACAGAATGAATATCCTTAGACATCCATTAAGTTAATTTATTCTTTTTGTTATTGTAATTGTTGAACCTGGAGGATTTACCAAAGTTTAACCAAGGTCAAGGTGTGGCCTTAATGACTAGACTGAAATGTGACTTTTACAGAGAAAGCTGTAAATTGCATTTCTTTTGACCTGAGGTCAACTTGCATTGACACAACACAAGGAGACAGTATATATTATAAATTTAATGTTTGGCACTAGGAAGATTTCAAAAATTTGGTACTGAACAAAGCTGGTCATTCATGCTTTTCTTAAATGGAAAACCTCATAAAATAATGAGATTCTCTTTTCTTCACATTCCATGTTCAACCTATAGCATTCTTGTTGCTAATTCTTTTACTGTTGCTAACTAACAAGCAGTGTCCTGGGGGATTCCCACCACTTGTCTACAGAGTTCATTTTCAATCCATTCTTAGGAATTGAGTTAATTACTACTGGAATGCTTAGTCTTATCAACTCAGATTGACATAGTAATGTAAAAATTGTACCCTTGGCAAATCTGGACCATTTTAAGTCCATCACATCTCTCTGCTTCTAGTCTGAATATTATATGTATTTGCTTATCCAATAGGTATGGCAAAAAAAAAAAAAAAAAGAAAAAGAAAGAAAGAAAGAAAGAAAGAGAAAGAAGGAAAGAAATTTTGGCTTTCAACTCCAAATCTGTCTCTCCATATAAGAAAGTGGCACAACCATCCCATCAGTTTTCCTAATGAAAAGCAAACATGCACCAGAAACTATCCTTGATTTCTCTCTTTTTCTTACTCTACATACAATCAAGCAGTCTTGAGTGATTCACCTTGAAAATATAACCCATCTCATCCACCCATCTTCAATCTGCCATCATCTGCTGCCTGGACTCCTTTGATAGCCAGCCACTTAGTTTCCCACATTTCTTTCTTGTCCTCCACTCTACATACTCAATGGAATGATGCCTTTATAACATAAGGCATGTGGTATCTTCCCTCTATTCAAAAATTTCCAGTAGCTCCCGTGTCACTCTCAGCACAGTGAAAGTCTGCCGTGCCTTCTATGATCTGCCACCAACTCTGTCTGACTCAGATTTTACCTCTCTTTCAAGAGCTCAGCGTGCTTCAGGAGCCCTTGTCTCCTTGCTCTTCTCCACTAACGCAACCTCTTGCGTGTTTCCTGTCTGTTGTCATTGCCGTTTTAGCAGTTAAGAATGATCTTTTTCCAGACAGCGCCATCTTCCTCCCTCAGGTTTCTACTCAGATTTTTACCTCCTCAGAGAGCCCTTCCATGATCAAGCCAAGTAAAATAGCAATACCCCTTTCTTCCCTTTTCTTTCCCTTGTCCTGTTTCTGCTCAGGGAAACTTATCACAGCACTTATCACTACCTGAAATACCAAGTGTTAATTTGCTTGTTTTTGATTTGTCTCCCACACTAACCATAAGGACTATGAGAGCAGAGACTCGGCCTGTTGTGCTCAATCCTCTATTTACAAGAGTTAGAACAGCGCCAAGTATAGAATGTAGATGGTATAAATATCTGTTTAATAAGCAAAATAATGATTTGCTCAAATGGACTAATGGTTCTGTCCTGGGCATTAGAAATGCATTTCTAATCCAATGATATCACTTGGCCCACAGAATTATTTGGGTTTTTTTTTTCAACTTTTCTTTATTGTTCATGGTAATATGGAACAATAGGCCCTTATTTAGGTCTAGTGCTTTGGTCAAGCCAGGCTGAGTGATTTGTGTTTCCCCTTACTCCTGATGTGGTTTCAGTCCTCTGTGAACTTGCTCAGGAGCTGCCTGCCTCCAGCGCCCTCAGTCTGAGTCCTCCTGGACAACACCTCCCAAATTATCTCTTGAAACTTAAGTCAACAAACTTCTCTCAAGTAAAACTGATGACTCCTCTCTGTAACCTTACAACATCTATACATAGTTTTTTCATACCACCAGAATATGTATTGTTCTTGTTTGTTTACTGGGGCAGTTCTTTCTACTGGGCCGTAAGTTTCTGGAGATCAGAATCTGTGTGTTGGTCGTCTTTTTTATATTTGATCAAAACAGTACTTCATTTATTCCACAAATAACCATTATGAAATATGTTCCCAACATGAGTTTTGTGTGTTTAAGTGATAGAAAGGAGGCCAGTGTAGCTTGGAGAGGAGACAACAAAGCAGAGATGGTAGGAGATGAGACAGACCAGAAATATATCATGTTGGGTGTTGTAGGCAAAGATAAAAAGTTTGCTTTTCATTATACGAAATGAAATGGGAAAGCCTTAGAGGTTTCAAGAAGGGAAAGTTATTACTGGATTCTTTTTTTTTAGGATTACTCTGGCTGCTGGGGTGCCTGGGTGGTTCAGTTGGTTAAGCATCCAACTTCGGCTCAGGTCATGATCTCACAGTTTGTGAGTTTGAGCCCCACGTTAGGCTCTGTGTTGACAGCTTGGAGCCTGGAGCCTGCTTCGGATTCTGTCTCCCTCTCTCTCTGCCCCTCCCCTGCTCATGCTCTGTCTCTCCCTGTCTCAAAGATTAAAAAAAATACAAAATAAATAAAAGTTTGGAGAACAGACTTTAAAGGAACATGAAGTTAGAAGGCCTGCCAGAAAGTTGCTGAAGAAATGAAACCAAGAGATACCAGTAGGTCAGATGAGGGTAGCAGTAGAGGAGATAAAGAGAAGTTGGATTCCTATGTTTTGGAAGTAACAT
Organism: Panthera uncia; assembly: GCF_023721935.1. Lineage (NCBI taxonomy): Eukaryota > Metazoa > Chordata > Mammalia > Carnivora > Felidae > Panthera > Panthera uncia. The sequence continues at coordinate 115,164,557 of NW_026057577.1, forward strand.
GATAGATTTATGAGAGGAGGGAAAGAAGGGAAACTAGGATCATGGATAGAATTTTTGATTTGACCAACTGAGTGTATTGTGATGTTATTTACTAAGAGGGGGTGAGTAGGAGAAAGATGCTGGGGCTGTGTGTATGGAATCGAGGGGTGTTTTTGTTTTGTTTTTGCTGCATTTAATTTTGGTTGCCTTTTAACATCTAAGCGAAGCTGTGAGGTAGGCAGTTGGATATACAAATATAGAGCTCAAGATTGATGAATGATTAATGAATGAACACATTATGAAAGGTTTCCGTGCTATTTTTTGTTAGAACACCAGTGTTTTTTGATTGCACAAATTCAATAAATGTATTTGTTATTCAATAATCAGAAAACACATTAATGCAAGGATTTTCTCAAGTGTAAATTTTATCCAAGTATGTTTTTTTAAGGTTCCACTCTCTATAGTAGAATCTAGATACATATACATATATACATCCACACATTTATACACATCATGTTTTTATTCTATGTTTAATCTTTAGTTTTTTAATGACTTTTTTACCAAGATGGCAATGTCTTTCAAGTATATATCACTTGAATGCATTAGAGGACCACTCTCCTGGGGATTTGAACAAGTGTCCAGGTACTCAGCTGTAATAATCTACAAGATTCTGCCTTTCTACTCTGTATTTATCCTCTTTAAAGACTTTGGAAACAAGTTGCACCAGATCCACTATTAAAGACAGTGTGCCCTTCTGAATGATACTGAAAGGGAAATGATGGAGACTTTGGGTAAATTTTCAGAATGTCTGTAATGGAACTTTCCATTAAAAGTCATTGCTTCGATCACTAAGATCTTAGCAACTACATGTTACCACCAAGATACAGAAATTATATACAGAATTAGAAATGAAGTAGGGATTTTTATAAAGAACAAAATGTTACCCAAAGTGAAAGTGAAAGTAGCAAAGAGGAGATAGTAGATAGATTTATTTTATGGGCTTATTTGACCACACATTGTTAATTCTCAACAAAGCTGTCCCCCACCTCATAATGTTCACACCTCGTGCTGTAAAAAATTCATAGAATTTTATGGGCTGAGGCTGTCAGTGCTTCAATAATTTTGGCTTATGTATTGTTGATGTTATTGTTTGAATATAATGTAAGGGACCTTTATATCTTATTCAGCAAAATTTTATTTCCACATGAACACTCCAATAGCTTTAGATTATGTTTAATTTGCTTCCTGGGAGATTTCTAAACATGTTCCCTCAAAAAAACAAAAAACAAAAACAAACAAACAAACAAAAAAAAAAACAGAGCGATTTCAAAACCTGCTAGACATTGACACTGATCTCCTTCAGTTCAGTAAAACAAAAATATAAATCCAGGTAGTTTGATTTTAAAATGCTAGGGAAACAATTTAAAAGCTATATGAATAAAACAAGAGTATAATTGTGGATTTTATACATAAAAATAGTCCTTCAAATTGAGTCCTAGCTAACATGTCCACATAGAAGAAGGTAAAAGTGTAAAGAAATGCTTGCTTTCTCATGTCCCAAGCAGCAAAATGATGTACTTCATTCTTAGATATATTTTAAATTATAAAAACAATTCTATACTTGTTAAAAATTTTTATTCATGTTAAAAGCAAATCAAACACTAAAGAATTATGAAGATTAATAGTAATAACCCAAACCATTTGTCTCCCCAAAGGTGATAACTCTTAATATTTTTGTGAGCATTCTGCTCAATTATATTTTAGATATTTCATATTATCTATAATACAATGTATGTATATATTTTTATAAAGGGATTATATTATACATATCAGGCACCCTGCTGGTTTTCAGATTAACAAAATATCTTCATTTTTTAATGCATACTTCAATTTCTATATTTATTACACAGCTTCAATGACGTAATTTTAAAGGATACATGGCACTTTTTGCAAATAGTCTCTGATTCCAAATCGGTGATGTATAGTAAACAAGGCTGTGACCATTTAAATCCCTTTACTTCCTGAGTTACAGAGAAAGGTTTATAAAATATATATATATATATGTTATGCTCTAACTAGATACATTTAGACAAACAAACAGATGGACAGATAGACAAATAGCAGGGCGGATGTCAGGATTCAACAGTTGCCCTATTTGTTGTAAAACATTTCTGTTAAAATTGAGATTATACAAAGAGTCCCAGATGGAGTCGAATTAATCTCTTTTTTTTGATATCTCATTAGATGTTTGCCAGAACAATCATGTTGTTTTCTAGATATGCACAAAAGTTATTAATTCATACTTGGTCTAAACATTTACACTTGCCATGATATGCCCTATTCTTAACCCTCTTTGTAAAGGAAGCATCTGCCTTGCTTAAATGTCATGGTCAATAAATATCTGCCTGGAAGAGCAAAATCTCTCTATATCACTCTACGGTGTCAAACACATAGTGTATACTGATTAAGATAATGTACAGTCTAAAAGGGGAGCATGGGTAGGAATAAGCCATGTAAGATTATTCACCAAGGAAACTCTGATTCAATCTTACTCCCAGAGCAGGACTTTTTGTAAATAAAAATTTAATCCAGAAATTGTTAACAGGCCATTCTCTGCAAGTTATGTAAACATTACTGAAATGAAAAAGAAAAAAAAACAGGCATGATATAGAAACACCTCTTTTTATCTCCAGACACAAGCAATGGTAAACAAATCAGGTTAAAAACAAAAGATGAAACATTAAGTTAAAAATCAGGAATAAAGCAAGCATTGTCATTTGGAATGCTTTCTTTATACAGAATATTTTACACTTCCTTTATATTTCTCATTTAAAAGAAGGTAGTAAGCCATTTGGGAATGTGTTGGGGGTGAAATAATATAGCATCACTATGGCCTGAATGTCTTTACTTAAAAATAACTTTTGCTATTTTCCCATAATGATGTAGCAATCCTAGTCGTGATATCAACATGGACATAAGATTTTTCAGAGCAAGGACTATGAGAATAATATAGATGAGAGTTGTGCATATTATGGCTGACAAAATCCAATTAAGTCATCTGCACCAAATGTGAGGTGGCAGAAAACACAGCAGATGCGATGACTTCCCAAGTAGGATGGTGAAATTTTATTACATCTGCTATCTGGATCATTGAGTGTTAAAGATATAAAAACAAGAAATGGACTCCAACTGTCATAGAGGGATTTATTTAAGACTAATGGCAAAAACTGTTAAATTCTGCATTTCTCAAAAACTTGGATTTTCCTTCCTAAGAAGAATTTAAGTACATGGTGGATAGCTGTTTGTAGTGAGTCTTTTTACAACTTGTTTGCTGTGAATACCGCTTCCTACTTTGTCACTATATCACCCTATGATTTCTCTCCTTGCTCTAGGTCCTTTCACCCTGGCAGCTAGTGTGTTTTTTAAAATTTTCTCATATTTATTATAATCCAACTTTACAGAGTTCTCAAGTATCCAGTGACAAATTACTAGCAGTATCCATGTGTGAGGGAGTGGACATGCTCAAAATTCAGATACCAGGTTCTTGTTTGTTTTGCTAAATGGGTTAGAAGGAAAAAGGAACCGCATTTTAGAGAATGTTCAGAGTTAAAAGACTGGGTTAACATCATCATGTGAATGTTCCTAGTATTCGAATCCACAGATTATGCCTAAAAATTTTGACAATTACTTATCTTTGAACCGTTAACTAATATTCTCAGAATTTCCTTAAGAACTGCCCATCCATATATACTGTCTTAATCCAAGATCAGAAAGGAAAACATTATAAGAAGATATGGCTATAAGCTGCTTTATATTATTTTTGTGTTATTAGAACTACAGATGTATACCTGTTTAAAGAACTAAGAAGGTAGCTAAAATACTAACTAGCCTACAGATGCGTAGAGTATCTTTGGAAGAACATCTTGTAAACACAGACTAGTATCATCTCACATGCTTCACAGAGACATTGCATTTTCCCAAGTTTATGCACATCTGCAGACTGTTAATCATGAATTTGGTTGTGATATGGGAGGATTCTAGCCTCAGTCTGGATCAATGCTCTTTTCATCAGTTAAATGTATTTATTGTGTGGTTCAGAGGCAAGGGCCATCTTGTTTTTATTATGCTCCCAATAGTAAATAGTATGATTTTCTATAAACACTGGATGTTTAATAAATCCATGTTAAATTGAAATGACTTCAGTTGAATTTAAGAATGTATGAAACATACCTCTTGCTATATTTGAGACACCTGGCTAGCTCCTTCAGAAGCACACGTGACTCGGTCTCAGGGTCATGAGTTCGAGCCCCATGTTGGGTGTAGAGATTACTTAAAAATAAATAAATAAAACTTAAAAAAAGAAATATACTTATTTATTTATCATAAACATAAATACTATTAGTTCCCAACTTTTCAATACACTTATATTCTCCAATGTTTCTCAGATGTCTGTTTATCTTAGGTTGGGTTTCCTGGGAAGAGTCACAGGCAGAGGGACTTCAAGAGAAATACCAGAGGGAAAGTAAAGTTGTATTTACAACTTTTGAGTAAAATGAGTAGATGATTTGCAATGTGGTCACAGCAAAGACTCCACTGGGTATCACTAATGGCTCTCAAGCTGGGATGGTCCCCCACAGCCATCCCACTTTAAGGCCTTCATGTCTTCTCATTGACTTGTTTTGGATGCAACCTCTCAAGGTCATGCTGCCTTCTCTGAAGGCAGGTTGCATCCAAACGCCTTCAGAGAAGGCAGCATGACCTTGAGAGGTTGGGCATTCTTTAGCCAAGAGCAGTTTGGGGAGAGATTCAACTAAGAACTGCCAACCACCAACATTGTCAGTAGCTGGAAGAATGAGAACTTCTGTCCTGGAGGAGATTGTGGTGGTATACCCATCATCCTCTACACTATTTTTTATCTTAATCTTGTTTCTTCACTCATTATGAAAGAAAGAAAGAAAGAAAGAAAGAAAGAAAGAAAGAAAGAAAGAA